>NW_019720713.1:508981-636944 GCF_002891405.2 Cryptotermes secundus | reverse complement strand
ACCAAATTCTCCATCATCAAAATCACCTGGGGCAGGCTACAATAGGCCAATCACTGGCCGCCGTGCCGAGTGGACCCAGTTGAACTCAAACCCACATAGCGACTTAAAAAAACATAGCTATTAGAAATAATTATTGAGAGAAGTAATATTATTTTTGAATATATAAATGTACTTAATTATAATAATATATTTAAATATTACAGGCCTGAACAGAATAGTGTTACTAATTAAATTCAAAATGAGCAGGAGGAAAGATGGAAACAAAGACATAAAAACCCACATAAAAGACGAAACGAGAGAAACTTATGTCATTTGGACAATAATCAAAATTCAATAAATACAGTCGCATATCCATAAAATGGCGAGCCAAAGTTACATACATATTCGCACTGAGTACAATCAGTATTTCAACAGGAGGAGAGAGCCACTACAAATAGAGTAAGGGAAAGAGTTTTGGTTGCAAACACGTCAAAGCACCTACAAACAACATTAGCAGCTTCAGAGCATGAAGATAACTGTCTCCATGGAGCTGAGTCTCATTGAGAAGCCGTCAGTTCTGCAGCTACTCAAGAATTTTCCCAGCATTTTATGGAACCCGAATGTTCATTGCCTTGTTCACAAGAGCCCTCCACTAGTCCCTATCCTGAGCAGATCGATCCAGTCCATACCATCTCATCCTATCTATCTAAGATTCATTTTAATATTATTCACCTACCTACATCTTGGTTCATCTAGTGGTCTCCTTCCTTCTGACTTTCCCACCAATATCCTATATGCAGTCCTCTTCTCCCCCATTCAAAAGGTTCTGGACTGAATTGTAGCAAGCATTCCCCGAATTCGGTCTCATCTTAAGTTCCTCCTGCATCAAATTTTGTTTTACTACTCTCGTTCCCAGACTTTGAACTGTGTAATAATAATTCAATTCAATTCGTGTGTATTTGGGTGCAAACTTAACAGCACAGAGGCCAATTGCAAAGCTGGCACGAATAGAGAGAAATACACAAAAATAATTAAAAAACAAACCAAACAAACTCCGTAGCCTTTAGTCCGCAAGCTATCTATTGATAGTCTATATTAATTACACAGTGAGCATGAATAATGATACAGAAAGAAACACACAGACAAAGCCACAATGTGAGAATTTGAGTTTCAAATAGAGCAGCATACAATAATAATAATAAGAAGAAGAACAACAACAACAACAACAAAATTAATAAAAGTAATTATAATAATAGTTCAATTAATTCAGTATAAGATATGTTTCATCAAGAGAGTTTCTGATCCAAAGACGTCAACGTCCCTACAAACAACATTAGCAGCAGAAGCGCATCTAGCAGAGGGGCAATTTTTACTAACAGAACAGACATTGAACACAGGAAAGTCTCGGATATATTGAAAAGGGATAATAATAATAATAATAATAATAATAATAAACAGATATTTTTAGTATATTGTGAGTTGATATTTGGGTTTTCCTGAACGGACCCCTTTCCTTCCGCCAAACCTATTTATTTTAAATTACACTGTCAATGTACGTAAGTGATTTACTTTAAGTGCACCTGTGGACCAGTTAAACCTATGAAACGCCTGCAAGCTGTCGCACATATGCAGACCTACTCTTGTACCTAAGGACAGGTAAATGCTATTTTACAGTTGGATTCACTTGTTATTAACAGAGGAAAAAGTTTTGAAGGGAGGGGCAAACGATTGTTGACGTGTTTGTGGTACATCCGTTGTCACAACAACGGCCTGGTTGACAGCTGAACCAAGTCTTTGAAGAGATAAATGTATGTTGTTATGTATTCAGGGTAGTATTTCAGGCAGTTTCAGCTCTCTTTAAATAGTTTTATGGATTTAGTAAGCAACCGAGACAAAATCTTGTAATTCGGAGAGTGTAAAACCATGCTCTTTGCAAGTTACATTTTTTCTTAAACGTTAATAAATAAGACGGTCTCAGGAGATTTGTATTAGTATATAATATGGAAATTAAAGTTCGCTATTATTACCGTAATATGAGCTCACTGATTCAATTTACAGTAACGTCTTTTCTTCTTTCTGTAATATGTAATCAGCAGGGCCCGGATTTTGATGACCTAAAAATATTTAAAAAATGACATAAAATGACCGAAAAAGTCCAGAAAAATGACCTAAAGGAGAAAAGAAAGAACACTTCTCCTCCATGTTATTCACATTTCAGAAAACATATGAAGAAAAATTCCCTAAAATGGTAAAAAAATGACAAGAAATACCCTTAAAGTCCAAAAATTTACCAAAAAATTACCCCCAAAATGAAAAAAAATGACCTTAAATCTAAAAATGTCAAAAGATTACCTATAAAATTTACATTTCTGTAACCAGCAGCTCATATCCGGGATTTATATATTTAAGAGCATCACATAGGATACAAGGAAAAACAGATGACATGTCATGAAAGTCCGGGCCCTGGTAATCAGAAATGTTTGCCTGGCGGTTGCTACAAGATCATGTTGCACTCCATGATATATTAAGCGGCCTATACCGATTGTTCTTCCTTCACTATGTAATCATAGATCTATATGGTTCAAAGCATAAAGCGATATATTTTGTATTCAAGGGGCGCCACATCAGTTAATAAAAAGTTATTAAATTTATATTATGCCACATGGTTTATCGGCTTATACCGTAAATATAGACCGATGACAAGCAAACATACTGTGTCCGTTATTTTAACACTGTAGAGCCCAGTGGTTACTATATGTTCCACCTCGTGTATTANTAGCGAAAGAGAATAACAGACGAAAGTGATTATAAGTTCTCACCCCTTCCCCCCTGAGGTGTAACATAGGCNACTCTGCATTCTGTCCACAGAGTGTATTTGTATGTTTCATATAGGCCTCACAATCAACAGCGACTATTTCCCTAAACAGCATTAACCGGTTGCTCTCTGTAGTGGAGATTAAAAATGTTTCCTGTGAGGTACGAACTGACTTTTCGCATGTTCAGTGCAATGATTTTGCAAGCAACAAATAGAAATAGTACACATTTATGAGAATGAACATGTTCGCGGTATAGGACAAGGAGAAGCAAGACATAGAAAATATAAGAGGTTTTAAATTTGGAGGTGGTCAAGCTAACGACCGTTCAAGTGACCAAGCTGCCGTTGTAGCATAAGTAAGATAGGCATGATCTGTTCTGCAGAGCCTATGCTGACAGAGGACTTGTATATAATGCAACAGGAACAATTTTCAATAACACGCTATACATAAAAACAAAACCATCTTCTCGTCAGAAACGATGTTACGTAAGGACTATTGCCACAAGGGTTCGGCTGAGAAAAAAAAATCCGTGGTCGTAGGTTTCAAGGGGCTTGACCCCAAGACTAACTGACTGGCGGTAAACCGTTAGTCCTAAAATATTTTTGACTTTGACTTTTTCATTGTCAATTAAGAAGACAGTGAGCACTATAATTGTTTACATTGTTCCTGAAAATTATTAGAGATGCCCGCAGAGACGTAGCGTACAGTGTATCAGCCTGTAGGTCTGCATGTAGTTAAAAGTGAGCATATTCAGAAGAAGTTCAGGGAATTTTTGCGGGTTATTTTGCAAATCTATAAGCATCGAGAATGCTCATAAGTAACTAGAAATAATTCACAGATTGATGAATGATATTTGCAAAGAATCTGGAAGGAAGCGGTAGTGGATTAATAGCAGTGCTTTCCCGACGCTTCAGTAAACCACGAGAATCCTCAGTCAGGATAACTTGTGTTCCGGCCTAAATATGAAACGAGTACCTCCAGAATACGAGTCTACAAAGTTACCGCTGCGCTAGACGGCTCAGTAAGAGTCTGCAGGAAATGATCACTCCGTTTAGTCCTGTGTTCCTTCAGTAGCAAAGTTAAATTATGTTAAACTCCACGGCAATGAAAGGTTAGCGTCAGATAAATGTGAATATATTTTTAATATTCCCTTTAAAGTTATCATTCCGTATCTTTGGTCTAAATGTTACTTCCCCGTACCGTTATATGAGAGGTTCAACAAAATTTCCAAGACCCATTTGCCCCAGCAGCAGCAGAAAAGCAGTTCAATTTAAAACAAAAGTAACATCCTCTAAGACCGCGACATAGCTCAAGTAGTTAGTCGCTGGCTTCCCACCGCGGCGGCCCTGGTTCGTTCCCGGGTCTGGTCAAGTGGGATTTGTGGTGGACAAATTGGGGCTGGGGCAGGTTTTCTCGGAGTACCTCGGTTTCCTCTGCCAATCTTCATTACACAATCACCCTCACCTATCATCTGGTGCTGGTACAATAGGTCAGTTGTGGCCTCAGTGCAAGGGACTTAGTCCCACCCCACTAGCAATAAAAAAAAGACATCCTCTAGGCTGTGACACCGTGTAGTCAATGGCCAACATTTCGGACTAATCTGCTGCCTGCAACTTCAGGATCTCCTATTCTGAAGAGAGAATGAGCAGGTTCCTCTAAAACGTAAATATATTGTAACGGATTTGCTGAAAGCGTTTCTAGGTAACGGCTTGGTAAACACGTTCCAACGTGCAACAATGGAAGATGTATCTCAGTGGACGAATGTTATAGCTCATTGCTAGGCAACAGGCAGCGTGCCAATGAACTAGCTGGCTAGGAATCATGAGTCTTGTGTTTTCTGTGTTGTCCGTGTAGAACACATAACGACAACCTGTTCTAACTTAGATTAGTGCAAAGCGCAGTGCAATGCAGTGTAGTTAAGAGTCCAGAAGAGTTTTTAGTTCAGTTCCGAGGTTCCAGAGTGACTGAACAAGAAATGGCAAGAAGACTTCATAATGATTTGAAGTGATAGTTTCTGTGTTGAGATCCGTTGCTAGGAGCCGACTAGTAGAAATTGAGAGTCCTAGTNTATATATATATATATATATATCGAAGGAGTCACAGTATCCTTCACAGTCACCGACTTTGAAACCTTAAATCTATATACCTTCAATTATCCCACAATTCATATTTTTTTTTCGGCTGATGGTTCTCGTCAGCACAGTCATTCTTTGTTCCGAGTACCACAGAACTCATAAGCAGTACTTCATATGAAGTCAATGGGTGTTTTATATATATTTTTTGACACGAGGCCTTACAACTAGAATAAGGGAACCAAATAAACAGCCATTACTAAACAACGGTTGTGTAAACGAGTAAGAATACTAGACCCATAATTGAGCAACCCGAATAACAGAGACAGCAATTCATGTTGGATTTGTAGTGGCCAAACTGCCAATGCGCCGGTCACGGTAGCCGAGCGGTCTAAGGCATGTACTGTCTTCGCTCGCTTGGAAACCGGGATCATGGGTTCGAATCCCACTCAGGGCAGGGATGTTTAGTTTGTGTGTGTGCTTTTTTCTGTGTTTGTATACAGGTAGAGGCCTTGCAACGAGCTGATCACCCGCCAAAGGAGTCCTACCGAATGTGTAAGATCTAGAAAAACCGAAGTGAACGGAGAAGTTCATGGAGGTAGGCCTAGGCCCACTGGGGCTGTAGAGCCAAGGAACTCAGTCAGATCCTCAGCACGAAGAAAGAAAAAAAGGAGCTCAACCTGTAAATTCCTTTCCAGATGTCCGAAAGCAGACTGTCCTAACCTTAGGATTTTCTTGGTTTTCCTCAATCATTCCAGGCAACTGTTGGGACACTGAAACGAATTTGGCCACTATAGGTTCATTTTACAGAATTTCCATATTATTCAGTAATCACCCCTTCACTCGACTCTGTAGAGTCTGAGATACGGAAAACTTCGAATGGTGGGACGGTTAGTGAATTGATTTAAAGGAAATTGTCCAATAATCAGGTTATTACTCCTGAATTTTCCTCATGGGACTGAGTAAAGTCATAAAAATCCTCAGTCAGGGTATCCGGTGTCCGGACCGAGATTCGAAACGAGAACCATCCGAATATAAAACTAGAGCTTTGCCTTTAAGAAACATGTAGATGCAACCCACAATTTTCCTTCACAATGGATATAGCAGTTACATGAAACTGCTTGGAGCTAATCATGCCATTAACGAATTTATAATCACCCTGTAGGCTTATATTCACACATGCGCAGTTTGGTACGCTGCTCACAAAACAAATCCCATGCTAAACATGCCAGCTCTTCAGTTGGGAAACTGCCCTACTTAGGTGGAAAATTAATAGTGTAGCACACAGAGATCCTACACTCCCCCCTCCTCCCAAATTAAACAGGAGGCGCTGCGTTGTGGGAGAGGCAAAGTCGTCCCTATTACGTATCCCAGCACACAACAGCTAACACTTTAATCTCCAGCAGTAAAATAATCACCCTTTCATGACGAGGCTATTTTAAATACTAATAAAAAATAGAATGGAGCCACTACGAACTAAGTAGGAAACTTTATGAATGCAGAAGTGGTATACGGCTATGTGTATCCCCCCTAAGAAACTCTTTTGTGAATCTACTCGACTTTCTAAGCACCCATGAACTTTTCCTTAAATATATTGCATTCTATTCGCCTTAATAAGCTATACATAACATCGGAGTAGGGATAGTTCAGTCAGTATAGCTATGGGCTGGACGGCCGTGGTTCGAATTCCTATTGATTGATTGATCAGTAATCTGTCAGATGACAGGTCCACAGTCTCTTCCAAAACAGTTCCTCCACTTAATGTGATCTTCTGTTTTTGGAAAGAGACTATCCAGGAAAAGTGGTAATGTGGTAGTTTTTCCATTTGCTTTCCACATCGCAGTACAACAGCCGTTCAAACCACTCTGGTCACGCCTGTTGCTATACGAACTTGAACCATCTCGAGCATCATTTGTTCTGTGCTTCAAGTCGCTGCTGATGACGCTGCTTCCGGCATCAGTTTTTGGTTTTTGGTGTCTCTCTTCGTCTGATGCCTACCCTTTGACCTGTCCAGCAAGGGAGGCCCTGCCAGTAGCTACGCTACCGCTGGTATAGCTCTCAGGGTCCTTGGCATACTCAAACCCCCTCACCACGATAAGGTGGAGACACCAACGAGGGGGGGGTGGTTCAGAGCGTGGTTTCGATCCACGGACCTCTGGGTTATGGGCCCAGCACGCTTCCACTGCGCTACTCTGCTTCCTATAAGGAGAAGTAAAAATGTAAAAGTAAAGTAAAGCTATCCCTGTAACAGGCCGTTGATGCCCATAGGGTTGTGAGACGTTGAGGTTCCCACATTTTCTAGATAATCGGCTCACAGATGGCGGCTAGGTTGTCAGCCCTACGCGCCGGCCGTCCTTTACCCCCAAGAACATTCCAAGAATATTCCTGGTACTCATTTCTGTTAGAGGCTGAATCGACCCCAGGGCCATAGTGCGGCTGGGGGGATTACAGATCTTCTTTCTACTCCACAGAGTCTGAAACGGCACTGGGGCCCACCTAGCCTTATACCCAATGGTTACCGAGCTCTGTTTCCCTTGGGGGAAAAGCGGCAGGGACGTGAATCTGACCACTAACGTCCACCTACAACCGAGGTCAATATAGGTAGGCCTGTACCTCCATTGCCCATACTTAACTAAACAGAGGAGAAACTTTAATTTGTAGGGAGAAGTTCTGGTTCAGCATAGAGACCAGTGAAGACCCTTGTGGACACGATAATGAATCTTAGGGTTCCACAAAATTTTGGGAAATTCCTGAGTGGTTAAGCGACTGGCGGCTTCTTAAGAAGGGCTCAGATCCATTGGGTTAGTTAAGTGTGCAATTAGGGTACTCCCTCCCCTTTTTCTGACTTATCGTATAATATGACAAGGCATGAGTACCGGTACAAAGATGCCTAATTCTAAACATTATGTACCAATTTTGTAAAACCGCTATTATTTTTCTAAATATTTTTTGGCATGGTGAATAGTTTGGTCCTTTGCAAATTCGCTTTAGCATAAAATACAAAGGACAAAAAATTGGATTCTACATTATTTAGATCGCATGAAAGAGATGATTTTAGCCGGTAAACCCGAAGTAACAGAGAGTTCCATGGATATAGGCCTAGGCCCAAATGAGGGCTGTAGCGCCAATGAAAAAAGAAACCCTCGAAGGAAACATTCCACTTGGAAGACCTAAATATAGATGAGAGGATAATATTACAATAATCTTCAAATAATTATGGTATTAGCTTATAGACTGAATTCATCTACCATAGTGGCGGGTTCTTGTGAAAATGGCAAGAAACCTTCAGGTTATACCAGAAAGTGTAGCGTATTCCTTGAACAGCTGAGCGACTATTGGCATATCAATGATTCTGCTCCATAAAATTAATTAATTTTCTTTCTTAACGTGTAACGCATATTTATATATTGTAGACTTGTTTCAGCCTGATAAGAGAAATATAGTCTTGTCGAATGAGGTGTAACTTGATGCAGTTCTGAAACATATGCCGCTCTTACTCTCATATGAATTTCATCCTGCAATGCCTGTCTTGTGAGGAGGCTGAAGAATATATTACAATGCTGGATCACGCAGTCTGCTAACAGAGAAAGTTTATCATCCTGTGGTTTTGCCTGGATAATGGTCTGGCTCGGCGTGATAAACTGATAACACCATTTACTACTGAAATGTGCAAGTACAGTCGCTAAGAAAAGTTATGGGGCTCCTAAAACAAGTTTAGGCCTGTTCGTAGCCAAACATGATTTCATGGATATGAAATGCTGTAAGATGTCCGACACAATCCACGCAATCGAATTTTAAATTAATTGTCCAGTCAAGAAACTCAGCTTCTACTTTCCTTGTTGGATTTGAGGTTCTCACAGCGGTAGTTATGAAGACTTGTACCTTCTGGAATGTAACACCGAGTTCTGTTTGCTGCCTGCTTCAAGATGGTTTCTTGATTGGCTTATTTTTCGATCCTAAAGATGGAGGCGACTTGTTCCATCCGAAACGTCGTTGACTTTCAACCGACTGTACGTCGTTATATCCAAGGAGATAGAACTTTACTTGTAATCCCAAAAATATCCAACAAATTTAGATCTTCTTTATTTTCTTGGCGTTTCAGAGAAGATTCATAACAAGAAGTTCTGGGAAGAACTAATCGTCTACTTTCCTTTTATACGACATGGTCGGCACAGAAAATGACTCCACTATTAATTTTTCATAGCAGCGTAGATGTGTTTACCGAGCCATTACCTAGTAACAATAGAAGGATATACAAACAAACACATAGGCTGTTGGGAGGAAAGTCTTTGGGATAAGCTTAGATGGCATGATATACTCGTACATACCAAGTTTCATAAAAATCGGTTCAGGCATTCAAAGCTGGATAGAAGGGAATACACAGACCCACAGACAGCATGAAGATATCATAAGCCTATGTTCATTTTTGCAGAATAAGGAGAGTAGGCTAGCAAAACTTTCCTGCGTCTGTAATGCAGTTTGAAGCCTTTTCATAGAAATAGCTGTAATAGAAACTAGATCTAGACGTTACACATTTCTTTAAACACAAAACATAGAGCACTAAGCAGATTCTAAAGGGTTCTGACGATGCTGTATAACACACAGAATTACTGGGTTTTTGTAATTTCTTCCACCGTCCGGTATTCTAGAAAATAGAATACAGCATTAACAAAATATTTCCCTTATTATTCAACCTAGCTATATGTTCTGCACGATTTTCAAAATCAACAGCAGTCTTTTTCGTAAAAAGCATTAGCAAATCGGCCCTTTCCATGTAGATACTATTTGTTTCCTGTGAGGCAAGACCTGAATTTTTTAATTACAGTAAAACTTGGTTATAACAACATCGGTTTCTGCGACACCTTGTCTATTGCGTCAAATATTCAATGGTACGAACTAATTCCTCATAAAGCAACTCTTTTTATACCTTGCTTAGCACGACATGCACAAATGCATCAACCTCGTATGTAACGTCATTTTCATTCCTGAATTTCTCTGATATGGGCATTGAACGTAATTTAGAAAGTGTGTATTAAGCAAGTAACAGGAAAGAGATGAAGATAACTGATTACTGTACTCGTATCTAGGTACAGTAAGGCACAACAATTGATGTAATCTACTGTAATTTGGTGAGTAGGCCTACCTTTAATATACAGTATTAGTGCGGTGTGTATTGTCAGTGAAAAGCGCTGTAATATGTCTTTGATATTACACATTTGGGCAATTCCACGTTAATATTACGTTAGTCTGTACTTAACTACGTATTTCACTAAAAAATGCAACATTTTAACTCGGTTTTTGGTAGATTTTTACGTGACTAACATAAGGCTACTATGTAAGTGCCCATTTCGGTTACAACGACATTCGTTTATAACGACACTATTTTTAGGTCCCTTTGATGACGTTATAACCAAGTTCTACTGTATATTTTAATTTTCTTCTATAAGTTTAACAAAGGACTTATACAGTGCAAAAGGAAGACTTTTCAGTAACACGCCACATGTACGATACGTACACTTGACGAAAGGCCGAACATATTCATAAGAGGCAACCCCATTTTCTCGTCAGAGGATGTTATACGTGTATAAGGACTATTACCGCAAGTGCTCAGCTACAAAAAGAAAACTGTGGTCGTGAAACGTTAAATAGGAATTTACTTCGTTGCTTCATGCCTACTGCTCTCGTACCTGTATGTGATATGGTTACCAAGCAGGTCACAAGGAGCTTGGTGCCAAGGCGAAATGATTGGCTAGAAACTGCCAGTTGCAAAGCACACGTAATCCTGACCCTGACTTTACAAGAATTAAACTCTTGTTTTCAAATTTGCAATTCTGGACGGTTGTTAGATTTTTAGTGTATTTGATTTTCTATAAATATTATTCGGCTAAAAAATGACTTAATCTTGTTTAAAAATAACGGTGCAATCGATTTCATAAAGACGCGTCACTGATTAAACTTCCCTTGCCATTCTGCACTCACAAAGAATAATATCTTGAATATCTTGGAAAAGGAAGCATATCTAATGACTGGAAATGCTGACAGCCTATAGAATTAAACTAAAAAACTAAACTAAACTCCGTGGTCTTAGTCCGCAAACGAACTATACCGACTTAGCGACCTCCTCTTGTCGGCGAATTTAGTACCAAATTTAGCGGATAGAGAGTGTCGCGTGGTCAGCGCAACGAATCCCCACGGCCGTTAATTTCAGTTTTCTAGACCGGAGCCACTACTTTTCCATTCAAGTAGCTCCTCAGTTATGCTTACAAGGCTGAGTGAACACCGTTCCAGACCCATTACTTCTCAGAAAATCTGTCAGGGCCGGGAATCGATCCCGGACCTCTGGAACTGTAGCCAGGAACCCTGACCCCTAGACCACAGAGGCGGTAGACGGCCTGTGGAATTATTGGTATACAATAAATTTTCTTCTGACTGCTTATTTAACCTCCTTATAATACCGCTTGTTATATTTACAATTTACTATAACATTAAAGTAATCTGGATTGTGACCATCGGTCACAATCCTTTAATCCGTTTTCAGTAAACTCGCCATTTCATATTTTAGAGCCCATTTGAGTGGGGTCTGTTTTGAGCAAGAATGTCCGTGCCTGTTTGGCACTGAGCTTTCATGAAAGGGCCTCTAATTTACCAATATAAATAAGATCGGTCCAACCGTTTGGCGCTAGTGTCGCGTACAAACGTACGTACACATAGACGACATACCGAAACCAACTTTCTTGTATTAAGCCGGAAGGTCGCTGGTTCGACTGCTAATGATATCATTGGATTCTTCAATTGACATAATCTTTCCAGCCGCGCTATGGTCCTAGGGTCGACTCAGCCTCTATAGAAAAATGAGTACCAGGAACCTTCCTGGGGGATAAAGGGTGGCCGGCGCGTAAGGCTGACAACCTCGTCGCCATCTGTGAGCCGATTGTCTAGAAAATTTAGGATCCTCGACGACTCATAACCGTATGGGCCTGCATGGTCTGTTACACGGACAGCTTTACTTTTTTTTATATGAGAAAATAAAAATCACATGTTAGCTCTATTGGAGAGAAGACACAAGCAAACCGGATTTGATTCGGGAAACCTGAAGAGAAGAATCCGTTTGGAAGACTTTGGCACACTTTGGAAGGTAATATTAAAATGTATCTCAAAGAGATTTTGTATGGACTGAATTTAAATATCTTAAAATGGATTCCAATGTGGTGCAATGTACCTGCGGGTTCTATAAAACGGTGAATATAGTGCCTAGCTGAGCGAGTATCAGCTTCTCAAGGACTCCTGCTGTGTAGTGACGTCATAATCACCACCACTTTTAAAATGTCCGTAATCATTTAAATTCCTGCGTAACTTCCCCGTTTTCCTGAGAAGGGAAAATTATACGCGCATCTTTGCATATAACACACTGTGCCGATGATTGTTATGTTAAGGATAAGTAGCGTTATGTCCACAGCTGTTGTTATTTCTGCCAAAACCGACAGGAGACTAACGTTTCACTATGCAGAATAACCCGCGGTGTATCGTGCACTAAGTGATTTTGTTATTAAGCTATGACTTTTCACATTTTTATGGATACTTTTAATGGAACCCAACATTTCCAGCAACATTATCTGAAAGGGAATTCCCACACATTTCTACAACACTCGAGTCATTACATGACAACCGTGAATAAGTAACTTCATAAGCAAAGCCAAGCACGCGAGACAAAGACCGCATTCAGAAAGATATCACAACCTCAGGTTTAATGTGCTTGTGGCTTATGAGTATTCTGCTACAACGTCACAATCTCAGAATATACAGACGATAACTTGTATGGCTGATGAATAATGAATTGTGAGGGATTTGGAAGGAAGCTGCCATAATCTAATCAAAATAATATCGCGACAGTAGCCAAGAGTGACTCGGGAAAACTACAGGAATCTCAGTCGTGAGAGCCGGTGTCCGCTGGGACTTGAACTGAGTTCCTCAAGAATAGAAGTTTAGAGCTGCTTGGTAACCATATCACATACATGTACGAGAGCAGTAGGCATGAAGCAAAGAAGGAAATTTCTATTTAACGAGATTTGCAAAGGTAACGGTTTATGAGAATACTGAAAGGAAACGGATAAATGTTAACGTCCTGAGATAGCCCTTGGTTAGGTCAAAATCATATCTTAATAGCTGGATAGTTCAGTCGGCATAGCGATTGGCTACAGGCTAGACGGCAGGAGCTCGTTTCCCGGCAAGTGCATGAGATTTTTCTCTTCTCCAAAGCGTCCAGGCCGGTTCTGGGCCCCAACTAGCCCCTTATCCAATGGGTACCGGGGATTATTTCCCCGAAAGTAGAACGGCCGGAACGTTAAACTGACCTCCGTCTAAGGCCAGGATCAAGAATGATGGAGATATATCTCCACTCCCCAATATTAATTAAGTACAGAGACTACTTTACCTGATGTTATTATACCTACCTCCCTTTGTACTCATTCTGTAACTGAATCTGCCTGTCATAAGGGATTATTTCCGACACACTTAGGGCAGATTCACTCAGGATCAGTGAACAAACGTGAGTGAGACCGCCTTTAGTGTGTGTAGCGTGTATCTGCAGAAAATTGCTTAGATTAGTTAGGAGATAGCCGTACCTCAGCCTTGAGAACAAAGCCACTAATTTAAACAATCGCAAATGACAGGAACAAGAAGCCGAGTGGTCAGCTGGACCTGGAAGTTCGTGTTCTGGAGATCAGGGGTCCGAAACTTGACTGAAGTTTTGCGTGATTTTCTCAGTACCTGGATGCTGATATCAGGATAACGCCTAAAATTTGGCCATGGCCGCTTCCTTCAACATCCTTCCAAATTTCTTTCTCGCTTATAATCCAACGAAACGACGCCGTGTCAATCACAGTGGCCCCGCGGTCTAAGGTATGAATTGTCTTCCCACAATCGAACACTGGGATCGTTGGTCCGAATTCCACTCAAGGCATGGATGTATATTTGTGTCAGGTAGCGGTCTTGCGAAAGGCTGATCCTCCGTCCTACCAATTACCTTAGATTAAGAAACTGAAGTAAAACTAAGCGTTTCACGGATGCCCTATGCTCCAAGTGCGAGCAGCAGGAATAGAAGAAGAAGAATATTCGACGCTGTACGTGTAGTGTGAGATACTGGCAGCGTCGGTAAATAAACCCAACAAATGAAACATGTAACGTGAATGGCCACGGGGTTGCTAAGCAACGACTCTGCAAAAAACTAAAAGTATACTGTTTTCTATGGTGTCCGCGCCGCGACAGTTGCTATGCAATGGTTCGGTAAGCACGTTTCAACAATAGAGACTGTGTTTTCTGCGGGACCGTGCAAGTGAGTTATCTTAAAAACAAACGGCGCTACAGTTCAGTTCTCAGTTCTCGGTAGAAGATAGCAACGGGGAATTCGTAGAAGACTTAAAGTGTGATTAGAAAGCTTCATTCTTGTGCAATACTCGGTGTGTGTGATTCAGTGAGACTGTTGTAGTTCCCGTGTTAGAGATCCCTGAAGACTGGTCAGAGTGCTTGTGAGAAACGTCAAGAGAAGCCCCGTGAAGTTTTAACGTGTATGTTATAAGTATAATAATCTTGAAAGTGGTATATGTAAGCATTTGTAGTTACATCTAGTGAAGACCCAATAAACTGACTCACCAATCCAAACCCTCGTCTTAGTCACTGTGACATGTGGCAACGTATATTATGTTGAATTTTAGGTTCTCACAACTATGATAATTATGGGACGTAACGCCGTATAGGCAGGTAGCAAATCATTGAAGTTACGAATAAATATCGGTGAACGAGCAAGAAACTGGCAGCAACTTGATGGGTGCTTCCTTGCATTACTCTTCAATCCAAAAAAATGAGGGCAGTACGTCCTTCCGAAACGTCGGTGTGTTTATGCCAGACTTCACAGAGGCACGTCCAGCAAGATAATACTCTTCATGTCTAAATACAATTCGAGGTTCTTCTGAATCAATAAAATCGTGCATATCTTTCCGATGAATGTGCTTGGTAGTTTGTGAAAGCCCCATTATCGCATGGATCCAAGAGTTGCTGAGAGTGCGGCCAAATTAATTCCTTACATAACAAATGGTAGCTGTCAGAACTGGTCGGCCCAGTAACACTACATAAACACGACATTGCAAATTCATAAGTTCACTACCCCTATCAGAGGCTACCCTCTGAGCACGCAGCAACCCTCCCTCGCTCGGAATTAGCGGTTGTTCGTGTACACTGTGACCATTATCTTCTGACCGCAGCAATGTTACCACGCCACTGCTTCCTAACTAATAGGGTGTTATTTACCGATACTATATCAAACACTGTATCACATAGTTGAAAGATGTAGAGACTGATTTATACGAACTGGAAACGAAGCTGTGGAGCCAAAGCAAATAATATATCAGTTTTCTTTCAATGGCTTTTCCAGCACATCCAGGGCCCTGGCCTCTTATTTAGTTCCGTAATCATTTTTCATAGAGGTAGGATTCCTTTGACGAGTGATCAGCCCGTCGCAAGGCCTCTACCTACACACAGAACAACACAAAAGAGAATAAACCCACACATATATCCATGCCTCGAGTGGTATTCAAACCCACCATCCCAGTGTTCGAGCTGGTGAACACGGTTCTTGCTTTAGACTGCGAGGCCTGTGATGGAAATATTATTCAAAATTTTGAAGCAGATGGAAATGGCTGAATTCCGATGGAAGTAATTTGACCAATAATTCAATTAAACCTGGCCAGGTATGTTTCCCTCATCTAACTGCTCAAAATTATAGGCCAGCTCAATCGTTCTGTTAATGACATTTTATTTATTGAAGGAGCTTCACTGATTTGGCTATAAATGTAAAGAAATTAATTTGCTGGTTTTGATCCACGATCTTTGAGAAAAAATCAAATTAATTTGGAAATACATAAATATTAGATTGTCTTGATCGGACTGCAAGTACAGGGTGTCCGGATGAACGGTATCCAAAATAAAAAATGTATATCTCGGAAATTAATTGTGATACACGAATCCAGTTTATGTCATCGGAAATGAAAACTCTGAATTTTTTTGTCATACCCGGCTTACGCGCAAGCGCCGCCACATTTCTGCCACCATGTTAGGAATCAGCTGGACAGAGAGATGGCTGGAAGATGGATCGGTAGAAATGAACCATTTGCTTGGCCTCCTAGGTCGGCAGATTTAACCCCAATGGATTTTTTCTTGTGGGGCTATATGAAGAACAGTGTCTACCAGGTTAAAATCAACGACCTTCAACACCTGAAAGCCCGCATAATGGCCGCTGTGGCTACGGTAACACCAAATATGCTTCAAGCCTGGATATTTGTCGTGCCACCAAGGGAGCCCAATTTAAATTTATTCAGAAAGTTATATAAGCAGAAAATACTTTGATAGTTTCCTTTTGTAATGGAATAACCCATTAATGCGTATAATAAATTCTTTCTGAGATATAATGATTTTATTTTGGATACCTTTCATTCGTGCGTCCTATACATGAATGTGCTGTAGAATTTGGTGTCCTTTTGGAAACTTGGAGCTAGAGATCTGAGCAGGAAGCAGCGTTACATATTATTATTAATTTTTATTGCCAGTGGGGTGAGACTAAGTTCCTTGCACTGCGGCCAATTCTGGCCTATTGTACCAGCCCCAGATAATAGGTGAAGGTGATTGTGGAGCAATTGGTGGAATGAAGATTGGCAGGGGAAACCGAAGTACTCGGAGTAAACCTGCCCCAGTGGCACTTTGTCCACCACAAATCCCACTTGAACCAGGGTCGCCACGGTAGGAAGACAGCTACTAACCTCTTGAGGTATGGCGCGGCCCCAGCGATACCAAAGTCAGGCCTATGGGGAACCATCCAGTTGAACTTGGATTGCGAAGTGTCAGCTGTTGGAACGCACTGGTTAGAGTGACGTGAATCTCGTAGTTTTTCTAAGAATATAATTGAATATATTCGAATTACGGTTGGATGATCCCGATTGAAACGGCGTTACAAACGAAGGATTTATATTAGCATCGAACGCTTTGTAGAACCCCTCCTTGGCAGGGGAGGCTGAGGCGTCACAAGTAAAACCATCTCAATCCTCTTTGTTTCGACTTCAGAAGACAAGGGACGTTTCTCTTGGTCATACCAGAAATTTATTTAAAAATTAATTTAGGTAAAGCTATCCCTGCAACAGACCGTGGAGGCCCATAGGGTTGTGAGATGTTGAGGCTCCCACTTCTTGTAGACAGTTGGATCACAGATGGCGGTAAGGATGTCAAACTTACGCGTCGGCCTTCCTTTATCTCCCAATAGATTCCTGACACTTATTTCTGTTAGAGGCCGAGTTGAAACCAGGGCCATAGTGCGGCTGGAAGGATTAGGTAAATTGAAAAATTCCACCTCACCAGGACTCGAACCCTCAACCTTCCGGCTTCTCGCATAGTGCGTCAACTAACTATGCTATCGCGTACTGCTTTAAAAATTAATTAGTATTTGCAGATTCTATTTAAATCGCGCACCCTATAGGTTTATCCTTATATCACTGCGTCTTATCGGCTTGGCCGCTCCAGTGACTCAAATTCAAGGATAAAAACCTGTGACCTCTGAGTAAGAACACTTCCGTTACCCGAGTGACTCACTGTGGCTGGTTGTATGGTGCATGACAGTCGTCTTTTCCCTTTAAATGCGACCCTCGAGACAGAATCGAATATCCAGTAGCAGGTAACCACATCCAACTATCCCATAATTATCAGACGTATTTGATCTATTAATTATCCTTTCCCGACATAATTGCAACTGCGTCAGGATTCGCGTAGACTTGGCCTGTTATATCGCAATCCTTATTACTTCATAAATCACACTCATTCGGTAGAGTGACCAGGTGACGGGCTGGATATCCGGAGAATAGAGGTTCGATTCCGGCACGGGCAGAAATATTCCTCTTTTCAGTCGTGTCCAGACTGACTCTGGAGTCATTCAGCCTCCTAACCAATGGGTACTGGAAGCTATCTCCCAGGGGAGAAGGCGGATGTGGCATGAGGCTGAACGCTCACCTACATCTAGTGCAGAGGTTAAGAATACATGGATCTATACGTCCACTCCCCTACACGTCTTTATGCAAGGTTCTTAATGAAGCACAGGCATGACTTTAAGTTCACGTTTAATTAGCATCAGAACTGATGAACTTATAATTTATACAGAAAATTGCTGACCATGAGAACTAAAATAAACCGTAGGGTACTCGGACGCCTGAAGTTGTCGGTTGACAATAATGACATTAAGAACCCGGAGTCTACAGTTTGGTTCAGAACTGTATTACAGGCACCCTCGGAGGTACTGCAGGCTCGGTTCCAGATCACCACAATAAAGCGAGCCACGCGAATTTTCTAATTTCCCATTGCATACAAAATTTATGTTTACACTACACTCTAGTCTATTAAGCGTCCAATAACATTATGTCTTGAAAATAATTTACATACGTTCATTAAAAACACTTTATTGCTAAAAATTCCAACCATCTTCGTTTCACTTGACAACTTAGAGTCTATTGTATGGTTATTAATTTCGATATTGTTGTGTCTCAGGGAATATGGCGGCCCGAGGAGAGGGAGAGAGGTGGGGGAACTGCCGCTCAGTGCAGCAGTCAGAACACACAAAACATTTATCGATTAAGTTCGCCGTCTTATATGGGCGCGGTTCGCGGCACCGCAAAACAATTGCAATAGTATCATCAAAGATCACTGTCCACAGACCACCATGACAGATATAATAATAATGAAAGTGTTTGAAATATTGCGAGAATTACCAAAATGTGACACAGAGACACAAAGTGAGCACATGTTGTAGGAAAAATGGCGCCGATATACTTGCTCGACTTAGGGTTGCCACAGACATTCTATTTATAAAAAAACTCAATAAAGTGAAGCGCTGTAAACCGAGGTATGCTTGTATGAAAAATTTTGTGTCACATTTAAATGGTAACAAAAATATCGAAGACAAAAGCAAGCCTAGACACTTGTAAATCAAAATATCATAAGCATTCGGTTACTCAGTTGCTTAGTTCATTTTCTTAGGATAATACGAAGCTTACGGTCTGCTAATTATAAACCGCCAGGGCACAATTAATTCTCCAGGCAATTACGTTAAGAGATCTCTGAGTTATATGACGTCACACGGAGCAGCGATCTGCGCTCTGTCAAAGGGGCAGGCATTACCATTGTTGCATCATTATTCACAGGACTGCAGGTCCCACCACGTGCTGATGTCACTCGTGGTACTGCTCATGCGCAGACTTTTGTGTAAAGCTCCATACTGCTACCTGGCACCAAGGAAGGGCGGAGAATGCAGCTTCATACCCCACAGTCCTTCTGCAGAAGCTTACAGTAGCTCAGCTATCCAAGATATTCCCAATATTCTAAGGACCACGATCCTTGTTCATGACAGTCCGTAATTAGTCCTTAACATGAGACAGAAGTCTCCAGTCCACGCCATCCCATCGCATCTTACTAAGGTCATTTTTAATACTGTAACGTGTAGTACCGTCGCTATGCAACGATTGCTAGAAGGAACATGTGTTGCTTGGTAATGGCCTGTAAATACGTCACCAATATCCGGGCTATCGCTAGGTTACAAACCATAACAATAATAGAGGGATTGTTGGAGGCGGTGTTTTCTGTTGGGTTCGCCCTGAGGTTATACACCGAAGATCTCAGGCCGAATGATAGAGTTTAGTTGAAAGTCTGCTTGTAAAGAGACGGCTAGGAGGTTGGTTTGAAATGGCCTCCGGCCTGTGACCCACTCATTTGAGGCGAGTTCTGTACGGGAAGCTGTGAAGAGAAGAGTCTGTGTGATTTTGGAGTGTGTAACTCAGTTACACTGTTATAGTTCCTGCTTTGAAATCCATTGCGAGGAAACGGCTAGTGGAGACTGTAATAGACTAATGACACTAGTCTGTGTGTGTCAGTGATCTGTAAACTATAGTTCTGAGTGGTGTGCACAAGTGGTCAATAATTCCAATATATAATCCATACCCCGTCTATAGTCACGCCTCTAAATCATGACAATATTATACTCCCATCAACGTCTAGATCTTCCAAGTAATAGTGTTCTATTTGGTTTTCCCACAAAACCGTTTTATAAATTTCTCTTCTGTCCTATTCGTCCTACATTTCCCGCGTATTTCATTGACCTTGATTCAATCATCCTCACATTATATGGAGTAATTTTAAATTATTTAATTTTAAACATGCTGTAAAAATGGTTTATCTTATAAAAATATATAGTGGGCCTCAGCCGCTTACTTTCTCATTTAGAAATCTCACTCGAATAATTTTTATTCCATATGTAAGACCGCCTCTGTGGTCTAGTGGTCAGAGTTCCTGGCTACAGTACCAGAGGTCTCGGGTACGATTCCCGGTGCTACCATATTTTCTGAGAAGTAGTGGGTCTGGAACGTGGTTCACTCAACCTCGTGAAGATAATTGAGGAGATATTTCAAGGAAATAGCGGCTCCGGTCTAGAAAACTGGGATTAACGGCCGTGGGAATGCGTTGCACTGACCACGCGACACCTTCTATCCGCTAAAGTTGGTACCAACTTCGCCGACAAGAGGCGGTCGCTCGGTCGGTATAGTTCGCTTTCGGACTAAAGCCAGGAACTATGACCACTAGACCAGAGAGGCGGTCCCATCTTTTCTGTAAGCTTCATTAATGTTCGTTGGCCGCGTCTTTATTCTTCACTCTCACTTTACTTTCGCCTATCTATTTACAACATGTTTCGGCCTCACAAGGTCATCTTCAGGTATATTAATGTCATGTATATATGTGTGACTATAGAGTGTATGGATTGGTGAATGGATTTTCTGACCACTTATACAGGCCACTCGGAATTTCAAACACTTACAACGCTATCGCTGATTTCCACAGTTCACAGCAACAGTTTCTAATAGTTGAGGTTCTTGAGTTTCCTTCGCACGTGCAGAACTTTTGTCATCCGTCAACTCAACTATAACGCCATCTCTTCTCAGCCTCCCTTGCAGAGCTCAACTGAACTGATTGCCCAATCCTCTTCTCTTCAATTCTTCTACGCGGACCGCGTTGAAAACATCCCGTTTTTTTCCGTTGCATACGTAACCGTTACCGCGGGAACATGTCCACCTAGCCGCTGTCCAGAAACGCTTCTGATATAACCGCCCATCCCACGATCGTTTCATACCAACAGTTATGCACGCTACAATAATTATATGATGTAAGTAGTTTCTCTGTATTTTCTCATACTGAAATCAATTTTAATTTATGCTGTAATTAATTAAATCAGTGGTGTTAATAGTTAAATTCCACGTCTTTTTTCTTGGAAGTTCGAAATCTGTTGCATCTCGCTGTACGTCTGTTCTCGGAGTACAGTTGTGTGGTGTTCTCGTGATGTTATATGTTTATATTTTTTGTTTCATCAGATGTTCATGGTTGATGGATGAATACTGTCATGAGCGATCTACAGAGAAACGACTTACACCGTATTTTAGGTAATTAGGTAGCTGATATGATTTTAATGGAAAGAAGACGCGGACCTCCTGTATCATCACATTCGCACAAAATGTTATTTTTCATAGCTGTGAACGTCACTAATTGCAAGTTAGGATATACGTGTAATTAAGGGAAATACCTGTAACAAACATCAGGAAAGGTATTTACAAAATGGAAACAGTGAAGTATGTTATTAATCACTTTACCTATCTATCTATCTATCTATCTATCTATCTATCTATCTATCTATCTATCTATCTATCCCTGTTGCTCCCACTTGGAGCATAGGGCATCCGTGAAACGCTTCGTTTCACTTAAGTTTCTTGACCTTAGACACTCGGTAAAACTCTTTGGATGGTGGATCAGCCAATGCAAGGCCGCTAACTACAGGACAACACAAACACAGAATAAAAGCAGATAAACATCCATGCATTAAGTGGTATTTGAACCCACGGTCCTAGTGTTCGACCAGTAGAAGGAATTTCATGCCTTACACTTCACGGCCCCTGAGATCGGCGCAGTGTTTATAGCGATATGCATATAGTTTGTTTTATTAGTTCAACAACGTCGTGAAAATTTCTTTAAAAGTTCATTTTGAAGTAGGAATATCAGAAAAAATATATGTACGTGAAATATAAATTATCTAACCCAGTTTAAAATGTACGAGTATTTCCATACGTTTAAGAGTACCCAAAATTCAAAACGCTAGTTTTTCATGAATTTCCAGTCTCGTTGAACCTAATGATTTATTCAGCATACGTTCAAGTAAAAGAAATGTGTTGCACAAACTTCTCTTACCAAATATTTTAATGATTGAATGGGTATATTTTATATATCAGAAGCATAAAATACTATACACGAGATAAAGTTTTGTTTTATTAATATTTTCTCCCTGAATATAGACTGAAGACTATGGGTATTGTGATAAAGATAAAATTGTCCCTGTACTTAACTAATTAACTAATTAACTCCATGAAGGCGTTCGCGGGAGTGGTTGTATGGATCCACATTATCTTGACCGCGGCACTAGCTGAAGGTGAGTGGTCAGCTCCACGACACTTCCGCTTTACCCCCGGGGAAAGACCCTACCGGTACTCATTGGATAGGAGATTGGGTGGGCCCCAGAGCCGATCTGGGCGATGTGGAGAACATTCTTCACCATACCGGTACTCGAACTCCGATCCCTCGGCCGTCCAACCCGTAGCTAGTCGCTATACCGACTGCTCTATTCCGGCTAGTAATGAGTACTGTGAACACGCGTTAAGAGCGCAGGGAACTTCACGTTTCCAAATGGCGAACTAACTCAATATGACCGAACAGGCAGAGTTTGGGGTTGTCTCCTGGGGTTCTACTTAAAAGGAGCATCAAAGTCTCGGCAAAGAAACAATCTGTTCTGACACACATTTCCGTTCTCTTCCTGAGTCTGGTCAGTAGTATCAGGATATTACCTGAATCAGACCACGACCGCTTCCTTCCGAATCCTTTCCAGATCGTCATTATACAGGAATTGTCCTGTCAAGTCATGTTGTATTAATCTCCATATTGAAGAGGTCACTAGACACACCGCAGCCCTTCCACTAACTCCATATGAAGGAGACATTTTTGAAAACGTAATACTCGTAGTCTTTCAGTCAGGCAAAAGGTTGTTTCCTCTATGGAACTCGAATGTTCATTACCGTGTTCACAAAACCTCGCAACTGGGACACTATCCTGAGCCAGATGAATACAGCCATAACCGCATATACCATTTCTTTGAGACCAATATTAGCATACTTCCCTTATTTTGAATAAAAATTGAGTCTTGTGACATCCTCTTTTCTCTGTGTCTTTGTACCCTCCCACCCAAATTTTGAGAGCGTAAACAGTGAAGCCAGAAGAGACGGCATTTACATTAACATATAAGCATATATGTCACATGTAACATGACGCTTGAAAGCCGAAATATTATAATCAGAGAAGCGGAGAGGAGACGACCATTATTAGGCAACTGCTCGGTAATAGGATGCTTCGTTTTCTATATGGTCCGTGTCCTAAGGAAGTAGGATTAGTTCTTCCCAGAACTTCTGGAGAGCGGAGAAGTGAACTGCACGACTCCCACAAATGTGATAGAATAAACATGAAGAACGAAGAATAACTGTTCTGACGTGAACCAGCACAAATTTACCAGACTGACCCAGAATATCTTGTGGTATTAATCCTCTCATTAACCTTCTATACACAACCAGAAACCTCAAGAAACGCTATGAAATACTTTTACTTAAACACAAGCTGAAATCAAAGAGGGCCTTTGTTCATTCGGAACAACAAAATGCCACCGCGTCGCCTGGTCCCTGAGGTGCGACCGAATCCACCGAATGATAGATGACGCTGATGCTGACTTGATAGTCGAAGGACCAAGAAGCTGTTTCCGCGGTATGCACGTATCTAGAGTCTATCAGCACAGCAACAGTGGCACATGTGTCACAAATCTCAGCTACAGGGCACGTAACATCTGTCTACGTACACGAAGTGTCAACCGAATTCTCTACGAAAATATTTTACCTTTAGCAGATCTGAGAGTAGACCCTGTCGCCATGGTAACCATGAAGAATACTGTCTTCTGCTACAAAAAAATTAAAAAGGAGACTTATGAGATCACCTTGCTGTCTGCGTTGCTAGACAACGGCTTGGTAACCACGTTCCCGCTCCAACGAATACACACACAACACTAGAAGAACTGCTGGACGCGGTGTTTTCTATGAGTGCGGCACGCATTAAATGCTCAATGTGTAGTGGAAGGAAAGTAGGCCCTTATTTCTTCCCAGGACTTCTTGTTGTTTACTTTATTTGTAACTTATTTATCGGTGCAGCCGGGAGTCCAAACTACAGCGTAGAAGAGTAGAATGATTAATAAATAATGAATTGGGAAGGATTTGGAAGGAAGCTATAGTAGCTCAGTTTGAGGTATAATCCTAAGATATACCAAGAAGAATTGAGGTAAATCACAAAAAAAAAAAANAAGACAGCCAGGACAGTCAGAGTTCCGGCCGAGATTCGAACGAGTATCTCCTTCCCCATCTAAGGATGACACATCCTCAAGGACATTTTGGACACAGTATACCCAGTTCCTCAACGAATTTACAGTGCCCTATCATGAAGCATTAAGTGTTACAATTCAGGTTGTTTCACACAGCGAACCGAGATAAGATGCCTTCTCTGTGGAATCAGATTAATCCTTTAAAGGTTCAGTCTCAGTCTGAGTCTTGTGATACGACCGACGGTCAGTCGGCCAGTCTGTCTTGGAATAAAGCACCGATCTGAGGCTTGCGACCAGATTTTTATTACTGTCAAACAGTTGCGGGTTTGTTGACGTGGGGTGTTATCCCTGACGAGAGGACGGGTCTGTCGCTTATAATTCCAGCTGGACCTCGTCAGCGCAGTCAATCTCGGGCCCGAGTTCCGTGGGAATCGTGACCATATTTTGCTGTCTAAGATTCGAGGCTTCCATTTTCGTCGCCTCCTACGACTAGCAGGACTATGGTGCAGGTAACCGACCCCGTCTCCATACGCGATTTAAAGACTGAATATCTTCTAGATTGTATAGAAACATCTAGTTCGTACCTCTCAGGAAACACATTACGTCTCCACTACAAGGATCAACCGGTTAATGTTGTTTATGGAAAGAAACGCTGTTTGTTGTGAGAACCATACGAAACTCACAAACACACTCTGTGGACAGACTGCAAAGATTTTGCATGCTAAAGAAATTAGTATATACAGTGACCATTATACTTTAAAAGCTTAAGGTCTTCAATACCGATGACCGTTTAACTCAGGCGAACAAATAAACAATCCTTCTCATGGGCACTATATATTTAGCAACCTAGCAGGAACTCAGAAACGTAGAAAATGTCCAATGGTTTAAATTTTAATAATAATCAAAAATGATTTTAGAAGGGCGTGAAAGGTATTTTTGGTCTAATTTAAGGTACTGATCCTAAATTGGCCTAGAGGCCTTAAAGAAATCACGGAAAACCTGTCAGTGGAGTTAGTGTCCCACAGGTGATTCGAATCGGAGACTTTACAAATACACGTTAAAATCATACCGCTCGAGCGAAACTGCTCTCTCATAAGTATCACATTAAACCCTTAAATCCGCGAAGGAAAGAGGCTGGTACGATTATCAAAGATTGACGTTCATTGGTTAAGTCTTAGCACGTGACAAGCCTTGCTACCGCGCAACAAACAGCCATAGCGTTTCCTTGTCTACAACCCAGAATATTAAGACGGCTTGAGTCGTGTTTTGAATTACAGCATATCTCGAAGTCATTCCACATTCTGCGAGTAAGGTAGCATTTGTGCTTACAATTTTAATAAAATATAGATAAATTCCTCCAGGCTCTTATAGTTTGAATTCCAGTGCAGAAACATTGATGAAGTTTGATCGAATTAAGAATTAATTATTAATTGCCACAACCCTGAATTGTATTAATTACAAGTTTCTTGTGTCCCATTTATAGCAGGATATTGTGTGGGAAATAAAATGAAATACATTAACATTTGAAACAAGAGGAGAGCACATTAGACGGGTACTCGTAATTTCCGTAATGGTCTTGTGATAGGCTTTGTTATTCAGTATGATAAATTATATAAGAACACATGAAATAATTCGAGCATGATTTCCTGTATGCTACTTCTTAATTGCATTCATCACCACTGGCATTTCTCATGGCTCATTCTGTACACAATTCTGTCTCCATTGCCAGAATTTCAAGTTTACAATAGGCCAAACCCAAGATTTGCAAAACTGTTCGCAGTTGCGAGACGCGATGAGCACAAATTGATTTTCTATTCGTTTACACTTTACGAATTCTAGACCGGAGTCGCTATTCCCTTGAAAGAGCTCCTCAGTTATCCTCACTAATGCGAGTGGACCCCGTTTCAGACCCTCTACTTCTCAGAAAATCTGGTAGCCCCGGAAATCAAACCCAGAACCTCTGGATCTTTGACCAGGAACTCTGACCACTGGACCACAGAGGTTGTTGGCACTACCTTAGCCGAAAAGCGGCGGTCGCTCTGTCGGTATAGTTCTCTTGCGGACTCAAGCCACGGAGATTCTTTACACTTTACGAGTATATTACATAGTGAAACTACCAATGAAGAAATCCATGAACATAATCTTTCTTAAGATGTTGGTATTCTTCAAAGGAATTCCCAAAAATTTATTGAAATCGAAGGTCCCTTAGCGTGTCCAAAACTGTCCATTAATGCATCTCCTCTCGGTCAGATTAACTTAGCTCGCACTCTCATTCAATTTCATTCCTTTCACATCCATTTTAATATTATCCCACAATATGCATCTAGATATAGGCCTACCAAGTGATACTTTATCTTCGTATCCTCCGATTTGTATTGTTTATAATTTCTCGTATTTCAAGTTCATGCTATTTGCTCCGCCCTTTATGTGTTTGCCCTAATAATATTAAGAGAATAATGAAAGGTATATATTTATTCGTGGTGAGATGGGCAGGCCACATAGTACGTGTGAGGGAGAAGAGTAATTCATACAGTGTTTTGGTTGGAAAGTCAGAAGACAAGGAGCCACCAGTAAGACTTAGACGCGGGTGGGATTGTAATATTGTCACATAATTGAGTGTGCCTATAGACAGTGTTTGGATTGATCATCGGATTGACTGAAATTTACAGATCGGTACTAAAAATAATTACAACGTTATCGCTAATTCGCGCATTCTACAGTTCACTAGAGCACGCACTAATTTTTCTAAGCTTTTTGTATCTTCATCGGTTGTCGCTTGGTAACGGCTTCCAACGCCATAGTTTCTTCAGCTTCCGTGCTCACGTTCTTACCGGCTTCTCACTGTCTAACAACTGATTAAATTCTAGACTTGTCCTGATTATAGCACCTCGGTACGGACGGTACAGAAAACGCATCTCCCAAAAGTTATATTGTGACTTCACCTAGCTCTCGCACTGATCGCATAGAGAACACCACTTCGCAGTTACGAATCTGTTGCGGCCATTACATAGCAACGGCTGTTGTTTACAGTGCCATTAGTTAGCAACGGGTCTACTTGCTACAATATTAAAATGGATTTCTTTACTCAATATGAAATTAATAGATCTGGATACATTTCCAAGAAATTACACATTTTGGGGTTAAGATATGAGGAGCTAAAATAATTCAATGGAACAGAGATCTTGAGAAACTAATTGGTTTGAGGTGATAATATGTACAGTGTTACATTACGTATTTTTATATTAAATTCCTGTAGCTCTGACTTCATTTTGTCTTTAGCATATGTTTCAGAGAAAACCCATGCACTAAAAAGAGTAAGATATAAGATTTTGAAGATAACGGAATAAATCATGTAGGCTTATTGTGATTCGAATCACGGATGTTTCCAGCACAAATCAGAAATGCTACGTTCTGTGAGAGACCAGCTTCTCTGTTTTCAGGAATTTATGAACAACTTAGTGTCACGTGTGTGTGGCTGTAAACGAGGCTTGAATACGTAATTGGATTCATTGACCGCTTATATGTCGTAACTACAAGTAGCTATAGCGTATCACTAATTCTCACAATCTACTTGTATATTTCGCTACAGGACACACTAAGACTTTTCAATCTGCTGTGTCTTCACTGTCGTTGTCTGGTTACGACTTTCAACGTCTTAGATTCAGCAGCTTCCATGTTCACACCTTTTTTTTTATTGCTAGTGGGGTGGGACTAAGTGTCTTGTACTGCGGCCACTTCTGGCCTATTGTAGCAGCCCCAGATGATAGGTGAGGGTGATTGTGCAGCAATTGGTGGAATGAAGATTGGCAGGGGAAACCGAAGTACTATGAGAAAACCTGTCCCAGCGCTACTTTGTCCACCACAAATCCGACTTGACCAGATCCGGGATCAACCCGGGCCGCCGCGGTGGGAAGCCGGCGACTAACCGCTTGAGCTATGGTGCGGCCACCAACACCTTGTATATATGCAAGTTATGTAGTATGTCACGAACGACCTAGCAGGTTTGTTTCTGTGTATCGTATCTATTCTGTGAATACTGGTAATATATTTTGATGTGAATATGTGAAGTGTAGGATGTTATACATATAAAAGAGAGTGTTTACGATGAAGTATTCGCAGGTGTTATTGATGGGAGATGGTGTTAAACGTCAGCCTCGACGGATCAGTTGAACCAACTGGACATGTATACGAGAGAAACCATGGGATGTTTACAGTAGGAAATTTATATAATAAATTATGAGATTTCTTACTGAAATCTTAATGGCTGTCCTACAAGTTTATTGTACTTTTCATTTCGAAATGGAAGTTACCGGTAGTAACAGGGTTGAGAGGAATCTCGCATAATGTGAATTCAGAAATTCTTAACAAATTCGTAATTTGCAGAAAAAGAAACTCAGACGCAAAATATTTATATCGTACGAAAGCAAAGGAAGAGAACATATTGTCAGATGTACGGGGTTAGTGTACTAATGATAATGAGTTCAGGATTAGATGAGAGGTTTTATAGGAACTTCTGTACAATTACAGCTTACACACTGAACTCCTGAACGACGTCTGTTTGACGAACCTCTATGAAGAATCTCTGACTAATCTCTCTCACTGATCTCTGACTGTTTCGAATTCACGAATCAACTCACATTTATAACTGCCATGCGGCCTAGATAGAGGTCACCGCCTCGAACCCTTGACAGTTCCTCTGTTATTCCCTGTTTCATCCGTTGCCCTGAAATATGTGTCAATCTTGTGGCAACGTTTTGATTTAAACAAGCGTGTCCGTTTGTATGAAACATCTCAGGTTTAGCAACTTTCTACCTGGCGCCGACTCGTTCGTTACTGTTCGTTGTAAGAGGAACGTGGTTACCGAGCCGCTGCTCGGCAATGGAGGTCCACTCCAGTTCCACTATTCCGGCTTTCAGCCGTCATGTCACAATATTATCCTTCATTAAAATAACATTAGTACCTCATTATCTTTGCTTGTTACTTCGCAAAACACGAGCTAAGCTGTAGAAGCTATCGAGTGGAAGCATATAGCTGGAGGTCGGGAGGAGTGGGGGGACACGCATGCTCAGACCAATATAATGCAACCATAAAGAAAAGTCAGGAACAAGGCGAACAAATGATGCAAACTATAAAATAGGAAACGAGGGTCCCAATTGAAAATAAAACTCAAATGAATACAATGGAAAGGGTCAATAACAAACACAGGAAAAACTAAATTGGGGAGTGAGACAATGCAGAGGTGTGTTTCCAGCGACCGAGTCATCATGTCCAGCAGAACACATGCAACAATTTTCTTTTCTTAGATATGTGAAGAGCGGTCTAAGTCGATATCTCGCAAATCCTGTATCTACTACGCAACTTCGGAATTCTAGCTGTGGATTGCAGATGAAAGACTATCATCATCTTCTACCGTAATGATTATATAGTCTAATGGTCTCTTCCGGTTCAATTAGCAGCAAAATTATAGTTCTATCCAGGCCGCACCATAACTCAAGCGGTTAGTCGCTGGCTTCCCACCGCGGCGGCTCGGGTTCGAGTCAGGATCTAGTCAAGTGGGATTTGTGGTGGACAAAGTGGCGCTGGGACAGGTTTTCTCCGAGTATTTCAGTTTCTCCTGCCAATCTTCATTCCACCAAATTCTCCATCATCATAATCAACCGGGGTAGGTACAATAGGCCAATCAGTGGCCGCCGTGTCGAGTGGACCCAACTGGACTCCACTCCCCCACTATGCGAAATTGTTCTATCCGTCTTGTATATTCATGTGCGCTACACGCCAAGTTCTTCGTAAAGTCCCGGTTTAAATACCCTTATTTTTCAATTCAGGAATATAAATAAAGATGTTATCTATCTATCTATCTATCTATCTATCTATCTATCTATCTATCTATCTATCTATCTATCTATTGCTCTAAAGCCCTTGTGGATTTTGACCTCTTTTTCAGTTTATTAATATATACACAGTCGATAGAACTTCTTGAACGGGTGACCAGCCCATCACAAGGCCGCTACCTACACACAGAACAACAAAATACAGAAAAGACGCACACAGACAGCCATGCCCCGAGTGGGATTCTAAGCCACAATCCCAGTGTTCGAGCCTTGCGAAAACGGTTCATGCCACAGGCAGCGCGGCCACTCTGACAGGAAAATATTCTCATATTATGATCTAATTTGATATGACACCGTGTAGCTTTGTAGATAAGTATGAACTTTTTGGAGCAACCTGTTGTCTCCATCTTCAGAAGAGCCTTGCACGAGCATAAAAATGTTGTGGGATTTAAATCGAACTTAGAAGGGAAAGCATAGGATAAAATACAAATGCAAGAACAATTTACAACATTATCAATTGTTTGGACTTCATCCATAGTCCTGTCTTTTATTTAAAAACAACGTTTCAGAGACTAGACTCTGTCTCCATCCTCAGGTAAAAGCCTACTCAAATGAGCATCATCGATAGAGCTAGTGTCTTATCTCCTAGGTTCGAAGACAGAGAGTAAGTCATTAGCTTGGCCCTAGCTGAGTAGGCTGTTACCTGACGAAAGCGACAGATTTAGTCTCCGAAACGCTGTTCTTAAATAAAAAGAAGGGCGATGGATAACGTCCGAAAAGTCAATAATTCTTTTCATATACCATCGTCACAAAATCTGAGATCTTATTTACATAAAGAACTTGTTCCGAAAGCCGAAAGACAAGAGTTCATTCTTAAGATCCGTGAGCAGAAGACAGAACAGTATTCAAAGGACCTTAAGGAAATAACATGTAAGGGTGTGGACCGGATTCCTTGGGCTCCGGATAGAAACCAGTGGCACCATAATAAACATTCAAGTTCCATAAAAGGCAGTGATTTTTTGAGCAACTCGGCAAATACTACTTTGTCAGTAAGGACTACAATCCATGTAGTTACTTAAGCAAATAAGAGTAATAACGTCCTAATTGAATATAGATTATTTCAAAGGCGGAGAGTTTTCGCTAAATTACTATGGTAATCGACCTGGGATAGCCCAATCTCTATGATGGTTATGGGCTGAACGGCCTTTGGTTCGACTCCCAGTAGAGGCAAGTTGTTTCTCTACTCCATGGCGTCAGTACCGGTTCTGGAGATTCATTCAGTCTCCTATCCAATAGATATCGGCGGGAGATTTTCCTCAGAGGTAAAACTGCAGGGGCGTGAAGCCGACCACTCACCTCAAATTAGTACCGAGATAAAGAATGCTGAAGTTGTATCTCCACTCAGCCACACATCTACACGGCCCATTGCTTAATTAGTTGAGAGCATGAGCAACTTTACTGTGGCAATCAAAATTTGGAAGCGTTACATTATCTCTTTTCTCAGCGGTGGGTATGAATCCGTTTATTTCATTGACGTTTCGGAGGAACATCCTGCCTTCATATTCATGGCCATAGACGAAGCCTAGCAATCAACTAGCAAGAAGCACGCAGTAAACAAATTTCATGTTGCGTGTACAAGTTGCTTTTCTTTCTTAGTTTAATGTTTATTCCTAAAAATACATGCAGTAGTTTCCTTCCAAATTCGAAAAGCTTCTGCTTACACGCACTAGACGGCGGCACATCCCAGGCCACAGCACTCTGCAAAACATTACGGTCTTCATTCCATTTCTCTTAAGTAGGGAAAACACCGCCGATTACAGCGGCCGCGCAGTCTATAAAATGTGAACTCTCTCCGACCGTTCAAACATTGAGATCGTAGGTTCGAATCCAACTTCAGGCATGGATGTCTCTGTGTTTCCCTGTTTGTGAGGTCCTGTGAGTAGGTAGCGGGTAGGTAGCGAGTAGGTAGATCAAAAAACTGAAAAAGTGACCAAGGTCGAACAAAGGGTTATAGAGCCATAGATAGATAGGCAGATAGATGGGGAAAACACCAACATTACTCGATTTCCGTGGCGGAAGACGTGTACTTATCTCGCTGAACACTGTTGTTCCTTCTGAAGACATTTTGGGGACCGCTGCCGTGAGAACACAGGCGATTGTCGTGGCTCTAAATGCTGAACCTTGTTTCGGCAAGGGAGTTGGGTTCTGGCTGTCCCAAAGGCTAGGATCGTCACGTACAGAATCCGAGCAATGAATCAGGTGCCTTGTAAGCGGCTCCCTCACAGAAATCTCTCAACAGCTGCCAACTCTGCCCCGCTTCATGCCAAACTGGCATATAATCTCATACGTCAAACGTTAATGGCTGGTGTGGACGAGTCTCATAATTTGAAACATTAGAAATACGTAATACGTATGTTTAAAATTCTCTCAGGTTTGAGGTTTCCACAGCAATGATTATGAAGAACTGTGTCTTCTGGGACATAGCGGAATATACCGCGTTCTATTTTTTACTGTTTAAAATTAATTTTATTTGATGTATATATAAAACACGCTAGAGACATGAGAGAATGGTGCAGAATTTTGGTAGAGCACAGATCCCTTGTGAGACCCATGCTTAGCCGGAAATATAATACAGGGTGATTCTAAGTTACGAGCATTGCCGTGGTTTTCGTGGCTTATAATTTTCAAACGAGAAGCAATAAAATAAAACTCCTTACGGAATACGAAAATGTCACTCAGAATGTTTTATCACATTTAGAATGAATAATGCAGAATGCTAAACCACTTCAACATGAGCAGTTTTTTTTTCGGTTTGAAAACTATAGGCCACGGAAACCCAGACAATAATTTAGAATCATATTGTATTATTGTAGCGTGTAGGCCTGTTACTAGGCAACAACCGTGAAACGAAGAACGAAACAACACCCGTTTTTAGGCAGCAGATTCTTAATAAGCAACAACTGAAGAGCAACAGAGGAACGATATTTTCTGTGCGGTCCGTGCCGAGATATAACCGGGACTGTTTGAGCAACGAGCTCAATTGTAAGGGAGTCAGTGAAGAGGAGACTTGGTCGGTGTAGATGATGAATCCGCAGTGTTAGAAGCCGTTACCAGGGAAAGACTGCTGAAGACACAGCGGACTGAAAAGGCTTAGCTTGTGCTGTAGTGATTTGTAAAGTGTGGAACTAAGATAACGTTATAATTATTTGTAGATACGACTTGTAAGTGGTCAATAAATCCAGTCTCCTATCCAAACCCCCTTCGAGAGTCACTCTAACAAGTGACATTACGATATATTTTAAACAAAGCAGATGTGAGAAAGTGGGTTGAATTCGCATTGCCCAGGTCATATTCCAGGCAATTACGAACCCGGCAATAAAGTTTCAAGTTCCATGAAAAGAATTTCTTGACTGCCTGAGCGACTATAGTCCTCTGTTGCACGATCTCGGTTAAGTTAGTCACTGGCCAACATATTCAAATAATTTATATGTTGTTCATTTAACGACGCTATTAGTATTTGTATTACATGGGTCAATTGGTGGGATGACCGGAGGACAATAAATTGGAAAGGAATTTCCTGGAAGGGCTCGTGACCTGGTCAGGATACCATCCAGGCAACTGTTTGAAGAGAAATGAAAAAATGACGAAACAAGCCAGTCAGTTTAGCCGTTTTGTGGACCAAGATTCGAACCGAGTATCACCCGAATACGAGACCAGAGTGTTACTGCCAAACAATTCGGTATGTCAGGAAAATCATGACAAACTGACGGGAACTAAACGTTGCTATGACAACACATCACAAGCACCGCTACCCGATGAAGGTTCGGCCTAAGAAGGTCGTCTTCTGGAACGTGGCTGTAGCCACCTGCTCATGCTACTTTCCTGCTCGCGGATTTGCTTTCTCTTCTACCCTGAAGATGGAGGCGATACGTTCCTCCGAAAAATCGGTTTATGCAATATCTACACGGCGCCACATCCCAGAAGACGGCATTCTTCATAGTCACCGCCGTGAAAAACTCAAATCTTACAAGGTTAGGCCTGTCACTATTGAAGAAAATCAAGGTTTTCTTACGAGGTACAACTGTTTGTTGGTTCATGAGGTATGAATTACGAGAAGCAGCTCAAATTCCAATATTTCATATTCGACGTAATGTTCTACATGTTGTTCGCCAAGGAAATGATTACTTTTTGTAGTCATTATTAATCTTAATTTATATTCATCATCACTGGCAAAATAGCCCTTTTTCAGAAATAGCCTTCCTTAAGAAAATGCTGCCAGATTTGTCTGTTCCTGGGAATTAGACCATCTCGTTTCAACTTCCTTGGATTTCGGAACAACAATTCTTCTTACAGAGCAAGGTCGTCAGCCATGTGTCCAACTTTCAACCTGGAGGACCAGGTATCTGTATTTATGTCCCCCAGTGACAGGGTGGCCCAGTTATGCCACCGCTCATGGGTTCCTTTTTCATCGCCTTCTACGACTCGCAGGGATATGGTGGAGTTATTGTAACCTGCCTCCACAAGAGGAAATCCTAGTTCATATTGTAGCATGAGGATCTGTTGTTTACTAATGACTGTGTAAACAGACCCCTTTGATAGGCAACCGTTAGTCGCAATGTGACTTTGACTTGACTTTGACTTGATAGTGCAGTTGAGAAGAGTGAAGTGGAGCAGTTCGTTGGTGAGTGAGTGAGTGAGGACTACTACTGTTCAGTCCTTATGAGCTGTTGCTGTTAGAAGCTATTAAACACGGGGATATTTCGGGAACCCAGAGTAAGGGGAACGTCCGGCGTTGAGAACCGTTACCAGGCAACGATTGTGGAAGATAAAAGACTAATCAGACATAGTACGTGCTGTAGTGACTTGCCGAGTGTGTGAATTAGCCTCAGCGCTATAGTTACTTGTAGTTAAGGTCTGTAAGTGTTCAATAAATCCAATTACCAAATCAAATCCCGTCTATACTCACTCAAAATTGTGAAAATAATATAGAATTTTATATCACGAAATGGTGAATATAGAAGGAGACGACGTTGCTAATTAAACTGTGCATGAAAATGTCATTGATTTTACGTCATCATCAAACAGTGTCGTAGATTGCTGCATCGTAAGATATATACTGCCGGTCACGGTAGCCGAGCGGTCTAAGGCATGCACTGTCTTCGCTCGCTCGGAAGCCGGGATCGTGGGTTCGAATCCCACTCAGGGCATGGATGTTTGTGTGCGTTTTTCTGTGTTTGTCTACAGGTAGAGGCCTTGCGACGAGCTGATCACTCGCCCAAGGAGTCCTACCGTATGTGCAAGATCTAGTAAACCGAAGTGAAACGGAGAGTTTCATGTAGGTAGGTCTAGGCCCAAATTGGGGCTGTAGCGCCACAGGAAAAAAAAAGGAAGAAATTTACTACATTCTACTTTCAATACACGATGGAAAACAGAAGCACGATATCAGAGCTCACATTAAAGAAAGAGGACTTATATCCCGTACTGCTGCTTATTCAGATTAAGACTTATTTTCAGAGATGTTTCAGAGAGACGTAATCGACATTCATCATCATCATCATCATCATCATCATCATCATCATCACCATCATCACTGGCAAAACATCCCTTTTTGAGCAATAGCATTCTTAAAAAATTCTGCCTGATATAATATGGTTTTCACTTCTTTGGAGTTTGCAAAAATATTTTTCATTTACTGAATAAGGTCTCAACTTTGCTATATTCCGGCCGTAGAAGCCCATAGGGTTGTGAGACGTGAAGACTTCCACATTTTCTAGACAATTGGCTCACATGGCTGTGAGGTTGTCGGCCTTAAGTGCCGGCCACCTTTAACCCCAGGAAGATTCCTGATATTCATTTCTTTTACAGACTAAGTCGACCCCAAGGCCATAGCGCGCCAGGAAATTGAAAAATTAATTACTTCACCGGGAATCGAACCCACGTATATCAATTACTATTCTGAAGTTTCTTTTAATATTAAAGCGCCTTTGGGCGACAGTTACGCCAAGAACTAGCTTCCGAGTTATGTTCGAGTAATTCCTGATGTGATTTACTGCTTTAACTAGAATATATAATTAATAACGTGTAGGTTTTCAACTCGTCCTAGTTTTGTGTCTGACAAACTGAATCTTCTATTTCTATGGGCAGAACACAGTATCACATGCACACTGCATTCAAGCGACAGCTCATCGTTCTCGAAATATACACGCTTAAGAAAAATAGGTCCGGTACTTCTAACAAGCATCGTTACGAAGATGAAAATTATACCTAAGTAGGACTACATGTAACTAACAGTTTGGAGCCACAATCATTTAGAGAATAAGGCCGTGCGGAATAGTTCTGTGGCCGCGCAGTCTAATGCATGAACTGTCTTCGCCTGCTCAAACACTGGGATCGTAGGTTCGAATCCCACTCAAGGCATGGACATCTCTGTTGTACGCATTCATTCTATGTTGTGTTGTTCTGTATGTAGGTATCTGCCTTTCGACAGGCTGATCCCCCTTCCGAGGGGTCCTACCAACTGTGTATAGGATCAAGAAACTGAAAAAAGTGGCCAAGGTCCAACAAACTCTTGCAGAACAATAATAATAATTATAATAATAATAATAACAATAACAATAATAACCATTCTGCAAAATTCTGCTCAAAATGTTTACAGGTTTCGTCTTGTCGTAAAAAAATTTTGAGTTCGAAGGAAGCTTTTAGCCGAGCATATTAAAACACGTATTCTGGGATATAACGCCATACGGTCTGTTGAAATTCAACAGACGTTTCGGAAGAACATTTTGCCTCCATATTTAGGGTGGAAGGTACTAGCCTGAAAGCATGTGGTAGGCAGAACCGTGCTTTCGGGCTGGTATCTTGCTCGCCTTTTTCCACCCGGGAGAATCAGACGATGTATTCCTCCGAAACGTCGGTTAGCTTTCAACGGACTACATGTAGTTATATGCAAGAAGATAGTAGTCTTTATCACTACCGCTGCTAGAATCCCAAATGCTATATATTAAAATCAGTCCTTTGTTTCGCTACTCCTGGTAATTACCACATTTTGCATAGCGAAGTTCAGGCTACATCGTAACAGCCTGAAAACTATAGATCACTTTTGCTCTATAGCGCTTCGAAGACCACACACGTCGTCTCACACTGCCATCACGCAACTCCACGATCTGCCGACAGAGGTCTCCGCTTTACAGACACACACCATTATAAACTGGCGAACTGGAATGTAAATTGAGTCTGATTTTTTCTTTCATTTTATTTCTTCTTATTTTAACTTGTGCGTTTTTCTCTTGTTAGTCCTCTATTTTTGTAATGTAATGATTTTTATACAAGATTTTTGTTTACGGTAGAAGAGGTTTAGAAAGAAACGGGGGGGGGTGGATGATTAGGTCCATTAGGATTAAATGGGTTGGGTATTTAGTAGGACTAGTTTCCTTTGCGGCTGCCAGACTGTACGGATGGAGAAGTATTTATTGCTGGGGATATCTCACCACGTCAGTTCCTTCAGGCAAATGGATACATTTATTTCCACTTTGACGTTATTCGGAGTAGTCGCTTACCAATTCACTCTGTTCGGCTGTTTCAGTCTTTGCAACGGACCAACTGGTCATCGTGTGATAGCCTACAATTAATATCTGATAGCGACTGGCTACAGGGGTCAGTGTTACAGTCCTGGTAGGAGTAAGGGTTCTGCCCTTTCCACATTATGCAGACAGTTACGGGGGCTCACTTAGCCTCATAGCCAATGGGTACCGGGAGCTCATTCCTCGGGGGTAAAGCGACCGGTACATGAAACTGACCACTCACCTCCAACTAGCGCCAGGGTCAAGAATACGTGGATCTATACAATCACTCCCCCCAAACGTTCATGGTGTAGTGCCTAATTAGTTAAGTACAGGAATAACATCACTTGCTTACCTTACTTATGGGGTACGCGGTAGCGTAGTTGATTGAGGTACTATGCTGTAAGCCTCAAAGGTCGCGAGTTCGAGTCCCGATGAAGTCGTTGGATTTTTTCAGTTGACCTAATACTTCCAGCCGCACTATGGCCCTGGGGTCGACTGAAACTCTGAGAGAAATGAGTACCAGATATATTCCTGCGGGTAAAGGGCGACCGGCGCGTAAGGCTGACCTCACCGCCATCTGTGAGAAGACTGTCTATAAACTGTGAAAGCCTCGACGTCCCACAACCCTATGGGCCTTTACGGCCTGTTACAGGGACAGCTTTACCTTACTTAAGAACGCGTGATGTTGTGTAGTGCAGTAGATCCGCTTGATATGAAACTGAATTACTTCAGCTCTGGAAGTGGTAGTTTGTGTAGGTTACTTTATAACACCATCAGTAGTTTGACTATGTATATAGCTTCGAATTTAAGAGATTTGGAAAGAAGACGTAATGGTCTGATCAAGGTACCAGCCAGGTATTTTCCTGAAGGGACTGAGAAAAACAGCGAAGGGCCTCAGCTTGATACCGGCCGAGATTCGTATCGAATATCTCTTGAAGAGGAATGCAGAACATTACAGCTACTCTAATCCACTCGAATCTGGGGGCAAACACGGAGCTCATGCTTGCGAAATCTAGGCATACCTGAGAACCTCTTATTTAAATGATCTTAGAGGTAAAGAATGAAAATCTATCCATGTAACAGGTCATAAAGGCGCATAGAGTTGTGAGACGCTGAAGCTCCCACATTTTCTAGACATTCCGCTCACAGATGGCGGTGAAGTTGTCAGACTTACGCGCCCGAGGCCCTTTATCCACCCAGGATGATCCCCGGCACTCATTTCTGTTAGGGGCTGAGTCAACCTCAGGGCCCTAGTGAGGCTGGAAGGATTGGGTCAATTGAGAAATCCAATGACTTCATCGGAACTTGAACCCGCAACCTTCCTGCTTTTAGCATAATGCCTCAAACAACTACACTACCGCGTGCCCAATTTAAATGATCTAAAGTAAAGAATTCGAGATTGTGGAGCTGATTTAACTGACTCAGGATATGGTAAGTAAGTAATTTATTTAAACTGTCCGTTGGTCTAGCGTAATTCCTTTTAGAATACCATTTCTTGACCACATAATTAAATACGATGTATCACATTAGATGAAGAAAATTAAACTATACAGAACTATAATTTCACCTGTAGTTGTTTATGGGTGTGAAACATGGTCTGTCATGTTAAGGAGAGGATACAGACTGGGAGAGAAGGTGTTTGAGAACATGGTGCTGATGACAATAATTGGACCTAAGAGCGAGAAACAGGATACTGGAGAAAACTGCACGATGAGGAACTTCATAAATGATACTCGTGGCCTAATATTATCAGAATGACAGAACCAAAGAGGATAAGAAGATCCGGGCATGGATCACGCATGGCACAGAATATGAGTTAATATAATGCTTAAGTTGGAAATCCTAAAGGAAATATATCAACAGGAAGACCTAGGCGTAGATGGGAAGGTAAGATTACAATGATTCTTATGAAGTAGGATGGGAAGTGTGGTATGGATTTATTTCACTTCAGATATAGCTGCATAAGGCGACCTTTCCCGCCATTATTTCGTTGTTTGACAACCGTTTAATGCATAATAAGATCGCTATGCGTCATCGCGGACATATGTAACCTAGAAGGAAATGTGTATCTAATAATGTCATTTTTTTCTATATTTAGAACATTGATTTATTAATAAGTAAGAATAAATCATTGCAAATAATGGCACTAATACATAATATTACCTTCTTTTCTTTTTCACAATCTGAAGACCTAACAGTGTGTACGAGATAACAATAATCAGAGATAATTCAGTGTTTCTATCTTATAGCGCAGAAATTTTCTCTGACCTTTAAAATGGCAAAGAGCTCTTACAGACCACAAAGTAACTAGATATAACGTAAAGGTAAAGTTGTCCCTGTGCTTACTTAACTAAGCACTACACCACGAAGGCGCATGGGGGACTGGATATATATATTCACATCCGTACCGCTTTACTTCAGGCAAAAAGCCCCCTGCACTCATTGGATAGGAGGTTGGGTGGGCTCCACAGCCGATCTGGACGATGTGAAGATTAATTTCTTGACCCTACTGGGATTCGAACTGCACCCCTCCGTTGTCCAACCCGTACCCAGTCACTATCCCGGCTCTAGATATACCGTACATATTTGTAATACTGTAACATGCAGACCCGTTGCAAGTTATGACTGTGTAAACAACGACAGCTGTTAGGTAATAGCCGTGGACGGTAACACAGGAATTATATCCTCTGCAAGGTCAAAACAATAGCAAAATGATAAAATAGTAGAAGAACTGTTGGGAAATGTGTTTTCTATGCGGTCCGTGCCGGTGCTACATAAGGAGGAGGAGTTGCAATTACAAGAGAGTCTTCAGACAACAGTGAGATGGGTAGGAGGTTGGTGTGAAATGGCAGCCAGCCTGGATGTTAGTTGGAGCAATGACTGAGCTGTGAGACAGTCGCCGGACAGTAAGAGCGTTAACACGGACGCTGAGGAAGCTACGGCTTTGGAAGCCGTTGCTTGACGACAACCGGTGAAGATATAGCAGACTGAGAAGACTTGGTGCTTGCTGCAGGGAATTGCAGAGTGTCTGAATTAGCGATAGCCCTATAGTTTCTTGCAGTTACTACCTTTAAGCGTTCAATAAATCCAATTACAAATCCAAACTCCGTTTATGGTCACTCCATAAAACAGTGAAAATACTAACGCGATAGTTGAGCACCGTCATTTAATTTTAGTAAGGTAATAGTTTAAATAATTTAATTGTTTATTTAATGAAATTCATCAAAGAATTCTGTGTATAAAAATCGGATATAGGAACACAAACAGACAGCAAAGCGATCTTATGCACCTCATAAGCCTAAAAAATCAGGGAGGTACACAAACAACCATACATCAAGATTATATCATGAGCCTCCTTGAAACGACAAGGACCACACAGAAAAAGAAAACTTTATTAGGGATACAGAGATAGACAGCAAAGTGAATTGATAAGCCTAAAAATTAGGTGGCGATACGTGGGCACACGAAGAGTCACAGGCGGATAAACAGACACAAACGTATACATACGAGTAGAGAGACAGCAAGATGATTTTATAAGTATCCTTTTATTTTTTCAGAATAAGGAAAGTAAGTAGAAAATACAAAATACTGGCAGCAGGAAGTAGCGAGTTCCCATCGTAACAGCAATCTGTGAAGCAATGTTGACATCGCAGAATTGAGGAGGATGACTTCACGGTTCCTCTTATGGTCACGCATTTCAGAGCGAATTTTACAAAAAATTGGTTTCTTTAAGATCTGGAACACACCCCAGAGAACAGAGGTTTCCTTTCACGAAATACGTATGTCTTGCTAGTAGGAAAGCTACGCTTGGCTAGTGAAAAGAAAATTAAAAAATTATCTCCCTAAAATTTATAATGAAATGGACCTCTCTCGCAGAATAGCTTCCCAGGTTGAGTAAATCTATGTTAAGAACATATAACGAAGTTTTTCCATCCTTTACTCACCATATAAGTTAGTTCAGTGAAATATTACCTCAATTTTAGGTAATTTATGTAACAATTGAAGCATTATTTTCGAACGATTTCTGGAACCCTTGTGAAAATTATTTTTCTACGTATTTTGTGTAATATCTACATTAAAATGACTACAAATACAACACAGGATGAATTCTACATTTATCATGCATAGAAAGTGATGGAATCTGTACATTTCTTGCAGTTTTTCTTGCAGGATATGCACACAGGGAATCTGTTCCGTAGTAAAAAAAAAAAGTTATGCTACTTCTGAGACCTTCCTATGGCATGTAAACGTTTCCCAAAGGAACATCGTAGTTTTTGCAAGAACTCTCAACAGTTCGAAGGAAACAACGTCAGGAATGCGATGGGCTCGTAGTCATAAATTCATCGACGTTTCGGTGGAAATTATTGCCTTCATCCTCAAAGTCCAAGTATGAAAACCAAACAACAAACTGAAATAAAGTAGCAGCAGACAAAGTTCTTATTGTCCCTTGACTTATTCTTTTAGCCTCGTGTTCCTCCGAAACGTCTGTGAACTTCTATCGGGCGACATTAAATCACATCGCAAGAGATTATAATCTTCATGGCTGCTGTTATGAGAGCCTCATATTTCAATATCTGAACAGTTTCTGTCAAAATTTCTTGAATATCTCTTTCAATTGTACTCGTCGTTTCAATTTTCAATGCTACTTGTGGATCTGCTTTGTATCTTCTGTCCATTAGGAATTCATATACAGAAAATACACGAGAAAGTGCGTACGACAAGACTAGTGATATTGTATAATTTTTCATTCAATATGGCAGAACATACTGTGGCATGTAGCCCCGTTGTTAGGCAACCACAGTGAAAGAAGTAACTATACAATAGCCATTGCTAGGTAACGGTTCCGTAACTGACACCAACGCAAAACTTCCACGGCAACAATAAGATACAACAATAATGAGAAACGGTGTCTCCTACACGTTCCGTGCTGAGAGATAAGCAGGACAAGTCAGGAGCAATGTTCAGGTAGTGGAGAGTTGGTTGGTGAGTTAGTGAGCTAATCAGAGATCTGCAGTTCAGTTCTTGTGAGCTGCTGCTGTGAGAAGCTGATAGCAGAGGCCAGGGACAGTTCGAGAACTCAGAGCAAGTGAACGTACGCCGTTGAAGCCGCTACCAATCAACGGCAGTGAAGATGTGACTGTAGACACTAATGTGTGTGTATGTGACAGTGAACGATAAAGTGTAATCATACGCCGTACCAAATAGTCCAAGATATCCGGTCATCAATCCAAACCCCGTCTATAGTCACACAAATAACGTGACAGTATATTCAAAGAAATTCTCTCCCCTTTAAGTGCTGAGCAAAAATTTAATCATTTGATTGCTGGTGCAATTTCCGTTTCCTTACTGAAAACAGGCGGCTTTCATGCTGGTAACAAGCCGCAGTTTTCTAATTCAGTATGCTAAGAATATTCACAAATTGCAGTAAGACAGGAAACTCGTGGGACGATTTCTTAGCTGCAATGTACACGTATGTATGCCCTGAGTAAGGCTGTCGTTAGGAAAAGTCGGTCGCTTATCACAAGTTTTACAGGTATAATAACTGTATATTGGCAACGACCGATTTTGCTACACCTTTCCTAATCATTCTGCTATTCCATGATCTATGAATATAAGTCGGACATTCCGAAAAGCGACGTTAAATGAACCAAAGACTAGCCAAAGTCAATGACATGTTTGCACCGTGCGATTTCAATAAAGAGAAATAATGCGAGCATTTCAAGGCATTTATAAAATGTACAGTTTTCTGTACTTCTATATCAGATTCCAGAGAGATATGCTTATACTCCTAGATGCTCGAATATATGGGTGTAAGTTTGCAACTGGTGGCTCAGTCTGCTAGCCACCTGCTAAAGTTTGTTCATCGCTCGCGAATTTTCTACCCTGAGGGTGGAGGATATACTTTCCTCCGAAAAGTCGGTTCACAAATGATATATACGGCGCCACATCCCAGAAGACAGCATTCTTCATGGTCGCGGCTGTGAACACCTCAAATCCTACAAGTTTCCAACTGTTTACGCTGACAACTTCATATGGGAATTGTAATTGTCCTCCGCAAACAGATCTGATTCTGCCCATATTTTGTATTGCAATTGCTCGCAAATGAACTCGCCCTTGGTGGATGCCATAACACTTCAAAGTACATAAACATGGACGACCAGGTATTATTTCCATTCGTTTGTGTCCTCGTGTCACATTTATAAAAGTGTCACTTTATCTAGCAGCATGAAGTGGAAAAGGTTGTGTTCTAATAGGACAGGTAGCTGTCACTAAAGAGACAACGGAGTCAATTGAGCGGGTATGAAATCATCGTTAGCCACCCGGGGAGATGTGGGTGGATTCCATCTTGTTGAGTGGTTTCAGGTTTTGCTTGTTGACTGTCAAGTTACTGGGATGGGGCAGAGAGATAATCCTGGACAAGGTAATTTCAAGCCTGTCATATTAACTCTTTACTTCACAAGGAAAGAAAATATTTGCCTTTAACTATATGCTTGCTCATTCCTAGAATTCCAAAAGAATACAAAACAATATTTTCGAATACATCTATTGTGTTTCTTGACTTTATCCATTGTCCTGTTTTCATTTAAAGCACGCAGCATTTCGGAGACTGGTTTCTGTCTCCGTTTTCAGGTGGAACCTACTCAGTTGGGCCAAATCGATTTAGCTACTCCCTCTCTCTATCTCTATATACTATCGTCACGAGTATTTCCGAGGGAATTAAAATTTAAAATACACAAATATATAAATACAGGGCGAGTCTCACAATCATTTTGGGACGGACAAATTTTGGGTCTTGCTTGATATAAACAGATTCCTAACTTAGTAAAAATAGAACATAATAATAGGAGTACATTCATTGTTGAGCATACCGTTCCATCTCGTCATATTACAAAATTCATTCACTCATCAATTGCTCTACGGCCCTTTGTTGGGCCCTGGCCACTTCTTCAGTTCCGTAATCTTTCTCGCACAGTCGGTAGGACTCCTTGCAGGAGCGATAAGACCGTTGCAAGGCCGCTACCTAAACACAGGACAACACAAATACAGAACAAATGCACACAATACAGACTTCCGTGACTTGAATGAGATACGAACCCACAATCCCAGCGTTCGAGCGAGTGAAGTCAGTTCATTCCTTTGACCGCTCGACCACTGTGTTTGGCCATATTACAAAATGGCGCACAAAACTACAGGCCAGTTGCTCAGCTGATGAAAGGTCCATGTGTTAATTAAAGTGTAAAGGAATGATAAACAGAACAACCAATTATCTAATTACATTCAAGTTATCTCGAAACATAAATCTTCTCATTTATATTCAGGAGGTTGCCGGTTCGAAGCTCGGCTGCTATATCGGCGATCCTGACTAATTATTAAATGACTTTACTTAGTTCATCCAGGCTAATAGCGAGATGATATTCCAATGTCAGGACTTCTTCCTCACAATAATTTCTAGCGTCAGAGGAACATGAAGATCCATAACTAATTTATAATTTACAGAGGGCCAAACGTTTCGTCTGGGCCGGTCACGGTAGCCGAGCGGTCTAAGGCATGCACTGTCTTCGCTCTCTTGGAAACCGGGATCGTGGGTTCGAATCCCACTCAGGACATGGATGTTTAGTTTGTGTGTGTGCGTTTTTCTGTGTTCTGTATAGGTAGAGGCCTTGCGACGAGCTGATCACCGGCCCAAGGAGTCCTACCGAATGTGTAAGATCTAGAAAAACCGAAGTGAACGGAGAGGTTCATGGAGGTAGGCCTAGGCCCACTGGGGCTGTAGTGCCAAGGGGGAAAAAAACGTTTCTTCTTCAGCGTTCGTGGCAATTCTTACAGGCCTAGTCCCGACACAGAGTCCGGGCCTCACCCACAGTACGTCACATCAGATTACATTCGCTTTCCATCTGAATAACATAAAGGCGAAACGATCCAACTGGAGCCTGAAATTTTGCCTGATACAAATTAAAACACAAAAAAACTCCCTGGCTTTAGTCTGCCAGCGAAATATACCGACCGAGCTACCGCCACTTGTCGGCGAAGTTAGTACCAACTTTAGAGGCTAGTGGGTGTCGCTTGGTCAGTGCAACGAATCCCCATAGCCGTTAATTTCGGTTTTCTAGACCGGAGCCGCTACTTTTCCGTTCAAGTAGCTTCTTAATTAACCCCATGAGGCTGAGTGGACCCCGTTCCAGACCCACTACTTCTCAGAAAACCTGGTAGGGCCGGAAATCTAATCCGGGGCCTCTGGATCTGTAACCAGGAACTCTGACCGCTTGACCACAGAGACGGTCCCTATATAGGCCTAACTTCAGTTTTAAATTCCATAATGGTGTAGTCACAGATCTGATCTGGTCCGGCAACTTAGTGCTGGACTTCGCTAGCACAGCATTCTTGGTTTCGGGCCCCGTATTTTTCTCTCTTATGACTCTGAGTTGTTGACGCTGTCTCTTAGATTGGGCCGAGTCGGGTAATTTTCTGCCGGACCTTGACATCCATCATTATTGGTTCTGGGTTCACGGGACTCATGCTCATATTTACTTCACCGACTGAGCGGCCTCCTTAGTCTAGAGGTAACGTTCCCACCTCATGACTCGTGGTACGCGGGTTCAAACCCGGCGGAGGTCGTCGAAATTTTAAGGGCGGAAAAATTCAGGGAACAAGTCCTCCGGGAGGGACTTTAAGCCATGTGTCCCGTGTCGTAGCTTTACGGCACGTAAGAGAACCTCATATCTCCAAAGGAGGTCACTGAGCCAAATTCAAGGACGTTTCCCGCCCAACAGTAGTCTCTAATGCCTCTGATAGATGGGGGAAGCATTATAGATACCGCCAAGCCAGTGGAGCACTCGCTGGCTCGGTCGGGACTGATGGTACGCACTAATATCGGTAGGATATAGAGACTGGTAGAATATCATAGAGGGAAGCACAATGGACCAATACTGGTCTAAGTGCATGGGGAAACCCACCCTCTCCAATAACTAACTAACTACTTCACCGACTGACTCTGACAGATCAGTCGGTTGAGGAAAAACCTGATGGGCCTCATCAGAACAGCCATTCCTATTTACGTGTCCCGCGGCACTCATAAACACATTTTTCTGTTTCACGGCTCTGGAAGTCGGACAACTGTGGCCCTATGACAGAGAACATAACAGAAGTAAATGGTTACTGGCCCTCGCCAGCATAGTTTTTTGGCCCCTTCGGGATTCGTGACCAAATTTTTCTTTGGTAATTCGGATCTCCTCTTCGACGAGAGGAGGGTTTCGTCTTTCTGAGCAGGCATCATATTTGTTGCACTGTAATCCACCATAGCATAGCATAGTAGCAAATTACTGCTGGTCCTCGTCAGTACAGCCTTTCTTCGTTTCAGGCCCCCTTCGGGACTCATGACAAATTTGAGGTTCGTTCCAAGACTATTTATGCTCTTGGCACCGAAGATTGAGGTAATACTATTCTCCGTAACTTTGGTAAGCTTATACCAGACTACACGATGTCACATCCCTTCCACTCTGATGTTCTTTACCTATCGTATGTGATCATATTTCAGTAGTCGGTGCCCTGTGAACAAGTTAGGGCCTATAAAACACGGAAAAATAACAACATTTTTAAGCCCCTTCTTGATGCAGTTGCTCTTACAATTTTAAGTGAAGAGAAGACACAAAGAAACATGTCTGAACCCGGTATAACAAGGCAGTTTGCAATGTCTTCTTCAGATTTCTGGCTTTGTATAGGGCAATAAGTAAACAAAAAAGATATAAGTTTATACACTGACTGTGAAGGGTTGGTCCTGTCTATTGAAGACAACTCGTGCCCATCTCTCTAGTAAAGTCATCGGGTCTAGACAGAAAAAGAACAAGTGACAGTCAGTGTGTGTCAGTTACAAAGCTGTCATAGCCCAACTGTGACACGTGTCAGAGGCCTCCGCCGCTTGCGTAGGGGAGGGGCAACCCGACAAACCCTTCAGCAGAGTGGCTCCAATTCTTCTGACTTTGACACTTCAAAATAAAGTCCCTTTTTCCTTAAATTTCATTCTGTTTATACTTAATTTAAGAGGCTTTAGATATCCTCTCTGAGTTACGATACTTGACTGAGTTAGACTTACATACAAAATAACTTTGATGAGGAATCTGGGGGCATGCGGTAGCGTGGTTTGTTGAGGCACTACGTTACAAGCCGGAAGATCACGTTTTCGATTCCGGTTGAGGTTAATGGATTTATTCAGTTCAACTAATCTTTCCAGCCGCAGTATGACCCTAAGATCCACTCAGTCTCTAACAGAAATGAGTACCAGGAATCTTCTTGGGGATAAAGAGCGGCCGGTGCGTAAGACTCACCGTCTCTGTTAGCCGATTGTCTATAAAATGTGGGAGCCTCGACGTCTCACAACCCTATGGGCCTCCACAGCCAGTTACAAGGATAGCATTATTTATTTTTGTTTTATTTCGGCATCAAATATGCAGTAAAGGCACAAAAAAGTAAGTTTGTTTATATACTTAATTAGTTAAACACTAAGCCATGAAAACATATATGGGACTGAACGTATAGCTCCACTTTTCTTAACCTAGACACTGGAAGGATATGAGTGATGTTTTATATAAGCCCTCTCCCAAAGCCTCGGGAGGTGTTCAACTATATCATCACCATCATCATCATCATCATCCTTATCATCATCTTATTCTTCCTCTGCTTCACAGATCGGTTTCGTTACGATGTTTCGAATGTGTTCAAAATTCAGCTATTCACTATCCATTTAATTCCATGTAGCTGAACCTTTCTTAAGAAGAAGCTAGTCTCTCAGCTACTCAAGAATTTCTCAAATGAACCCAATTTTCCTTACCATGTTCACAGCTGCCCTCCACTTGTCTCTATCTTGAGCCTGAAAAATCCATTCCATACCTGCAACTTACAGGAAATATTACAGCAACAGACAAAATTCAGTAGTCCGATAATTTCGAAATGTTAAATATAAATAGAAAATTTAATTGCCTCTTTATTTTAAAGCCAAAATGGACGTTTATATTACCACGTGTAGGGGTTACTGTGTGAATTGTAAAACGGGTTCTGGATTGGATTTATTGACAACTTATACACAGTACTCGGGACTGCAGGCAACAAAGCACTGTCGCTGATCTACAAATTATGCAGTTCATCGTTACACATGCACTAGGGCCCTCAGTCTTCACTAGTCGTATCCTGGCAACGGATTTTAACAAAGCATTTATACCAGAGTCACTGTAATTTCAACTCACATATGAAGTCTCCTTTTCACAGCCTAATTCCTCTCTTGCCATTTCTTCTTTATCGACTTCGACTGCCGTCTCAAGAACGCTATCCAATTCTCGACAACAAATCTCTCAAGCCATCTTCTTTGTCTCTTTATAAGCTCTCGGAACGGACCACGCAAGTAACACAGTCTTTCTATTGTAGAGAAGGCTCGTTTACTGATCCTTTGCCTAGAAATGTACGTCCTATTGTTGCCTGTGTATGCTCCAGAGGAAATGTGTTTTCCGATCCGTTGCATAGCAATGGGGATATATGTCACAATATGTACTGCTGAAATGTTCAGGAACTCAAAACGTATTTCAGAAAATTGGTGTAAATTAACGATGTTGTGTTTTAGCACCTTCTCGCACAAATATTGTTGCATTTGATACACGTGTAACCACCGGCTTAAACGCAATAATTACACGTATTTCCGTTTTCTTGTACTTTATTACAACCTGTTTCGACCTCCTTAGTCCATCCTCAAGTGTATACACTTTCGCTGCAATTACTCGTATTGCATTGTCAGCTTAACATACCATGTGCTGAACGCGTTGTCATTTTTAACTTTAAAATTTCTAAACGCTCATAAAACCTCTAATTCAGCTGCGCTGCTTCTGGTTGGGTTAGGTGTTAGTGTTTTCTGTTGTGTTGATGTGTATATCAACTCCCTGCTGAGCTGGGCTGCTTCTGGTTATGTGTTGGTGTTTTCTGTTGTGGTGATGTGTATATATCATATCCCTGCTGAGCTGGGGTGCTTCTGGTTAGGTGTTGGTGTTTTCCGTTGTTGTGGTGTGTATATATCAACTCCCCGCTGAGCTGGGCTGTTCTATGTGCCACCAGATTATAAAAAAAAAAATCAAATTAAATCAACAACTCTCTCACATGCGACATATTAAGATGGTAGTACAACAATTGAAGCAATAAAGCATACACCTGATATGGCCGAATGATGCCGAAACATGTTGCAATAAGATATATGAAAAACGTGAATAAGTGTCGCATTTAAGATGATGTTTACATTTGTATACAGAAAGCAGAATTTCATAAGATTTACCCTGTGGAATTCGTTTAAACAAATTTCGTGATTCCTTTATTATTTAGAAATTTTGAAATCATTATATTGATGGTTTTTGTCACTAAATAGTAGAAAATATGCACATACATACAAAAATCTCCTTTCCCTGATACGACACGGACCCCATAGAAAATGACGTGTTCAACAATTCTTGTATTGTTACGTGTATGTTCTTTGCAGCGCTAACGTTTTTACCGAGCTGTTGCCTGGCAACGATAGGGGAATACACATAACAGACCTACAGACTTATGGGAGGGTTTTCTGAAGTAAGCCGTTGGGATGGGTTCAGGTGCCTTGATGTACATACCTAGTCTCATAAAGACTGGTTCAGGCAATCAAGAGTTGATATGGAAATATATACAAATATAGAGACTCACAGTCAGCTTGGAGATTGCATAAAGCTATTTTCATTTATTTAAATAAGAAATGTAGGCTAAATTTAGATATCCCAATCATTTATGTATTAGGAAAAATAACGGTGCCTTGGGAAAGTACAGAATATTGGGGTTCTCACTAATGGATCCCCCCCAAAAATAGTTGTCCCTTTAAGAAGATTTTCAAATTTACCCGCTTTCCTCCATTCCACATAGATCAGTCTGAATAGCAACTGGCTATGGGTTGGACGACAGAGGTGTCGGAGTTCGAGTCCCGGTGGGGGAAAGAATTTTCTTTTCTCTACGTCGTCCTGAGGACTCTGGGGTCCACTCAACCTCCTATCCAATGGGTAGCGGGGGTTCTTTCACTGGAGGTAAAGTGGCAGGAACGTGAAGCTGACCACTATCCTCCAGCTAGTGCCGAGGTCAAGAAAATGTAGACCTATAGATCCACTTCCCATAAGCCTTCATGGCGTAGTGCTTAATTAGCTAAACACAGGGACAACCTTACCTTATTTTTCCTGAATCACATTGTTTCATTTCAGAACAGCACTTCCCAATTTCTTTTTCCCTATGATTTTCTAGAAGTTTGCGCTCTGCAAGAACGCCCAACACATGTTCCCATCTTATCTGCACGTCACTGGATGCCTACCCCATGCATCGCGTTCCTACATACAAATAGACTCCGTACATCCATTTCATTTTCACCCTTGATTTCCTACCCCTCTTATTTCAATTCCTTTCGGATGCCTCGTGACATTAAACGCCTCCAAGTCTGATGGTCTCCGGTGTTTCGGGGAGCGCACTCAATCAACTTTTCGAAATTTCGAATGAGTTCTTCTTGCTGGAACGAATTGGGACTCTTGACGTAGAGGGGTTGGTTCTGAGAGGAGACGTAAGGGGTAGGTTAGCTAAATTAAAACTGTGCCATATCATGAGGGTGAGAAAGGGTGTTGAATGTTCACGTTGCTACCGATCGCTAAACAAGGAGAGAGTCGTGAATCGTGCTGGGATGTAGGCTGTGCGATTTTACGTTGCCATGGAGACGTAACTTTCGCGGAATGCTATTCACTTGTTCGTTTTCATTAAAGCTAATCGAGCCGACACCCGATATAGCACATTATAGGAAAAGGTATAATCCCTTGTTGTTAAAAGCAGAGGAGAAGGAAGATTAAACATAAAAAGATTCCGAAAGGATTTATTTTCCCTAGATTTCAATTGTTATATCAGATGACACTAGTGGTTGCTTTGTTGAGCTTAAACTGGGGAGTGGTAATGAGAGAACAAGCTACGCCATTAAAAGTATCTAATAATTTTTGGGGGGGGGGGGAACATTAATGGAAGGACAGAAACATAATTGGTGAATTCTTGCTCCTTAAACGCTTGCACAGCTGTGTTATGCTGTGCCCTATTAGGCTTTTTAATGCTAATGAAAACGTGGCAAAATTAAAATATATAAACTATTCATAATCTCTCGAAATTTGGGCTCCGCACAAGTTAATTCATTATAAAGAGATCTGACGTCTGTATATTAAGGGCTCAGTTGGAATTTTTCGATATCTGAATTTCGTCTAATGTCTGGAATTCCGAATAGAATACGTTTCGAAAACTGGATCTGTTTCCATAAAGTGGGGAGTACATAATCAGCTGGATCGATTAGCAACAACTAGTGTTAAGTTACTGATTTAGACGGTCCTGTGATTGAGACTCGTGATTGCTGGGTTTTGGGACTTTGTCCAATGTGCAGTATTCTAAAGAACCCGGCGTTTCGGAAACTAGATCTGCCACCGTCCTCAGGTTGGGCGGTGGGAGACACCTACTTTGTCGGGTCCGTTACAAATAGCTATTCTCAGATGCTGGTCTAGTGACTGAGGTTAGCTACGGTATGGGTTCCCAATTAGAAAAACGGACGGGATATTCCACCTTTTTTATTTTGTATTTATTCGGTTCTACCAAGCAAATATGAGGATAATGAGCCACGACCACTTCCTCGCCATACATTTTAATTCGTTATAGGCCCCCACAGTAAATTGTTCAGCCATTATTTGTTACGTTATATTACGCTCATTAAGCTGATGTGCTGTTAAAACAAACGTTAATTCGTTAATTAAGCACCTCGGCATGAAGGAGTATGCGGGCTTGGAGGCACAGCTCCATCTTTATTGACTCAGACAGTAGATGTAGGTGAGTTGTTACGTTTACGCTCCGCCCGCATCACCACTGTGGGAGAAACCCCCGATATCCACTGGATAGGAGGCCAGAGGGACTCTAGGGCCAGTCTGAACGCTGTGGAGAAGAGAAAATTCTCTTGTCTGGAATTGAAGTCCGATCGTCCAGCCCGTGGCTTCGGCAATGCACGCCTACCCATTACCTCATTACTCCTATCCTACATCCATGTCCAATTGTATGCCAATTTTAGAGGCATATATCATTCGTTTTTATAATATTAAAAGCAGTCAATTTTTATCCTTTTATGATTTAATTATATTTTGATTTAAGTTTCTGATTATCCTTAGCGCGCTGAGATACTTACTGCTTCAGTTAAATCTGCTATCCCTGCTTAGTCAGAAAAGTATCCAATTTAGTAAAATAAGAATTTCTGGTCGATACGATTGGGCAATAATCATATCATCATCAGCTGCTTAGAAGGAGACTGCAAAGCGTCAAACCAATGAATTTCTGGAGAAGGTCTGACTCCACAGAGTTAAGCTTTATAGATTAAATCCTGTTGCCTGTATAATAACTTATTGTTATGGCCGTTAACACAACAGTAAAGCTCGATGGAGATCACAGAAAATGCCTGATGATGATCTAAGTTATGGGTCGAAACATTAATCAAGTAATCCATGTTTACCATATTAAATAAGTTAGACATGAAATATCTGTTTCTGTCTTCATCTGAAGATATTCAGCTTCATCGTACTGTGTTGACGGTAATATCCATGAGATATCCACGGAGATAGTTAAGCACCTCACAGACGCAATGACTTGAGGAGCTGAAGGTTCATTTCCAAACAGAACGAGCCTTGGCCTCAACTTCAGATGGTGTTCCCTTTGAGATAAGTTTCCCGAAACTTACTTACCAATTTATTTGTACCTATGGTTTATTTAACCCGGTCGATCCGTATAGTTCGCTTGCAGACTAAAGGCCACGGAGATTTTCATGATTTATTTAACCATGATTTTAGTAGCGGAGACTATGAGATGTAGAATGAAGTATCCGGATTATCAATTAATTAATAAGACCGTCCTCGTGGATGAGACTTGAACACGGAACATAGTCAATACAGAAGAGGAACGCTAATCACATTTTTATAAAAGTCCTTTATTTAGCCGTCGGTTAGGAACAGATACGTATTACTGTTATTTAGGGAAATGAAGCCTTGACTTTACTCACTTGAGCTCCTCTTCTTGGGTGAAATTCTAACCTACAGACGCGCAAGCGCATCAGAATCTTTCTCCTGCTCTGTTCTCTCCAGACCTTTATTGTGGCCCTCCATTTTTGCCCTTTCGTAGTACCAACTCTAGAAAACTTCCAGGAAATTACCAAAGTGTTTCTTTTTCTTCTTCCTTTTTACCAAGTGTAAAGTTACAATCTTGAGCGTCTCGAGCTGTCAGAGCATTCGACTTACCACATATGCTAACAGCCACGTTGCTTCCAACTAAGACAATCGGCTATAAAGGAAACGACACTTTGGTAATTGATAGCTATCGATTTCCCGAACGAAAAGTCGATGAGACCGTGGAAGTTCCTGACGTCATGTTGACGAAAATTAGTGATTTTAAAATATCTTATAGGCAGCAGTGACGTACGTGGTTAAGTCATAAGAAAGTTATAGTTCATATTTTAAACTAAATTCTTCGTGCCGGAAATCTCGTTTAACTCACAGGACTTTTGTTCCTTATAATTGAATATTAAAAAGATGGTGTACACGAAAATACGTTTGGGGCACAATTTCATAAGAAAGTACAATATTGAGTACCCAAAAATAAGTATAAAAACTTACTAAACACTCTAACCACCAAATATGATCATAATATATTAAAATCTGCTCGTATGTATAAGTACTCTACTTACAAAGCCTAGAAATTGAACCGAAAAAGAGGATTCCTTTTATTTCATCCCAAGTGTACCAAAATGTTTGTGCGTGTTGAATTCTTCATTTGTCAACTCCTCCCTCCTTTCAGAACCCCGCGCACACTGAGCTGTAAGGGGATGAGAGCCGGGCTGGTTCCAGGCCACCCCGAGGGTAATTTGTGCGGGGCCCAACAAGCGTAAGTAAACTCAATCCGAATAATGTCTGCAGCATTCAATCTGATGAGGCGTCGGTTGTTTGTGCGTGCGTGTGCGTGTGTGTTTGAGTGGGTGGGGGAGGCTTTGAGAGAGAGAGAGGCAGAGGAAGAAATATTTCCCAGTTCAGTGGGGGTGGCACTCAACTAATCCAGTTGCCACCTAGCTCGGGGAAAATGTTAAGTTTCCAGAGGAACCCCTGAGCCAGAAATCTTACAGCTCTGCTTTCAGCATGATTAGTCGGTCGAGTTCCCTATCAAAATGAAGTCTGTAATGTTAAACTATACAGAACTATAATTTTGCCTCTAGTTTTGTATGGGTCTAGAACTTGTTCTCTGATATCAAGCTAAGAATATAGATTAAAGGTGTTTGATAACGGGGTGTTGAGAAGAACCTACTGCTACTTGAGAAGAACTGCAGACAACGCAACAGAGCATGCAATATAAACAAGATAAGACAACAGTAACACTCTACAGCCTGGTAATAAGGAAGAAGCCAAACTCGGGCTCCAGAAAGAATTAACATAAATTAGTCTATGAAGAAAGCAGTCTTCTGGGATTTGGCATCGTGTATATGTGGTGTTAACCGACGTTTCGGAGGAACGTATCGCCTCCATCTTCAAGGTAGAAAGAAAAATATAAGAAATCCGCAAGCGAAGAGACCATGAGAACCGGTAAAAGCAGACTGGTCTGCTTTACGTTCATCCGAAACTTCGGTTAACACCATATACACGGTGCCAAATCCCAGAAGACTGCTTTCTTCATAGTCACCGCTGTGAAAACCTCAAACCTTACATAAATTAATCTAACCAATAATAAAAAATCAGATAAAAAGATACCTGGTCTGCTACAGCAACAGACTCTAAGCTAAATACAGCACATGACACTTTTAAATTAATTTAAATTCAACTCTTACTCTTTAACTTTTAGTTCCATGTAGTACATCTTGTATTTAAATCAACATCTAGATGCTGGAATATAAATGTACATAGAAAGTGGTCATTTTAAGCCTATTCATGTAAATATGAATACCCGCTTTACAATTCAATAATGTTAACGTGTAAATCACAACACCTGAGGATGGTCCTATAAGGGTCGAAACATGTAGTGGAGCCTAAGTTAATGAATTTTAGTTGCCTTGAACGTGGAATTTTTATTATTAGTTACATTCACGCGACAGGATACAAACATTAAGTGTTTTTATAGGAAAACCTGAAGAAAAGAGACCACTGGGAATAACTAGAAGTTTATGGAGGATAATATTAAAACGTGTCCGAGAGAAATATGATGAGAGAGTGGTCTGGGTTCTGGCTCAGGATGGAGATCAATGGCGGGCTCTTGTGAACACAGTAAGAATCTTAGAGTTCCATAAAATTCTTGAGCAGCTGAACAACTGTTAGCTTCTCGATAAGGACTCGGCTCTGTGGAGTTAGTTCCCCTGTACCTGTGAAACGAGCATTCCAGTAGACATTATGACTAACCAGAGGCTTCAAGTAGGTTAGAACCTAGGGATTGGAACTTGGGTATATATTTCCGTTACATTTTATGTGCCTATTTACACGTACTTGAAGGACTGGGTCGCAGCTCAAGCGGTTAGTCGTGGGCTTCCCACAGCGACTGCCCGGATTCGAGACCAGATCAGAAAATGTGGGATTTGTAGTGGACGAAGTGGCACAGGGACAGTTTTCTCCGAGTACTTCGGTTTCCCTTGCCAATTCTCACTCCACCGACTGTTCCATGCTCATCATCTACCATTCAGGATTGGTACAATGGGTCAATTGGTGGCCGACATACCGGGTGAACACAATTTCACTTAATCCAAGAAATTAAAGTAACTACTTGAAGAAATAAAGGTCAGAATAAATATTACACGACTCATCAATTTTGGGGGGGGGCTTATGAACATGATATTAAAAATTTTGCTTCCAGATTGGACAGAAAATATTTTTGCGTCCTCTTCTCATTATGACGCATGTAGTACGGTAAGTGGTTACCAAAGTTTCAGAAAAATATTCCACTTCAATCTTTACTACTACTTTTAATATGGAGACAGCAAGTTCCTCTTAAACGTTAGCAACGTCTGCCAGACTGCGCGGCGAGATAAGAGAAGAGGCCAATATTTGAAATCAGTCATCCCTTGCCAACAGCGGTTTTCAGTTTCCGCGGTTTCCCATTTATATTCAGTTCCGATACAACGGAACTGCTTTTATGTATCCGGTATCGCATAAAAATTCGGTAAGTTACGCGCCAAGGAAACCGCATCCCCCGAGGCTGAGCTGTAATGGAAACGGAAAGCGTCATTACAACTCTCAGATAAACACTGCATTTAGTTCTTTTCTTAGTTCCAATCCAATTTTAAACCTGTTATTGTGTACTGTGCTTTTATGTTCAATGACTTCACGGTCAACATAAGGTTTTATGAGTATTAGTAGCAGCGTGGATCCCTTAACCCTCAATTTTCCATAAAACTTTGGTACTCCAAACCGCGGTTTTATAAAGAACAATATTTCCTCCACCCAGAATATAATCCCCACGATTAGCAAGAGGTTGCTGTTGTTCTTACAGCTAAGAAAGATTTCAGTATGGCTTCGCAACTGCTCCCACTAAACCTCACGTGTTCTAGGGACGTCATATCCTTTCAAGGGACTTATAAAAAAAAAAGAGCCAAGTTTGGTATGGTGAGTGATGTGTTGCGATTGGTCATCATAAGGTATCCTTACAAGGTAAGTCATTCCAAGAATGAAAAGCAAGAAACTAGAGGCCAGCAGCTTTATTGTGTTTGTTGTCATGGTAACGACTAATTATCAGTCTGACATTGCTTTGTCTCCTGTTATAATTGTAATCACGTGCTGATTCCAAAGTCTTACTTAAACTATGTCAGAAATACTTCCCTAGCTGCCGTAAGCTTGTGTATTTTCATCATGTTTGTTACAGTAATAGATTCGTAGTTAATTATTGTCTTTGTCGTTGGAATCTGATACTGAAACAACAGCTCAGTGCATATAAATGGTTGTTAATACAATAATAAAGCAAATTAATACTTCCTTTATTGCTCTCCATTACGCAGTTAATATTCCTATTTACCTGCTATTATTATTATTATTATTAACATTACCCTAATGCATTAAGCTTAACAGAAAATTTCTGAAAATTAGATATAGAGTCAATTAAAAAAATAACTACCAGCACAGTTACATGACAACAAAATGCAGGGATTAGTGCCATGTTCTTTGTGATAATGAGTCTTGGTTTTCAAATGAAAGAAGATTCTACGTAAATATTTAAAACAGAATAGCGTAATTTAAGGGTAATATTCACTCAGTCATGGAGCTGAGCCATTCTTGAGAAGCCGCCAATTGTGCAGTTAATCCAGAATTTCACAGAATTTTATGGAACCCTAAGGTTCATTACCTTGTTCATAAGATCCCTCCACTGGTCCCTATCCTGAGCCTGATCAATCCAGTCCATACCATCCCAACCTATCTCTCTAAGATCCATTTTAATATTGTACACCCATCTACGCCTTGATCTTACCAGTGGTCTTTTTCCCTCTGGCTTTCCCACCAATATTCTATACGCATTCCTCTTCTTCCCCATTCATACTACATGCCTTGCCAATCTCATCCTCCTTGACTTAATCATTCTAATTATACTTGGAGAATAGTGGAAGTTATGAAGCTCCTCATTATGCAGTTTTATAATTATTTATTAATATTAAGAAGAAATAATTATTAACTGAAAATTGTGGGTTACTAAACGTAGATGAACTTCGTGTTTTACATTAGCCGTCAAGGAATTTCCTGGTTTCGAGAGTAGTCTATCCTATACATATCATACACAGCAGGCTGCCCTAGCCGTGACTGTAGGCTAGTAATCGGGAGGCTCTTCCTTCGAATTTCAGCCGAGGCACTTGCTATTCTGATTGAAATTTCATGGCTTCTCTCATTCTCAGCAAAATTCTTCGATAGTGTCAGGATTAGGCCGAGGCAGTTAAGATAGATTAGATAGGTAGGCAGGCAGATAGATAGACCTCTTCATAGGCGACCCTGTGTATAACACACCAAGCAACTGAACTTAATATTACTGTCCTTATGGGCAAGTTTACGATGTTTTTCAATGGCTATACTATATTCTGTATCGAAAAGTAGAATGACTAATACATGATGAATTGGAGGAGAATCAAAAGAAAATGTTAGTGACCTAATCGGGGTAGTATCCAGGCATATGTTTGGGGAACTGAGGAAAACCGCGAAAGTCTTTGCTGAGGAGAAGCGGTGTGGTAACAGAGATTGGAAAGGAACACCCCCCGAATAGAAGTAATAAAGCTTGAGACAAGCGCACTAAATTTCGCCTCACAGTCCACACTGAGACTAGACGACTAACGTTGCTAAGCAGTGGCCTGCAATGAATATTTCATGTTGCCATTAGTTGTTAGTAGAAAGCAAAAAGGAGCAACTTGTGATAATAATACTAATAATTAGGTTAATTACAATTAACAAATGGGGTCTTAGACGTAATGTAAATATTTTGTAGTCTCAAATATAAACGTGTTTATAGATGAATTTTCTTTTTTTTTTATCCCTGACACAAGCCGCTGGAATGAATTTAAGCGGGTGTTGTATACGTTAAGACTTGGCATACTCTCTCGAGTGTAAAATTTATCATTTACTCATTAGGGGACTCACACATTACTCTGTCATATTACGAAATTAATGAGAGAAGACAGAACATATGTAGGTATAATATTATATTTATTGGACCCGAGGGAGTGTTTGTGAAATTGGAAGAAAGAAACTTCACGAAACAGAGAGAGTAATTTAGCAATTGTGAGTACACGTTACACGGCGAGCAGAAGATGAATGTTTCCCTCTTGCTGCTGTCAGAAGCCAGTGCCTTGCGATAGGCACATTATCAGTCGTGTTACGCCTAAAAAGCAGAAAGGTAGTCACTTTGTAATGTGAAATGTTGCTACAGGGGCGAGAAATGCATTAACATAACTTTTTATGTGGAGACGATGTGTTCAGAAAGTCGCATTTCTTATGAAAGATACAGGCATACGAGTATGTCTGAAAAGTTTTGAAATAAGAGACGGCTTTAGGCAGCACCATGGGTCACAACAGTAAGACAGCGCCTTCATCTTCTTTTAAATATTTTGAAATATGTGTTTTATTTCTTTAATGATAAGGAAAGAAAATGTGAAGCTGTCCTTGCAATGAAGACATGGTGGAGTGGAGGTATAACTCCACTCTTCTTGACCTCGGCAGTAAATGGAGGTGAGTGGTCACTTTCCCTTCCCTGTCGCTTTGCCCCTGGTGGAACAGCCCCTCTGTACCCATTGGATAAGAGGCTGGGTGGGCCCCAGAGCCGGTCTGGAATATGTGGAGAAAAGGCTTGCCTCTGCCGAGATTCCAACCTTAGGCGTCCGGCCCGTAGCCCGTCGCTCTTTCGACTGAGACATCCCGACTCCAATTTATAAATAATACCACTCAGTTATATTATCTTTACTTCTTTCTTGAACGTGCAGCACACTTCCACCATTATATAGCTATCATCAGGGAAACATATTCGCTTAGTGGGGGGTGGAGTCCAGTTGGGTCGACTCGGCACGCCGGCCACTGATTGGCCTATTGTACCTACCCCGGGTGATTATGATGATGGAGAATTTGGAAGAATGAAGATTGGCAGGGGAAACCGAAGTACTCGGAGAAAACCTGCCCCAGCGTCACTATGTCCACCACAAATCCCACTTGACCAGACACGGGATCGAACCCGGGCAGCCTCGGTGGGAAGCCAGCGACTAACCGCTTGAGCTACGTCGCGACCAGAGAAACATATTGTTGCGTGTTATACTGTTGTTATGCAACAATCACGAGAAGGAACATGCGTTGTTTGGTAACGGTCGGTAAGCACGTCAACGATATCCGGGCTATCGCTAGGCAACCGCCCATAGCTACAATACAGGAAATATTGGAGGCGGTGTTTACTATTGGGCCACCCCGGGGCTATATAACAAGTAACCCAGGCCGGCTGAGTGAGTTCAGTTGCGAGATAGTCGCAGGACAGTAAGGACGTGAGGGCGGAAAGCTGAAGAATTTCCACTGTTACAAGCCATTGATAAGGAATGTTGTTAGAGACACATCAGGCTGGGAAAAGACTCTTTTTATTGTTAGTGGGGTGGGACTAAGTCCATTGTACTGCGGCTACGTCTAGTCTATTTTACCAGACCCAGATGATAGGTGAGGGTGATTGTGGAGCATTTGGTGGAATGAAGATTGGCAGGGGAAACCGAAGTACTGGGGGAAAACCTGCCCCAGTGCCACTTTGTCCACCACAAATCCCACTTGACCAGACCCAGGATCGAAACCGAACCGCCGCGATGGGAAACCAGCGACTAACAGCTTGAGCTTTGGCGCGCCCCTGGGAAAAGACTTAGTTTGTAGTAATTTGTAAAGCGTAGAGATCAGCGATAGAGCTGTAATTACTTATGGTCCTGAGTGGTGTTTGCAAGTGGTGAATAAATTCAATTTATCAATCCAGACTCTGTCTATAGTCACACAAATCGTGGTAATATTTTAAATAATACCTACTATAATTATTCAAAGTTTTCGTATGACTGATCTTCGATAATTTAAAAAAAAAATATGTTTAGAATCAAATGATATGAAAATACTGAGAGACTGAGCTAGATATCAGTTATGCCCTGATAGTCAGACTTCAAGGGACGAATCATATTATGCTTGCAAGGCAGAATTAATAATAATATTGTAAACAGATTGTAGGCCCATTATAAAATAAATAAGAATTATACATTGGTTTCTCACAGCGGGGGCTGGATTCAAACCCTGGGCCACTTTCATGAGGCTTGATGTGAAAAAAATTGCACTACAATCGGTTCCTTCCTCCGAGGTTCTACAGCTTTCCCCTTCTAATCATCATTCTATCATTGCTTCATACCTATCTTTTACTGCCATTTAAATTATGGATAGCCTTGACCAGGCAGCACATTATCACATCCTCGTTCCTTAATTTGGGGGTTCATCTCTGACCAGACGCTTAGCTGGGTATGTAGAATTGAATACTATGGTAAGAAACAACCGTAAACCTATTTTCCAGACTATAGACAAGAATATTTTTGTAAAATTTGAGGTTTTCATGGCGGTCACTATGAAGGATGACGTCTTCTGCGTTGTGGCGCAGTGTAGATCTTGTGTGAACCGACGTTTCGGAGGAAGGTATCGCTTCCATCTTCAGGGTATAAAAATTAGCGAGCGAAGAACCAACTTGAGAAGGTGGCTCACACAAGATCTGCACGGTGCCACATCCCAGAAGACGGTATTCTTCAAGAACACTATTCCTCGCGCCTTGCATAAAATCAAGTAAACAGGAGGCCTGATTTAGGACAATTACTGTCAAAGCACACGAATGTGCTCAGCAAGAACATTCTTGTACGTAATGAATCGAGTGCCGTAATGCAGTGAAAGTCATAGCCCTCCTGTGACATGAATCTCAGAGAACGTTACAACTCCTTTTTTGTATTTGACACAACGTAAGAAGAGAACGTAACCGTAATTGCAATTAAAAACCATGGCGTATCTATTATTTGTTCCCCAGTAATAGGATACTAAAGAGACACAAACAAATTGAAATCGCACTCTGTTACGTGCACTCAAATTCAGTTTTTGTGAAAAGGAATTACTCCCAACTCAACACGCAATTTTTGTAAGTACTATTATTAAGTGTTGCCCAAATAAGCAGAAGTTGATGTAACTTCAGATATAACGCGCATGAAGTATTTCAGGAAGGGGTGGATAGAACACGGCTTCTCGGACTTAAGTGATACGGCGATCTCACATTGACCGGTCAGGGACAAGTGATTTCTTTAAACTGTTGCAGGTCCTTTCCAGACTGTACGGTGACAGCAGGAACCTAAATAGCTTCATAGCCTCACTGCACCTACAGTAAGCTATAGAATGTTCCTGTACAGTCAAGGAAAGTGCAGTTCTGCACACTGGTGCAGGTCCCTATCAGACTGCACGGTGACAGCAGGAACCTAAATAGCTTTACAGCCTCTCTGCACCTACAGTAAGCTATAGAATGTTCCTGTACAGTCAAGGAAAGTGCAGTTCTGCACACTGGTGCAGGTCCCTATCAGACTGCACGGTGACAGCAGGAACCTAAATAGCTTTACAGCCTCTCTGCACCTACAGTAAGCTATAGAATGTTCCTGTACAGTCAAGGAAAGTGCAGTTCTGCACACTGGTGCAGGTCCCTATCAGACTGCACGGTGACAGCAGGAACCTAAATAGCTTTACAGCCTCTCTGCACCTACAGTAAGCTATAGAATGTTCCTGTACAGTCAAGGAAAGTGCAGTTCTGCACACTGGTGCAGGTCCCTATCAGACTGCACGGTGACAGCAGGAACCTAAATAGCTTTACAGCCTCTCTGCACCTACAGTAAGCTATAGAATGTTCCTGTACAGTCAAGGAAAGTGCAGTTCTGCACACTGGTGCAGGTCCCTATCAGACTGCACGGTGACAGCAGGAACCTAAATAGCTTTACAGCCTCTCTGCACCTACAGTAAGCTATAGAATGTTCCCGTATAGACATGCGAGGTGCAATTCAGCACTCATTAGTTAGGAACTAAGTAATGAAGATAGGAACAAAATAATTGTTTGCAGAAAACGCTAACTAATTTGAAGAAACAGGCCTCGGTGTAGGCATAGTGTGTGATGGACAGAACTGTATGCAAGTGAAGAGAGTTCGATGCTGTGCTAATGTTTATAACCAAACAATATTAGAAAAGAACTACACAAACATCTACGGACTCATCTTTGTTATCAGCATATTGATCCCACCTGATATTAAAACGCTAAATATCACAATATATAGAGGAATAACACTTCCAGTTGTTCTCTATGGGTGTCAAATAAGGTCTCTTGCTTTGAGGATTGAACATTTCAAATAACGGATATTTTCTTCTGAGATGTAACGTCCTGCAGCGCAGTACACGTTCACAGACTTTACGGCGTCACTCGTTCTTTCCTTCTTTGGAGTCTAAGAGTATGCCAAGCAAATAACACCAAAGAATTAGTCGAAAGAATGATCTTTCACTTCTTCATGGTGCTTCCTCGTCTTACTCGTCTACTCTGAAAATGGAGGTACTACTTTTCTTCGAAACATCAGCGAACTTCTACCAAATTACATAGTGTCACATTTAAGGAGACACATTCAGTCACCACTCTCAGAACCTCAAATCCAAAATTCCATAAATCAGAAAACAATAAAATCAGAAATATAATTTAATTTATAAAGAAGTGAATAAGCCTGAGTGAACATTGTGGGATGCGACACAACCAGAAACACTGAGATATATAGAGCCGTGCATTATTATTACCATGGAATTTGAATTTAGGGCGCTGTGATGGGCTGGACATATAGCTCGAATATGCGAGGCAAAGGATTACTTTCGTTGGGAAATCTCTCGAAGCAAATTATTTAGAAGACTGAAAAGAAAATGGGCGACTAACATTAGGATGGATCTTGGGAAATGCGAGTAAGTTTTGAGGAAGGTGTGAGTGAAATGGTGTAGCTCAAAATTATGAACAAATCATTAACGAGACACGTTTCATTTTTCTTTTTTTGTGAATTTGGATGGCAAGACTGGTAATTCACAGCCAGTACCGAGGTGCACACAGACTCCACAAGCGTGGCTTGCGCCCTGAAACTCTGAATTCTTTGTCTGATCTAATTACCTCGATGACGAAATTAACAGTTAACGTAAGTAGAACCTTGGCCCCGCCATAGCTCAAGCGGTTAGTCGCTGGCTTCCCACCGCGGCGGCTCGGGTTCGATCCCGGGTCTGGTCAGGTGGGATTTGTGGTGGACAAAGTGGCGCTGGGGCGGATTTTCTCTGAGTAATTCGGTTTCCCTTCCCAATCTTCATTCCACCAAATGCTCCACAATCACCCTCACCTATCATCTGGGGCTAGTACAAGAGACCAGAAGTGGCCGCAGTACAGGGGACTTAGTCCCGCCCCGCTAGTAATAATAAAAAGGAGAAAATTAGTCCTTCTCATTCCTGTGGTTACTAAGGTCACTGTGTTTACTGTATTCTGAAGGCAGTACTAGTGTCGTCTCCACCGCAGAGCTTGTTTCATCCCTCATATCACATCTCCTGGTGGCAGATAATTAAAAAGTATGCCCCTCTAACAGTATAAGTCCCACATTAAATTGCATCTGAATCCAATATCGAATCCTATACTGAAACTAGGAGTAGTACAAACGGACAGACATAATCACACTTATCTATATACCTTTTATCTACACAGTGCAAGAACCATACTTACCCATTACTAACTGAAACTTCTCGCCCAAGGAGTCCTGCCGAATGTGTAAGATCTAGTTAACCGAAGTGAAACGGAGAGGTTCATGTAGGTAGGCCTAGGCCCAAATTGGGGCTATAGCGCCACAGGAAAAGAAAAAACTGAAACTTAGCTGATCACAGTGGCCGCGCCGTCTAAGGATTGAAATGTCTCCGCTCTCTCGAACCACTGAATCGTGGGTTCGAATCCCACTCAATGAATAGATATCTGTGTGCGATTATTCTGTGTTTCTGTAGGTTACAGCCTTGTGACGGGCTGATCCCCCGTCCAAGGGGTCCTACCGACTGGCTAAGATTAAGAAGCTGAAGTGAAACGAAGCGTTTCACGGGTGCCCTATGCTCCAAGTGGGAGTAACAGGAAAGAGAGCGAGAGAAGAAAATGAAGCTAAACAACAAATAAGTCTCTGTTGGATTTGTGGTTTTCGCGGCTGTGACTATGATAATTAGACCTACTTTCCTTTCGAAAGCGATGCCATTTAATCTGATAGTTACCAGACTACAAGACGTCACAATTTAAAATCTAGTATTCCTCACATTGGCCTGTGTTCGACGGAAATCCGGAAATCTTCTAGCGCTGTAACCATGGATACCAAGTCTCTCGTATATAATACAATATCGATTTATCGATTCTTCTGCCTGTTCGCCCCTTGGCCTCTCACATTAATCCAACACCTCATCTGAACGACCAATGGAAAGTTCAGTCATGCAGCNGGGGGGGGGGGACTGGGGTTGGCCGTGGGGGAGAGAGAAGCATGGTCGATTCAATTTTCAACGCTGTGAATCAAGAGAGTTGTGAGGTAGCAACAGGGGCTGAGGGAGGGGAGCGGGGGTGGTATTGGGGAAGATTCCATTTTATCACTTCACATGATGGAAAGAAATCTCTGGGCTTCAATGTTCCACGTAAGGGTTGTCCTGCCTAAGTGATCAGCAGGGCCCGGATTTTGATGACATGTCATCTGTTTTCCTTGTATCCTCTGCGATGCTCTTAAATATATAAATCTTGGATATGAGCTGCCGGTTACAGAAATGTAAATTTTGTAGGTAATTTTTTGTCATTTGGAAATTTTTAGGTTTAAGGTTTTTTTAATTTGGGGGTACTTTTTTGGTAAATTTTTGGACTTTTAAGGGTATTTCTTGTCATTTTTGGCCAATTTAGGGAATTTTTCTTATATGTTTCCTGAAATGTGAATAACATGGAAACGAAGTGTTCTTTCTTTCCTCCTTTAGGTCATTTTTCTGGATTTTTCGGTCATTTTTTAAATATTTTCAGGTCATCAAAATCAGGGCCCTGCATATTACATTTTGGGGTCATATTTTAGGTCATTTTATAGGTCATTTTTTAAATATTTTCAGGTCATCAAAATCCGGGACCTGGTGGTCAGTATTGTGAGATGGTCCCATGGATTCATTTCCTGCTCTCTTACTTAAAGTAGAGTGCTTGTATGAATACATCGTGTTTTCGTACTTACCGTACACTCTCCAACATTAAGTTGCAACAACCTCGAAAACATACCACATACAGAATAAATTGTTACAGTTTGATTGACTACAATATTTTTATAATTTACTAAAATATTATGACCCGCTATCGAGACGGGCTACGGTCTGGACGGCAGGAGTTCCAAGCCCAACAGGAACATTTTTCTCTCCTCCATCATGTACAGACAGGTTCTGCAGCCCACTCACATACTCCTACCCGACGAATATCGGTGGTGATTTTCCTGGGGGTAAAGCGGTCGGGGATTGAAACTGACCACTAAGCACCTTCCAGTGCCGGTCACAGTAGCCGAGTGGCCTAAGGCATGCACTATCTTCGCTCGCTCGGAAGCCGGGATCGTGGGTTCGAATCCCACTCAGGGCATGGATGTTTCTGTGCGTTTTCCTGTGTTTGTCTACAGGTAGAGGCCTTGCGACGAGCTGATCACTCACCCAAGGAGTCCTACCGAATGTGTAAGATCTAGAAAAACCGAAGTGAACGGAGTTCATGGAGGTAGACCTAGGCCCACTGGGGCTGTAGTGCCAAGGAAAGAAAAAGGCACCTTCCAGTACCGATGTGAAGAATGCTGGAGCTATACCTCCACTCGCCCATATGGCTTCATGACATAGTGCTTCATTCATTAAGCACAGGGATAACTTTAAATTTTACTAAAACTAAACACTAAAATGTGTATTACTGTCATGGATTTGATCGACGTATTGCCAGGCAACAGCTCTGTAAACGCGGTCCAACAAACAACAATAAAAGAAGCTGTGTTTTCCATTTCCCCGGTGACGTCACACAAGAGTGGGTAGAGACCACGAGATATGTTTCTGTAGATCCGACTGAAGCGCCAATAGACTGGCTGGATAACGATCACGTGATGTGTTTACTGTAAGTCCATATCCGTTCCGCGGCTATGTAAGAGAATGACAGAATTCGTTCAAGACAGTTACGAGTCAGTCGTAAGCTGGAGATGTGAGTCCAGAAGAATTGTTAATTCTGGGGTTCCAGAGTGATTGAAGAGAAAATACTTAACCTTACCGGGACTAGAAATCTACCCTCCCCCCGTCTTCCAGATCATAGCCAGCCGCTATACCGACTACGCTATCCCGGCTCGGTACAATTAATTATAAACGGACAAAAAATTACACAGGGTTCGTATGAATTGTTCGTATGCTGAAACAGTGAGCAGATTTTCTTCCAGTAACGTTTAAATTAATTGATCAATTTGCAAGGAGGAACGGGAGTGGTGGAAAACACTCGATTACAGATATACAAATTCTGCAGTATAGGTTCTTACACTCCACTCCCCTATCAACATAGATGAAGAAGTTACATCATAATTTTACAGGATAATGTACCGTTGTACTGTCCTTGGGATTTCTGAGGTTTTGAACATCATCCATCATTCGGTATTAGGGAACACATCTTTTCGGAAACTGTATCTGTTTCCTAAACGCTGAACTTTTATGTTCTTCATAATATCGGAGGATGAGTGAAGATAAAAACCGCAATAATCTCAAGAGTTTTACACCATCTTCACAACCCTTTTGGATGTACCTTTATGTTGTAACCAGTAACCCAGTCAGATCGTCTCACGACTAAGCCTTTAATCACGCCCTCAGGCTCGTGTTTCCAATGCGCACAGATCGTGTAAGATACCTAGACGACAGTGCTGTAAGGAGATTGGCTATAAATTTATAGAAATACAGTAATCTGTTTTAAAAGTAACGTGGGAGAGGGATGAAACTGGGAGATTATAAAGAGGGGGCAATTTGTATTACATGAGTGATTTCATCACAGACTATCAATTTTGTCGTCACCCAGATACCACGATTAACATTTCGTGACGATACGTTAGAACTAGAGATTATCTTCAAAAATATCCTGAAATTGATATAATGTAGCGTGTACAGCCATTGCAATGCAAGGATCGCGAGATAGGTGCATAAAAACAGTGTTATACAAACCGCTTCTAGGCAACGGATAGGTAAACATGTTCCCGCGGCAACGGGTACGCACGCAACTGTGGAGTCACCGTTGGAAACGGTGTTTTCTTCTCGGTCCTTGCAAAGGAGTTATCTTGAAGACAATTGGAGCATTTGTCACTTGAAAGTCAGCCTATGAAGAGAAGACTCGGAGATTGCTGTGAAATGGCCGCCAGTCTGGTAGTGTTCAGTTGTCAGTTGAACTCTGCACGGGAGGTTGTGAAGACCGAACTTGAGCGTGTTAGAAGTCGCTGCCAGGGAACGGCTGATGAAGACACAAGAGACTGAAAGGAAACTTGGCGGACGCTGTCGTCATTTGTAATGTGTGGAGATTAGAGGTAGCGCTGTAATTACTTGTAGTTCCGAGTTGTATGTATAAGTGGTCAACAACCCCATTCACCAATCCATACCCTGTCAAAGTGAGAGTGGGCTACATTAGAACACCATTTTAAGTGTCAAAATTAAAGCATGAACTTGAAGGAATTCTGATTTCTAAGCATCAAGAAAGATTCATGGCTTATTTCGAGACACGGCCAGTAGCTGAGGTTACACGCCCTTGGCGTGAATGATGAGATGATTAATTAATTAAGCGCAACGCCATTAAGGGTATGGGGAGAGAAAATATAGCAACGCCATCCTTCACCTAGGAACTGGGTGCGTGGATGCTCAGTTTCACACCCATATTCCCATTGTATAGAACGCCCGGTGGACCGATTGGGAAGCTGTGGAGAAGAGAAAAATCTCTTACAACCACCGGAAATCGGATCCCGGCTGTCCAGGACGCAGCTCATCAGTATACCGACTGAGCTACCTAGGCTCCCTGATATCCTAAATAATAAATTACGAGGTAGGACTACTATCCCAGAATTTGCCTCGACACCTGAGGGAAACCATAGTATCTGTGTCAGGATGGCCCGTCTCCGGACCCGGACCAAGATTTGAAATTGGAACCTCCAGAATAAGAAGCAGAGTTCATAGCGATTCGACCGCAACTTTCAGTTCAAAATGTACTACACAGTGTCACGTGCCACGGACCGCAGTCTGGATACACAACCGTGAGAATTTCAGACCTCAAGGAAATGCGGATTGCAATAAGATGCAAGGCACCCGTAACTCAAGCAAAGCAGTTTCTGTCTTTCTACTTCACAGAACGAAATGCTTACTGCTAAGGAAGCACAAAACGGAAACTCATTGCATGATTTCTGCAGATCTGATTTCAAAATTTATCTTCTTTTCTAACTATTTGGTCTAATGGTTAACGGTTCTGATTTGCATTCTGGAGAGGTCCCGTTCAAATTTTGGCCCGAACAACGATTTCCCACATTTTCTTCAGGTACGAGCTGTATCGGAAATTTCCGGACTGGGTCAAAAAAGAAATGCTGGCTTAACTTACTCAATTTTGTCTGTCATCTCCTTCAAAACAGTCTCCTTGAAAACGTATACAGCGATTTCAATGTTTTTTCCACGCTTCAAAATCACCGTGGAAGTAATTTTCCTTAATGCTGTCGAGTACCGCTTGTGGTTCCCTTTGGATGTCAGACACTGTTTAAAAATGTCGTACCTTCAGTTTCATTTTCAGTTTGGGAAGCAAGGAGAAATCACAGGGACCTAAGTCCGGCGAGTAGGGAGGATTAGGAATGATAACCATGTTGTTGTTAGTCACAAACTCTGGGTTTTCAGGAACGTGTGGATGGGCACGTTGTCGTGATGAAGCAGAAATGCGGTGCATTTTCAAATTTTCTGTTACAATCTCCTGGCACACCCCACAACTCATCTCAACAGTGTCTGCGAGCAAATAGATTATTCGGCGACGGTCTTCATTGTTAATTTATCGAATTTTTTCAACATTTTCTGTCGTTTTGCTGTTGCTTGGTAGCCCTGAACGTTCGTCATCTTCAACTGAAACTCGACCGGCCCTGAAATGTGAATTCCATTCAAAAACCGCTGACCGGCTTAAAGAATGTTCTCGAAAAGCCTCATGAATCATTTCAAGTGTTTCGGTAGCGGATTTACCTAGCTTCACGCAAAACTTGATGCAGACACGTTGCTCGAATTCGCCATCCATCGCAGACGAAACAAAAACACGAAGTTGAAAAAGCACTCGTGTAAAAGCAAAGCATGTTTACAGCGCGGTGTCACGTGGCAGACTGATGCAATAGGCTTGCCCAAGAGTGACCTTGGCCTTCCCTCTCATCTTCTTTCTCCGAGGCAGTTACAGCAATAAGAGTCCTGGAACTTTCCGATAGCACCTCGTATATGCCTCACACTGGACCCTGGCCGCTCCTAGCCCTTACTACACACACATAATATCAAATTCATTACTGACTAAAAATTCTAACTTTCGACCATATACATCCTGAGTTAATGGCAGGGTCGTTAAATATACTATAGATTAATAAATATGACATAACTATAACCTGTGTTCCTGTCACCAAGTGAGAGAAGTGTTTTAGTTTCATTTTAGCTCTTAGATTACGTAACGGCATATCAGTTACGGAAGTTATGTATTGCTAAATCATTAAAACAACTAAGTCACATGGGAAGGGCCACGCGGTAGCGTGGTTGGTTGAGGCACTATGATACAGGCCGGAAGGTATTGGGTTCGATTCTCGATGAAGTCATTGGATTTTCCAATTTACACAATCCTTCCAGCCGCACTATGGCCCTGGGGTCTTCTCAAACTCTAACAGAAATGAGTACCAGGAATATTCCCGAGAGTAAAGGGCGGTCGGCGCATAAGACTGACAACCTCACCCCCAATTGTGAACCAACTGTCCAGAAAATGTGGGAGCCTCGACGTCTCACAACACGGCCTCTTACAGGGATAGCTTTACCTTAAGTCATATAGGATGAATCCATATTAGAGGGGAAAGGTGTAGGTCTATCTTGTAATAACTTATTGAGGCTTGAAATTTATCTAAATTATATATGAATATTCAGTTTCTATGTCACAGAGGACATATAGTATCACCATTACTAAGATAAATCGCTTAATTTTCTTTCGGAAGATCATTGATAATTTGAAGGATGATATGAAACCCATAACTAAACTGTGTGAACATAATTCAGATCTTCTAATGTAATTATTACTGAGCTTTAAATGGTTATGTTGCAGGCATTTAATTAGATAAAAAAAAACAAATAACCAAGTGTTATTTACTGAATTGATTTTGCTCTTAAGAATTATCCAAACACTCAAAATTATAAAAACATAAGTAACCTTCGTGAAGTTCCGTATGATGGCAGCACCTAAACGTGACGTAACCGCTCGTCATTCCACCTAGCGGTCGCCGCTGGGGACAGCAGCTCTGTGTGTATAAAATCCATAAGTGTGTTACAATCAATGATCTTCATCACTGTGGCTTGGTGCCGCTAATGGCATAATAACAAGCTTGGTTTCAGAGTACGAGTTCACTTTCCATGCCCCTAAGGCCCAGAATTAGGTCAGCCTTCCTGTGCCATTAAAATACAATTAATGCAATAGTGTAATTCGGTGAAGGTCCATAAGATCTATACTAATTTCATGGAGATGAGCCCCACTTGAGAAGCTGCCAATTGTGCAGCCACTCAAGAACTTGCCAATATTTTATGGTACCCGAAGTTCATTACCGTGTTCACAAGAGCCTTTCACTGGTCCCTATTCTGAGCCAGATCGATCCAGTCCATTCCACCAAATTTTATTTTTCTAAGATGCTTTTTAATATTATCAACGCACCTACATCTTGGTCTTCCTAGTGGTCTGTTTCCTTCTGCCTTTCCAACCAATAACCTAGACGCATTTATCTTCTATCACATTTGTGCTACATGCTCTGTCCACTTCATCCTCCTCGACTTGATCATCCTAATTAAACTTGGAGAAGAGTATAAGTTATGGAGCTCCTCATTATGCAGTTTTCTCAAATCTCCTGTCACTTCATCTCCCTTCGTTCTAATTATTCTCCTGAGCATTCTCTTCTCAAACACCCTTAGTCTATGTTCCTCCCCAAGTATAAACATTACACAGTATAAATTCATTATACTGTATTCTTGTTTCAACACTTGACTGTACATCTGCCCACTCTGTGCAAAATACAGTTCTCAAATTCTGTCCGAACAAAAGTTTACTTCAAACTTTGTCAATACCTGCGTAAGTACAGTAAATCCCCGCTAATCTGCAGTAACTGCTGGATCAGAGGTTATCCGAATTAAGCGATAATTCGGATTAGTGAAGCAAAACCTAGCCATAAAAAAATAGAAACAAATAAATTGAAAATTTAATAATAAAATTTGCACTGAGAAGAATGAATAAAATATCACTTTAGGGTCTTTATTTTAAAAGTATAAAAAGATAATATATTTATTCATTGATAGAAGACTCAGAAGTTGTACTTGTTTTTGAACGTAATAAAGCAGGTTTGAAGAACGTGTCAAGTTTTGTCTGAAACAGATAAGTGAATCATGTGCCTTCCTAAATGCCACGCATTTTTAAAGTATGTACTCAACAGTGAACAACATTTTTTTTTTCGTTGTTCATATTTCGATCTGGATTATCCGACATGCGGATTAATTGTAACCGGATTAGCGAGGGTTTGCTGTACTCAAATAGTTCTGGTATAACAGGGCCCTTGAAGTCACGCAGAATAAACCTAAATCAAACTACTAGACAGATTGAGAAATCTGAAGTTCTCATGACTATGAGAAGAACTATCATCTTGGATTAGACGTCGTGTAGTCTGGTATCGTTCACTGACATTTAGCAGGAAACCATTATCTTAGAATTCAGGCTTGGAGAAGCTGTATGTTTGCTGCAAGATTCTCCCTGGTTGCTTACTTGGCTTACTTTCCGCCCATGAAAATGGAGGCAGTATATTCCTTCGAAACATCTGGAAATTTATACCAAACTATATGTCGTTCCTTCCTGGAGGATGGGGGGCACGCGGTAGCGTAGTTGGTTGAGGCACTATGCTAAAAGCCGGAAAGTAGAGAGTTCGATTCCCGATGAGGTCTTTATATTGTTCAATTTACTTAAGCCATCCAGCCCCACTATGGCCCTGGAGTCGACTCAGCCTCTAACAGAAATGAGTACCAGGAACATTGTTTGGGGTAAAGGTCGGCCGGCGCGTAAGGCTGGCAATCTCACCTCCATCTATGAGCCGTTTGTCTAGAAAATGTGGGAGCCTCAAAATCTCACAACTACATGGGCCTCCACGGCCTGATACAGGGATACCTTTACCTGTCTTTACCATCCTGGAGTATGACTGTATTCTTTACTAGGCAGAAGATCGTATAGGTAAATATTATATAAAAATGAAAGTAAAATTTTCGTTGGGCTTAACTAATTGAGCACTATGCCTTGAAGACGTATTGAGGACTGGAGGTATAGCTCATTCATTCTCGACCTCTACATTAGGTGGGTGTGTGAACAACTTCACGTCTATACCTATACGATCGGGGAAAAAGCTGCCGGTATCCACAGGATAGGAGCCGGTCTGCAAGCTGCGAAGAAGAGAAACTTCTCTTGCACCTGTCTGGAATCGAACCTCCATTTCTCGGTCCATTATCCCGTCGCTGCAAAGACTGGACTATTCCGTTTAACTAAGTCAGTTCAATAGACTGGACATTGTTACTTTGTACGCATGGAAGGATTTCAATTCTTGTATTTTGGTAATTCACCTAACTTAGTAGTCAGGTTTTCTCGTATGAGCAAATTCAAGGGGATAATAAAAGTAAAGCTATCCCTGAAACCGACCGTGAAGGCCCATATGATTGTGAGATGTCGAGGCTCCCACATTTTCTAGAGAATCAGCTCACAGATGGCAGTAAGGTTGTCACACTTTCGCGCCGGCCGCCCTTTATCCCTCTATTACAGGCTGATTCGAACCCGGGCCATAGTGTGGCTGGAAGGAGCAGGTAAATTGAAAAAAATCCACCTCATCGTGACTCGAGCACGCGAACTTCCGGCTTGTAGCATAGTGTCTCAACCAACTACGCTATTAAGGGGAAAATAAGAATTTAAATCTTAATATTAAATGCGAGACTTCAGTTCTGGGCGTGGTTAATGAGATTTCTGTTTCTGTTTCAACGGACAGCGCACTGCTTGCACAGTGAACTCTTGTTTATTACACGGGCCCATGTTCACACTCTGCAGCACGCAAATGCTCAACAGACAACAATTTCGACTCCTCTCTTTATTGCCTGCCCGCTGCCATAAAGCTACGCTAACGCTCGTCATATCCGCCGTGTTCTCAGACTTCCAAAGTGGAGTTCTCATTCCTTCATACAGCAGAACATGCATGACTAAACACCTTCTTGCATGCCGTATAGATCCCCTAAACCCCACATTAAAGAAAACAAGATACTCTTAAAATAATCGCTTAATATTTTCATTGAAAATGACTCAATCTTTTAAATTTTCTTGCTGTCTTTTCATATTCTTTCGACATGGAATTTTTGTACTTATTATCAGACATTGCTCCCTCCCAATTTCAGTTTTTCTTCTGTTTTAGAACTGAAAATATCAAGAGGTTAAATGATTTTCCTAAGATATGAAGTTCTCAAGGCAGTGAATAGAACGTCTTCTGCCCTCAAGAAAGATAAAATTTCTCCGAAACGTCCATACATATCTATTGAGGTGGACGGCATCACAACCCATAAGTCTGTAACCTCATATGCTTCTTTGCTCTTTAATTCTTTGAGATAACTACGTAAGTCCCTTCTCGAAGAGCCAGTGGTTGCCCACACACTCACAGACACTCCAAACATTATATTACAGTACTCTCAACAGCCGGTCGCTGGTCTCTATACTGAGCCATCTGAATCCACTCCACACACTCTTATTATATTTATTTAAGGTTCATTTTAATATTATCCTCTCATCTACGCCCAAGTCTTCTCAATGGTTTCCTCCCTTCAGGCATTCCTACCAAAATTATTTAAACAAATTACTTCTCTCTCATCTCTTCTACCCCTCTGCCTAGGTAAAAGTAGAAAAACTAGAAAAGGTAAAGTTATTCTTATGCATAATTAGTTAAGCACAATGCCATGAAGACGTATGGGGGAATGGAAGTATAGCTCCACTGTTCTTGACCTCGGCACCAGACGGAGATATGCTTTGCTTACAGATTCTTGTAAAGGCAAGTAAAGCAAAGGTATCCCTGTAACAAGTCGTGGAGGCCCATAGGGTTGTGAGATGTTGAGGTTCCTATATTTTCTAGACAATCGGCTCATAGATGGCGGCAAGGTTGTCAGCCCCACGCGCCGGGCGCCCTTTACCCCCAAGAATATTCCAAGAATACTCCTGATACTCATTTCTGTTAGAGGCTGAGTCGACCCCAGGGCCATAGTGCGGCTGGAAGGATTAGATCAATTGAAAAAATCCAATGACCTCATCGGGACTTGAACCCGCGACATTCTGTCTTGTAGCATAGTGTCTCAACCAACTACGCTACCGCGCGCCCCTGTTTGTAAAGGTACTTACTTGATTTGTCATTTGGCAACGTTCTACGAAAGGCAAGTGTTACTTTAATACGACTATACGCAGGTCCTCGGTGGGTTTCAATTATAGATTGGGATATTAAAGCGCACAAGCGGTTTGCAGGTTAGTGAGGTTGTAAACCTGTGAAGAGAAATACAAGAGGAGTCCATAACCCATCACGCAATCGGCTTTACTTCAAACCTGTTCTTTATCTTTTTTCCCCCACATATTTTTCTCATTTTCTTTGCTTTGCTTGGTCCTTTCCTGTTCCTTTTTTGTGTGTGAATGTTTTTGCTGTTTGTATGGACATTAGGAATTCTTTAGGCTATTTCAGTTTTAGAGCGAATCATGTCAGATTGTTTCCATCGCATTCGTATCAAATGATGTTAGTGTTTAACACTGCCGCCAGAATTCAGTATTAGCGAAGTGTCCACGCCAAATAAACACATTTGTCCATCATATAACGAAGCAAATCACAGATCTCTCCAAGTTCTGAACCGGAAAATAAATAATTAATCCTGTGGGACCTATTTGAAATATTCCATGCTATTTTGTGCCCGCACCCCAAATAAAGAATCCCATCTTTGTTTGTTATTTAACGACGCTTTCGGTATAGAGGCCATATAGCTTCGGACAGTAGAATGATAGGCGAAAATGGAGTGGAAAGAATTTGGAAGGAAATGGTCTTGGCCTGAACAAGATGCAATCCCAGATTTTATCTGGAGGGACAGGAAAACACGATGAAAGTCCTGAGTTAACAGGTCTTCGGGATTTCCCGAATACGAAATTAGAACACCAGATGCTCGCTGGTAATCTTCAAAGAATGTATCCTGCTGTGAAAAGTTATATTAATTTTGTTTTTGCTTATCCGTCACAGCAAAATAGCGCCCAGAATCTCCTTCACATTAACTGTCTGTAACGGGTTTATAGATTTGAATGGTACCTTGCTACATGTTTCGGCTTATGAAAAGCCATCATCAGGTAGATATATACTAATGAATTTTTCTTAAACTATTGAATTGCATTCTGTATGGATACATGTGTTACAGGTCACAATTACTCGTATTACTACTCAGTGGTAAACCTATACATCTAGACGATGGGAGATAATATTAAAATGGACCTTAAGAAAAGATGTGCATATTTAGACAGGATTTAGCCTGTTCTGGAAAGCAGCGAGATCTCAGGTACAAGGTAATGAACTTCCGGTTCCTTAGAAGCAGGAAAATTTGTTGGCTACCTGAGTGGGGGTTAGCTTCTCATGAAGGTGTCTGCCCCAAGAAGTTATGCTGATCTCTGAACCCCAACAGGGTATCCTTAAATCCTCAAAATCTATATTAACTTTTTCTTTATCCTTTAAAGAAGCGGCTACTCTTGTCGAAAATGACCATTCCAAAGAGTCCTTATCAAATATTTCGTGTAAATATCAGCTCATTTCACGCGACAAATAACAAAGAGTAACGTGAAGGATACAGGAGAACAAGATGGCTGTCATACAGACGAAATCTATCAAAACTATAGCCGCAATTTTTTATTTAAATAAATTCTTTTGAACTCCATGAGTCCAATTTATATTGGCGTACTTGCAGTCCATATGTCTGTTTCTTACAGTTCCGATGTTTACACTACTAAGGTAAAAACAAAAGGTAAACCTATCCCCGTAACAGACCGCTGAGGCCCATTGGACTGTGAGACGTCGAGGCTTCCACATTTTCTAGACAATCGATTCACAGATGGCAGTGAGCTTGTCAGGCTTAGGCGCCGACCGCTCTTTACCCCCAGGAAGATTCATGGTACTCATTTCTGTTCAACTTATAGTCTTGGTTTCTGCCTATAAGGCAACAATATTAATTTAACAACATTAATTCACACTTAATTCATTAAATGTTTAAAATGTTATTATAGTTATTAAAATATATGTACAGCTGGTGTTTATGCTACATGTTTCAGCCGCATAGGCCATCTTCAGGCAACACATCTTTTAAAGCAGTCTACTGCACTGTGCACTTGGTCAAATAGTGTTCAGTAAGGCATGTCGTTGTTGTTATTATTATTATATTGATACACTAACTAAGAGAGGGGCACACACACTGGACACGAAAACAGCTGCATTATACAAGATCGGAAGAAAATCACTCTATAAAAATATTAAAATATCAGAATTCAAAAACTGGGGGGGGGGGAAACGCTTGTATATTTTACTGGGTTTGTATCTTTACTTTCCAGATATCCCATGTATATCAAATATTCTCCTGTCCGGAATGCTGTAGGGTGCTCACTAAAAATTGTCTTAAACAGCACTAACCTAAATCTGTTAGAACCTTCTGTGTCTCTCTCACCCGGAAAAATATTTAACCCTTTCTTTTAATTATATTTCTCAGTGCCCTAGTGACTTTTCCGTAAACGAGAATCAAGTTTCTTGGTCTCATTGCGTTATTTTTGTTCTGATGAAATAGGCTACAGTTTTCAAAACGTCATATATGGTGTAACAAAACTAATCCGTTAAAAGTAACAGACTTGTGTTCTGCGTCAACTGTTTCAATTTCTTTGTATTCTTTTAACCCTGAAGCAATTGGTTCTACAATGATCAGTCTTGAACAATAGAACCCTCCCCCCATCTCAGAGCCTGTTACCACGAAGACGCGACATAAGGTGTGTGTGAACTTTAGAATTGGCTGTGTCTCGTCTGCAGAAGGTGGGAGGAGGGTTACAGAGGAGGCAGGCAAAAAAAGACGATGCTCTTATTCAAAGAAAACTATCGTTGTATTCAGTTTAACCCATTTGTGTCCAATTACAGGGCATTATAATATCAAGTTGAAGTAGCTTAAACCAAAAGCAGAGCATGGAACTGCGGTTTTATATAACGAGAATTATTGTTGGAACCAATTATGTTATTCAGTTTTCAAATTTCGAGCGTCACCTGACATATTTTTGTAGGCAAGATCACCACCGAACGGGCAATTACCAAATTTCCTGAGACGCGTTACGACACAGAAGACAGCAGTGTTAAATGAAAACTTTCTCCCAACCGCATCTTCTTCAGTTAAAGAGACATGACCACGAGATAATCAGAAACGAATTAGCTTCATTTAATGGACCCAAATTGAGTAGGATTTAAGCTTTTAGATTCTGTATGAAACGTCATATCTCGACTAGGCAACCTCACAAAAGACATGGCCTGCGTGTCGAACCAAATCTCTGATATAGTAGTTTGGTTCCCACTCTCCTAACTTTACATTGATCCATTAGGCTCTGTGGACTATACCCATTCAAAATTAATTAATTCTGAAATTTGAATCTTACAGGGAGTCGGTAGGTTTTCTGGCATGGCCAATGAAACCTGTTGTAAGGCCGCTACATACAGAGAACAACACCAACACAGAACAAACACGAAAAGACATTCATGCCTCAAGTGTAATTCGAACCCACAATTAGAGAGTTTAGGAGGGACGAAGACATTTCATGCCTTAGACCGCGCGGCCACTGCTATTGCAAATGTATTAATTATAAAGTTATGTTGGACATTTCCGTTACAATTGATAATGTGCCGATCACAGTGGCCGCGCGGTCTAAGGCATGAAACAACTTAGCCCGCCTAAACACTGTGATCGTGGGTTCGAATACGTCCCAAAGTGTGATGCCTGTTTGTGTGTATTCTGTCTTTGTGTTAGGTAGAGGCCTTGCGAAAGGCTGATCCCCGTCCAAGCAGTTATACCGATTAAGATTAAGAAACTCAAGTGAAACAAAGCTTTTCACGGTTGCCCTATGCTCCATGTGGGGGAAACAGGAATAGAAGAAGAAGAAGAAGAAGAAGGAAAGATGATCATGATCATGATGATGAATGGACAATGTTGAACACAGTACCTATGTAATTAATAATATGGAATTGCCACAGACCTTCAGAGGATCTTCTTAACCCAACTTGAAAGTACTGTATAACCCAATTAGTTTCTATAGGTGACGCAAAGATCTGCCTCACTATCTGATGAGGATCTAACCTCAAATTTGTTAAAAAGTGTATACTATGACTGAAATTGAGTCAGCTTCCGAAACAATTGTGTCATTTAAACAAAGGAAAACGTAATGGATACTGTCCATCATGTCCAATATATTTTCGTCAACAAATTTGACTCCCTTATCTCACACGTCGGAAATCAAACAAGCTATAAAAAGAGGTCTGCCTTCAGGGATGCAGTGCTGCGTAATCCGCTAGAAGCCGAGGGACGTTTCGGAGTAACACGTCGCCTCCATTTTCAAGGTCGAAGAATAAGGTATGCAAGAAACTAGAGTGAAGCAGGTGGCCAACAGAATAATTGACTTGCCGAAATTATTTTCACCGACTACACGGCGTTATATCTCAGAAGATAAAATTGTTCCCAGCCACGGCTGTGAGGACTCGAACCGTACCAGCTATAGTACCTTCAAGATTCAGATCATTGTCTTAAAAGAGGGCCAGATCTTGAAGCAAACCACCCACCTTCAGTCAGTGCACGGGTTTATACTTACTCGGCAATTGGACGCAGGAATATCTTCGCAAGTGAGTTAAGGTAAAGATAGAAGCTGTGGATAATGAAACATCAACGGAAGTGTATTGTGGCGTCTAGACTCGGTGCTAAGCCGTGACCCTGCAAACAGCGACCGTTTCTGGCAACGAATCGNCTCACGGTGTTGTCGCTTGCAGATTTACTTATACTTTTTCTTCAACCCTGAAGATGGGGGCGATACGTTCCTCCGAAACGTCGGTTAACACCACATATACACGGTGCCAAATCCCAGAAGACTGCTTTCTTCATAGTCACCGCCGTGAAAGCCTCAAATCTTAAATCGATAAACACGTTTTCGCTGCAACGAATACACATGCAACAATAGCTACTATTGGAAACGGGGCGTTTTCTGTGTGGATCGTGTCGAGAGGCGAGGTTTGGAGCTTAGCTCAGTTGACAGTGAGCAGAGTTCTTCACGGGAGACTACGAAGATAATACCTGAGATCGTGACGATGAAGAAGCTCCACTATTAGAAACCGTTACCAGAGAACGGCAGGTGAAGAGACAGCAGGATGGAAAAGGCTTAACGGTTGCTGTGGTGCTTTGTTAATTACGAAGATTAACGGTGGCACCGTAGGGGCATGTGGTGGCATAGTTGGCTGAGGCATTATGCTACAAGCCGGAAGGTAGCTGGTTCGAGGCCCATGAGGTGGATTTTTCAATTGATTTAATCCTTCCAGCCGCACTATGACCCTGGTGTGGACTCAGTCTCTAACAGAAATCTTCCTGGGGGTAAAGTGCGGACGGTGCGTGAGGCTGATAAATTCACCGCCATCTGTGAGCTGATTGTCTAGACAAAACGTGGAAGTCTCGAGTTCTCACAACCCTGTGGGCCTCCACTGTCTGTTACAGGGGTAGCTTTACCCAGTGATGGCACCGTAATCACTTTTAGTTCCGAGATTGTGTATAAGTGGTCGATATTCCATTCCCAATGCAAACCCCGTCAATAGTCACACGCACTCTACACTTGACAGGATGTATACAACCTCACGCTTTCCTAACCTCGGCAATAAATGGAGATGAATGGCCATTATGATTTCCCGGCCGTCTTGAATTCCACCTTCAGTTGCAAGGGACGATGAGTGAACCCCTGTACTGGGTCTGAAAGCCGTGGAGGAGAGAAAAATCTCCATGCTAGGAATCGAACCACGACTTCTCTGCCGTCCAGCCCGTAGCATAGACCTTACTGATTGAGCTATACTGGCACATACACAAATGATATGTTAGGACCGTCAGTAGCACAATTCGCTGTGCTGTGCAGGCAGAGTGGCGGAGTTCTGCGTTAGAGTCCCAGACAGAATTCGTATGAACGTGAGAGCCCCCCCACCCCACGCTTTCGTGTACAACCCCCCCCTCAAAGAAAAAGAGAAACGAAAAGGAATCATCACTAATATGGCAGGTTTCGTCTTTTTTCGTGCGTGTTGAAGCACTTCCCCAGGGAAATTCCCCATAAAATGTAACAATAAATTTTTTATTGTCATGAATATTTAATAAATTCATTTTAATGTAACATCAGTAACATTACATGTTGCTTGCATGTTCTCTCGTTCCCTGATCGCCCGTGCTAAGCTTCTGTCCGCCTTAAATTAATCTGTAATGACCGAACTGGTCTTTGATCGAAGGACAATGCTGTTGTACTAGTGGAATTACTGGAACCTTTGTCCTCACTTTATTTAGGGGGAAAAAATTATCCAGTATTTGAAAGGATGAATGTAGGGCTGGTACAGGTGTTTGTGACAGCGCTAAGCGATGTTCTTTTTAACATCTGGACGGCAGTAAATGCCTCTGTGGAGGACACCTGAAGTCCATGGTCTGCCAGCCTATTGTTAACACAGATCGAAGCAATTAGCTGAGACGTCTCGCAAGCCACTAGTCACTACATCCCTTCCTCTTCTTCTCCATCTTCTCCTTCTTCCCCTCTTCCCCTCCTCCTCCGTCTTGTTCTCCTTCTCCCCTCCCCCTCCTTTTTATAATATTCCCCCTCCTCCTCCGTCTCATCCGTCTTCTTCTCCTCCTCCTTCTTCCCCTGCTCTGTCTTCGTCTTCTTCTTCTCCTCCTCCTCCACCTCCTCCTTCATATTCTCCTCCCTCCATCTTCCGCCTTATTCTTCTCCTCCTCCTCCGTCTTTGTCTTCAACTTCTTCATATACTTCCTCGTCTTCTCCTCCTCCTCCTCCTCCTCCACCGTCGTCATCTTTTTTCTTCTTCTTCTCCTTCTTCTCCTCCTCTTCCCGTCCTCCTCCGTCTTCTTCGTCTTCTCCTCCCCCCTTCCCATCCGTTTCCTTCTCCTCCTCCTCCTTCTTCTCCTCCTCCGTCTTCTACTACTACTACTACTACTACTACTACTACTTTTCCTTCTCCTCCTCCTCCTTCTCCTCCTCCTCCTCCACCGTCTTCGTCTTCTTCTTCTACTTCTTTCTGTTACAGCCAATCGAGGCTTTTCACACTTCATACATTTATTCCATCTCTTACATCTTCCTCGGTCTCGGCGTCTTTTTGGGCTTTATTATATCTGCATTGCGACGTGCTTCATGACGATGCCAGTGCGTCGGACTACACGGCGTCTAATGTTAGGACGAGTGGTCATTGATGAACTAAAAATTTTTTGCGAGGAAACGCTTCACACAAGTCAGAACGACACGTCAGTGTTGGATTCACACTCTCTGCTATTTCTTACTCCTTTAGTCATCCTGCTTTCCCCAAATATACAGAAAAATAGAGTCAGAAAGGGTGAGATGGGCAGGGCATGTAACAAGCATACATGGATACAGGGCTTTGGTGGAAAAGGCAGAAAGAAAGAGACCACTATGTAGAACTAGACTTAGGTTGAATTATAGTATAAATATGGACCTTATAGGAAGCCGGAATGGCGCAGTCAGTATAGTGACTTGCTATTGGCTGGACGGCCGACTGTTCGGAGTTCGAGTCCCGGTAGTGTCAAGAATGTTCTCTTCTCCACGTCGTCGAGACCGACACTGGGGTCCACTCAACCTCCTTTTCAGCGTGTGCCGCGGGTGTTTCCCCTGGCGTAAAGCGGTAGGAGCGTGAAACTGACCTCTCACTTCCAACTAGTGCTGATGTCAAGAAAACGTATATCTGTATGTCCAATATCCCATACGTTTTCATAGCGTAGTGCTTAATTAGCTAAGTACACGGACAAATTTACATTTTAGCTTATAAACGTAGGATGAGGTGGTATGGACTGGATTTATCTGGCTCATGATAGAGGCAAGTGGAGGACTCTTGTAAACATGGTAACGAACCTTCCGGTTAAATAAAATTTGGGAAAATTCTTGAGTAACTGAGCGACAAGTTTCTTTCGCAAGAAGGTCTAAGCTCCATGGGGTTACTTGCTTAGTCTATCGGTTGGTCGGTTAGTTAGTTAATTATTTGGATAATACAATATCAGTATCCGGATGTTTCAGGCCTCTATTCCAGACGCCCACAGTTCATATCTCTCCTATTCCAATGCTCTTCCCATCTTAGGCTCTTGTCACTAAAATGCCTATGTGCGGAGCCCCATTTGTCTTCGGCAGATGCCGTCTGGAAAGACAGAGACTGCCACTAGCCACGTTTCCGTCGGTCTAAACATTAGAGATCTCAGTGCCCACGGAAGTTTCGCCAAAATAGGGGGATGTGATGAGAATTTTATATATCACTTCGCATTGGTCTGTAATGATGGGGTAAAGAAAAGGCAAAGTTGTCTCTGTGCTTAACTAATTAAGCACTGCACCATGAGGCCTTATGGGGGGTGTAAGGAGGCGGAAGGATAGGAAGCTCTACTAGTGTGATTACTTGTTTCACAGTGCAGGTTATGAAGAGCTCTGTCTTCGTGTAGTCCGTTGAAACTCGATCCACGTTTCGGAGGAATATGTCGACCCATCGTCAGGTCCGAAGAGAAAGCGAAACAATACGAAGCACGTAGAAGGCAATGTTATCCTCACAACAAAACTTACGTATTCCAGTGCCCCTTCCTTTCAGTCTTTTGCGGTTGAGATTGTGTACATATTTCTGGAAGGGTCACAAAAATCATAAAGAAAAAATAAATATATTTCTAGAAGATAGAAAGGGGTTTCTTTTCAGTTGTTCTGAGTTTGGAAAGGGCCCAACTTTTGTGCCTGCACATACTTCTACAACCGGATCGCTTAAAGGATTGAATTTTCCTTGTAGTATCAATCTCTATTTTAAGGATTGGTATTTATTAATATTAATCTCAGAAAGAAAATCTTGGTTTCTGACATTAAGGGAGGAACATAGACTGAGGGTGTTTGAGAACAGGGAGTTGAGGAGAATATTTGGAAGGAAGAGAGATGCAGTGACAGGAGGTTTGAGAAAACTGAATAATGAAGTGGTTCATAACTTGTACTTTTCTCCAAATATAATTAGAATGATCAAGGCAAGGAGAATGAGATTGGCAGGGCTTGTAGCACGAATGGAGGAAAAGAGGATTGAATATAAGATATTAGTGGGAAAGCCAGAAGGAAAGAGACCATTAGGAAGGCCAAGACATAGGTGGGTGGAAAATATTAAAGTGAATCTTGGAGTGATAGGATGGGACGGTATGGAGTGGATTTTTCTGGCTCAGGACAGGGAACTATGGAGGGCTCTTGTGAACACGGTAATGAATCTTCGGGTTCCATAAAATGTTGGGAAGTCCTAGAGTAACTGCACAATTAGCAGCTTCTCAAGAAGGACTCAGCTCCATGAGTGAGTGAGGGAGTGAGTGAATTTCATAAAGGAAATTGATATTAATCTCATTAAGTACGTAGATTAAAGAGAGTAACGAAAAGACTAGAATAGAATATAAGAAGTTACAGCAAAGCTTGCATGTTCCAAAAAAACTAATTGTAAACGTAAATAACAACAGACTAGAGGCTTTGCTGCAGTCTGGAATGTGACACGTTGTAATCTGGTGTGTATACGTGTATATCAGTATTTCGTTGTAACGTGATGCCTCCAGAGAATACAATATTTTCTAGGTATGTGTTAGCATCCGTCTGTTACATAGGCCTAGTTGTCGTAAATTACGGGACTTGTGCAGCTTTTGCATCGATCAGTTAGATATAACTGTTCCGCACTGGGGCTACCCCCGGGATTCTTTGCAAAGGAGAAACGCAGCCAAAAATTTTGCTGAAAAAATATTTTTATGTGTTTCAGAATATTTTCATTGCTCGAGCTTGATTTAAAATATAGAAGGTGTCACTTAAAAATAGTTTTAATTTTGTTATTAATATGAGATATATTACCNTCAATTTTTTTTTTTTTCCAAAAAAAACATTCAAGGCGGGGGGGGGGGGTTTTTTGCCTTCCCCCCCCCCCCTTTGACGGCTTCAATTTTCCCCGCTCGTACAATAAAGAGAAATTCGTTCTGTTTGATGAACATGAAATACTTGTTACATTTAGTCTGTGTTATGAAATATATGATGGGGTTTCTCCCTAGAATAATAAAATAGGCCACAACTGACAGTGTTTTGTTCCTATACGAATCCTGTAGCTGTGTCAGATAAACAACGGCATAAATATCTTATGTGGGACATGAGGTTCTCACACCGGTCGGTATGAGCAGTTCTATCTTCTGGTTTATGACGCTGTCCAGTCCGGTTAAACTCAACCGACGTTTCCGGATGAACATATTATCTCCAACTGCAAGGTGAAGTAGCATGAAGCAGACAGCAAGCACAGCCCCGCTTCTCAAACGTAGGTCAATTTCGAACGCAATGTATGGCGCTCTTTTAATGGAAACAGATCAAATACACCACTGAGAAAACATTCTGAACTGTTTCGACCATATTGCTTATCCCTTTTTCAGTAAAATATCTTGTCTTAGTCACTGCAAAGAAATGCTTCCTTATAATCAGGGCTCGGATTTTGATGACCTCAAAATATTCAAAAAATGACATATAAAGTGACCGCAGCAATCCAGAAAAATGACCTAAGGGGATAAGAAAGAAAACTTCGCTTCCATGTTATTCACATTTCAGAAAACATATGAAGAAAAATTCCCTAAAATGGCCAAAAATGACAAGAAATACCCTTAAAAGTCCAAAAATTTACCAAAAAATTACCCCCAAAATGAAAAAATGACCTTAAACCTAAAAATGTCAAAAAGTGACAAACAATTCCCTATAAAATTTACATTTCTGTAACCAGCAGCTCATATCGGAGATTTATATATTTAAGAGCATCGCATAGGATACAAGGGTAAAAAAGATGACATGTCATCAAAACCCGGACCCTGGTTATAATACTTACAAGAATAGAAACTAATACAAAGGAGGCATGTCATAACATGATACAATAGCTGGCCATGCTGGCCATGTGTCACTCTTGCACTGAGTTTCCGGTATAGCAGCCATGCTTGTTTCCACAACCAGCCCAAGCTCTCTCCAAAAAGCAACAAACCCATGAACCATCTGAAAAGAAGCCAGCAGCTTCTCTCACTCCTTCCCAACTCTCTTGATTCCCCCCCCCTTACTTCCGAATGAGAGAAACCTAACCTATAAGCATAGCCAGGTCACCTTTAGGAGTTCAACCACTCCTCTCACCTCCCCGCCAGACATATTCCCTATTAAAACAAGCGGCTCCCCCTAGCCCACCTTTCTACCCCCTCCCCCCTGCTTCTACCTCACGAAATTCCACTCCCTCTCATAACAGCAACAATATAACGACAGCCATCTTGGGTTTTAGACCCATAACCAGATCATCAATACCGCTGCTTTAGGATTATGATATTATACGGCGTTACTTGTTGTGGAGGTCTCAGGCCACGCCCATTTTGATCTCCCTCCCCCCCCCCTCCACTCTACAGTCACCTCTCATCATACCCCGCGGTTGCTGACAATTTATAAAACACGTACAGGTGCACGAGCAATTCCAGCACACAACATGTCCGCTTGGGTGCGCATTGCCGGAGCGGCAGCGGTTAATGTGCCTCTTTACGTCTTACAGTTCCGTCTCTTCCTACTTAACCAGGCGCAGGATATCTGTCAAGAGATAACCTTCCTGAAATTACAATACATAGGCCTCACAAAGGAAGAGTTGGTTTCACCTGTTAGGAAAATTCTTAAAAGGGCTCTGAGACCGTGAATTCACGGTCATTTTAGTTTTATGGCGTAAATATCTTGTAAATAGAATGAATATTTGAAAATTAGATTCTTACCTGAAAGAAAATACACTACTTTTCCACTACAAGTTTCAGTGGTGTCTACAAAACAGTCTATTTATGTGGTATTGGAGGCTCCCACAGCTGCGTGTATGAGAGCCGGATAGCTCAGTCGGTATAGCGACTGGCTACGGGTTGGATGACCAAGATGTCGGAGTTCGATTTCCGGTGGGGGCAAAAGGATTTTCATTTCTCCATGTCGTCCAGACTGGCTCTGTGGCCCACCCAGCTTCCTGTCTAATGGATACCGGGGGCTCTTTCCCCGGGGGTAAAACGGCAGAAAAGTGAAACTGACCACTCTCCTCCAACAAGTGCGAGGTCAAGAAAACTTGGATTTATACATCCACTCCCCCCTACTTCTTCATGACGTACTGCTTAATTAATTAAGCACAGGGAAATTTGAACTTTTACATCTCTGTCTTCTGGGATTTAACGCCGTGACTTTGGAAGGACTACTAGAAGTTTTAGCCCCGAACGCAGGGTTATGCAGTGAATGTTTGGTCTAAGAGCAAAACAGATGCAGTATACAAGTATTAACTTAGTAGGCTAAATGCTGAGTTACTGAACTGTAAGGCTTGCTGATCAAATAGACGTATTGCCATGTAATGAGTTGTAGTGCTCAAGGCTCACTTTATTCAACTCAGAGACTTGAGATGAAGCTGTTTTCATGAAGTTTATCATTTAATGAGTTGAAGTGCTTAAGGCTCACTTTGTTCTGCTCAGAGACATGAGATAAGCTGTTTTCATGAAGTTTCTACCATATTCACAAATTTAGTAAATGCAGATCATATTAAGCCTCTATGCTGTGACTTATTCCTTAAAAAGATTTAGGCTTAAGGGTAAATATATTAATTTAAAAATATTGTCACGTGATTGACTATAGACGGGTTCGAACTGGTAATCGGATTTATTGAACACTTACAAGAAGTAACTACAAATAACTAAGACAATCTCACTAACTTACACATTCCAAAGATCACTGTAACGTCTTCTCAGTCTTCATTAGCCGTTGCTTGGTGGCGGACATTCCCCTTCCTCTGGGTTCCCGAACAGTCCCCGCCCTCAGCTACCAGCTTCTGACTTCTCACAACTGCAAACCTCAAATGACTGAACTACTAGTCCTCGTTATAGAGCCCGAACGCGGACCGCAGAGAAAATGCCTCTTCCATTCCTGCAGGTTCTGTCGTTGCCTGGGAAGCAACTTGTCCATAGAGCTGTTCCCTAGTAGCGGCCGTTTTACTGCCACCTGTTTACACAGCTGTTACTTGGCAGTGGGTCTACATGCCACAGTATTATCTAAATGTAAATGTGTCTATTTACACATGAATTTTAAGCAAAATTATAATGTATTAAATTACAAGGTATCGGAATATTTTCAAATAATAAAATAATAATTATAGGAAATTTAACAGGATTATAAGGAATGGTACATGACGCCTGAAAGCTGCAATAACGGAACCAGAACTGAAGTTCATTGCTAGCCAACGATTCGCCAAACGCCAGTTCCCATGACAACGGATAACAGAGAGCAATGCACGAACTGTTGGAGATGGTGACCTATATTCGGTTCGCCTGGAAGTTAGTTCAGTTCAGCAGAGTTCATTCGTGAAGGAGTCTATCTTCGGTATTCGTAAGAGAGACGAGTGTTCGGATGTGGCTTGTTAGCCAGCGGACAGCGGAAACTGAAGAAGTGACCGATTCGTAAATCAGAACCAAGTCAGTCACGCAGAAGGGAAGGCACTCGTAGTACAGTAAGGAATGGAGCAAGTCTTAAGCAACCACTGATTGTGAGCTGTTGTAGTTGGTTCTAACTGTAATAGAAATGCCACTAAATCCAATCATCCAATCCAGAACCCGTCATTATTCGTCACGTAACCCCAGACACGTGACAGTAATAAAGAAGAATTTCTTTTCGAGGATACAGTTGACCAAATATTAAAACTGAATCTTTTACGTACGTTTAATTAGAGCAAACATTAAAATTTATCTTATATGAGTATGGAGCAAATTGGTATTTTAGAACAGACGCACATGGCTGCATTTTTCACATATTTAGTTAATTGCTTGACGTGTTTGAATAAATAATTTGCCCCTTTTATAGAGTCCGGTCCTTATCACGTGGTCCACCTACGAGTAAGAAAATCTGAGTCGGTGCTTGGCTATGCATCAAAAACAAAATTACTTTTGGTGCCTAGTAGAGTGTTTCTCCAAGGACGGTAGCATACCTCAGTCTGGCGTTTCTTGCTTACGTATTATCGTATTACAGTGAGGAGAGCACACTGTAGGGCAGTTGGTTGAGGCACTGCGCTACAAGCCAGAAAGCAGCGGGTTCGATTCCCGATGAGGGCACTAAATTTTTCAATTGACCTAATCCTTCCTGCCACACTATGGCCCTGGGGTCGACTCAGCCGCTAACAGAAATGAATACACTGAATCTTCCTGGGAGTGAACGGCGACCGGCACGTAAAGCTGACAACCTCGCCGCCATCTATGAGCAGATTTTCTAGAAAATTTGGGGGCCTCGACGCCTCACAATCCTATTGGCCTCCAAGGACTGTTACGGGGATAAATGAATACAATGCTACAGTGAATGACATGACAAGTTCTTGATAGTGGACAATTTATATTGCACAGGAATCGCCAACACTCCACCTGCGATATTGTGACATTCAAAATTTGTTTCCTTTTCTCCATTAGCATCTTCTAGGTGGAATATTGTCGATTTCGATATAATACATGTTGCGCCTCAATTTTGAGATTGGAAATTTAAGGCATTACCTAAATGTTCGAGACTTGCGAAAAGTGTTTTACAGCCATTACATTAGTATGTCAACACCTGGACAGGCAACTAGGTTAAGAATGTAGATGATCAGCATTTATGCGTAATCACATAAGTAAGAAGCTCTGCTAACGAAGCCACTGGAGATGGTAATATTATTAAATACGCAGCGATGAGACACCACGGGCCCGCCCACAACCCCGGGGAACAGCCAATTAGAATATAACTTTGGGAATTGAGAACAAAAAGAGGAGTTAAACTCCCTCTTTCGTCAACAGCCGATTCAGCAAGTTAATGATATAAATTGGCGAATTTAGGAGACTTCGGGATCTGATCTAAAACGTAATGACCAGTTGTCAGCCGGAGGCGCTATTCAATATGGGCCTTACGAGCGGTGGAAGTTGGCCTACATCTTTGATTTCAAGTAAGTCACGTTTACTCATATGTTGTTAAATATTATTGTTGATAAACGGGTTGTGAAAATATCGAAAGCAAACTCCAGTGTGCTCGGCGAGCCCTTAGGGGAGAATAATTATGTAACAAGTAATTGCCTAGGAAGATAGTCCGGCAATATGGCTGCGTTATAGGTATGTGTTAAGATTACTGGTAGTGTGTAGAATACGCACAGTTGCGTTATAGTTACGACTAATGATTTTTGTGATAAACATGGTATGTGGGCTTTTAATATGTATAACTTTACGGGCAGATTATTTTAAGGGAGAACATGAGGAAGCGTAGAATGAAGTAAAGACACTATGTAGACCCGACTGTAGGTCGGTCTTGTTAATATTGTAAATAATGTAAATAAGAGTGTAAATAGACAGGGTAGTTAGAGTAGGATGTACCGGGATTGTGATTCACACCTCCTTAATCACCTTTCCACGACCGATCCCGAGGATCCTACCAAAACGAAAGGCAGCAGCAGCAGCCGAATTCGATGACAGATAAGGGAGCTATGACAATATGTCAGGGGGTAGTTCCCACCATAGAGATGACAGACGATAGGTAGAGGCGGGTCAGACCCGGCACGCCCGCTCTACGCCAATAATAATAATAAGAGGTGGCAAGGATGAAAGGGCCAGCCAACAGAGAACGCTCGACTACCACGCTATCGGCCCTTAGTATTTTCACCGACCTTCGTACGATATAACAGATGGTGGCAGCTTTAAGAGAGAAGGAAGCCCAGAAACAGGAGAATGCTAGCTGAGGGTAAGCTAGGAGTATTGTGTTAACTCCTTACAGCGTAAGCTGTGGTGGCAAGGAGGGGTATCTCCACGCCCCCCTTGCACCACGGCGTTACAATACAAATTATCCAACATCAAGAACTTTTGTTGTCATTCACTGTAATAACTAACAGCACTATGGATTACAAGAAACTACAATTCAACTTTAAAAATGATTCTTGACTTAATGTTGAATTAAATATATCAGTTCATTCCCTGAAATTAATATTTCGTTTTAAACTACAGTAGCTGACATCGATTTTTCTTTATTACAAAATGATTCCCTTGGCTTATATTCATGTTCAGTACAAGTGGCAGAATGTATCGAAGTTAACTCCCTGCTCGCGTGACAAGGCGCTCTTCAAAAGAAGCAAACACAGGCTTTATATAGAGGCGTTGTATGAAAGCGAAAGGCTAAGCTTTGTTCTTCTGTGGTCTCTTAGAGCAATATTGCTGTGAGGGACGAAATCATCAAGCGACTGAAGGTAAAACGATTAAAGTGGCCGTGAATAGGAATAGCAGCCACCCCAAAACTTAGGATGGGCTGGAGGCATAATGTGATCTTCCGAAAGTCAGCGGAAGTTCAAAAAGTCTGAAAATTACTAAGTAAAAAGTATTTTAGCCTCAGAGGCCACAGACAATTTCTCTCAGAAACACCACAAGGTTCAGAAATGCTGCAAATGTGATCTTTCATTAAGCAGAACTACTTCGAGACCCAGTTGTTTGGTGTCCATTAATGATAATGTTACAACCCCGGAGTAGGTTACCATAAATTCGAATCCGGTCAAAATCCAAAACCCACTTTCTATCCTGAAGATTCATTTGAATACTTTCTTCCTATCTACGCCTATGTCCTTAAACAGTTATCTTTCCTTCGTTCGATAAATCTAATTGTCTTCTACGTTTCGTTATCAAGAAAATAATGACATGAAGCCTGAAAACCGGATTTAACGTACACTGCTAAACAACGGGTTGGTAAACACATCACCGCGGCAATGAATATGCAAACAACAACCGACGTACTGCTGGGCTATAATGATGGAAACGGTGTTTTCTGTTGTGTCTGCCCCGAGGCTATATAACGAGGACCCCCAGGTCAGCAGAAATAATTGAGAGGGTCTCCTGAGACTGCGCTTGAAAGATTAGAAGAGATGGCACCGGGGAGTTAGTTGACAAGAAAAGAGTTAGAATGTGGACAGAAGACTTCATATATGTTGTAGTAAAGTGACATTTGGAGTATGTAGTTACGGCGAGACTGTTGAAAATCCGGTGCCAGAATACGACTAGTGAAGAATTAGAGCCCAAGTGTGTGAGTAACGGTGAACTGTAAAGCGATAACTCTGTAATTACGTGTAGTCCCGTGTTGTGTGTACAAGATATCAATAAATCCAAAGATCCAATCCATACCCGTTTACAGTCACACACACCTAAACCGTAACAAGAGATATTAAACCAAAATCAGGCGATCATTAGGATATGTACAAAGACGGGTCTTCTGGCTCAGGTTAATGGCCAGTGGTGAATGCTGTGAATACAGAAGACGTAACGAAGATTTGGTTTCCATAAATGATGGATGTCTTGGCTGGCTTAGCAACTAGAAGTCTAGCTTCTCAAGGAATCAGACGATGGAGTTAGTCCAGTACATATCTCAGAGAAGACAGAACCCGGGTAAGGCTTGCTACTATTCAGTCTTCTCGTCTGCTGTCTAAAAACATAAAAATTAAAATATACAAAATTATAATATTGCCCGTGGTTCTCTATGGACGTGAAACTTTGTCTTTGACATTAAGGAAGGAACATAGACTGAGGATGTTTCAGAAGAGCGTGCTGAGAATATTTGGACCAAAGAGAGATGAAGTGACAGGAGGTTGGAGAAAACTGCATAATGAGGAGCTTCATAACTTGTACTCTTCTCCAAGTATAATTAGAATTATCAAGTCAACAAGGATGAAATGGGAAAGACACGTAGCATGCATAGGACGGAAGAAGAATGCGTATAGGATATTGGTGGGAAAGCCAGAAAGAAAGAGACCACAGAGAAGACCAAGGCGTAGGTCTGTGAACAATATTAAAATAGATCTTAGAGACATAGGATGGGATGGTATGGATTGGATTAATCTGGCTCAGAATAGAGACCAGCAGAGGGCAATTGTGAAAATGGTAGTGAACCTTCGGGTTCCATAAAATGCTGGAAATTTCTTGAGTAGCTTCAAAATTGGCGGCTGCTCAAGAAGGGCTCAGCTCCGTGAATGAGTCAGTGATCTCTCTCATGCGCTCTTACTCACCAGAGCAGTTACTACTCTATCTACCATTGTTTGCTACGTTAAACAAATCGTGCATGAAGCCACTGTGTTCCATAACAACAGAACGAAAATTTCTCTTTCGAGAAGGATCTCTCGCTCTCGGAAGTTTAAAGCTTTCTGTTTGTCTGTCTGTTGCCAGTGCTTGAAGGCTACAGTACAGCAAGCTGTTCTCTTCTCCTTATGTTAGAAGTAACGTCAGAATTTCATATGGAGTATTTCGTCAATGACACGGAAATCTCCTATCGGTGATCAGATCTGCTGAGTCGAGATCGGAAATCACAGGAGCATACTGAGCGTTAGGAGCCATATTCTAACGAGAGGCGTTGCTGATAACCAGGGCCCGGATTTTGATGACATGTCATTTTTTTTTCCTTGTATCCTATGCGATGCTCTTAAATATATAAATCTCGGAAATGCGCTTCTGGTTAGAGAAATGTAAATTTTATAGGTAATTTTTGTCATCTATTGACATTTTTAGGTTTAAGGTCATTTTCTTGGCAAATTTTTGAACTTTTAAGGGTATTTCTTGTCATTTTTGGCCATTTTAGGGAATTTTTCTTCATATGTTTTCTGAAATGTGAATAACATGGAAGCGACGTGTTCTTTATTTTCTCCTTTAGGTCATTTTTCTGGATTTTTTCGGTCATTTTATAGGTCATTTTTTTAATATTTTCAGGTCATCAAAATTCCGGGTCCTGCTGATAACATATCATTTAGATGTCAATTTAGTTTTTGGGTGATACACAGTTCAGATGTGACCAATGTTGCTGAAGTTTCGGAGAAACATGAAGTCTGCATCCGAAATATCGACAGCCACACAGGGTAACCCCCAACAAGTGAATTAACATAAACAGTTGACCACTGTGTATGCACTTCTTGTTCACTGCTCCACAGACTTCTGCTGTCATGAAACACACTTTAAACACTAAAGTACGATTGTTCAGCCACTAAATTTAAGTCATGTGATAGCAATAGCAACAAGGCAAATGCTTAGGCGGTTAGTCTCCAAATTCCCACACTGGTGGCCCAGAGTGGATCCCGGGTCAGATCAAGTCGGATTTATGATGAGCAAAGTGGCACTGGGGGCGGGTTTTCTCCGAGTACTTTAGTTTCCCCTGCAAATTCTCCTTCCACCGATGGCTTCACACTCATCATCTGTCAATTAGGGCTAGTAAAATATGCGAAACAATGGCCCCAGTAACAAGTGCACTCAGTCTAATCTCACGAGAAAAAAATTTAAAAAGTTATCCGTGTACTTAATTGTGTAATTGAACACAGTACAATGAAGGCGTATGGCGGAGTGAAGGTATAGCTCCACCTCTGCCCTAACTATAGATGAATGGTCAGATATACGCACTTGTCGCTTACTCCCGACGAAAGAACCTCCAGTACACATTCTATAGGAGGCTTTGGTGGCCCCAGAACCTGTCTGGACACTGTGGAGAAGAGAAAATCACTTTCCCTTGCTTGGAGTCGACCCTTAGAAGTCCAACCCAATGTGAGTAAGAAATTAGTGACGCCACGTTTGCAGATCAGTCGGTAAGACATTTGGGTGACATAATATGGAGGCTTTAGTACACAAAATAGACTCACCTGAGTCCAACTCTCTGGACAGTACAATTTATTTCTACAAAAGGGAATTTGTTAATGGTCCTGTTTATGATTTAAGAAAATGCTTTTAATGAAGCACTAAAAAGTTCTTGACATTAACTGGTTTCGAGTTAAATTTATCGTTATGGCACCAGGACTGCATATACACATAATTATGATAATACTTGCTCATGTCTCGTGTTTGCAGTGCAAAAAGGGAATAAAAACTCATGTTGGACCTACATTTCTCATAAGGGAGAACACAAACAGTGATACACAGTTACTTAAGCCTGTGTGGTGTATATTCTTCAGGCATATGTAGGACCTGGGCTTAGCGGCCCCGATCGGGCCCCGAAACCTAAAATAATTGTGCTGCTGGGCAAATTACCAGGCCAGATAATACACACAGCAGGTTGCCTGATTTTCGCTTTACAAAGATAAAAAATGCATAGGCTTTCACCGTCCCTTATATTATGCCATTATCCTAGTTCATCTGGGAGCCGGTAGAGTGCAGTCGGTATAGCGATTGGCTACGGACTGGACGACCTAGAGGCCGGAGTTCGAGTCCCAGTAGGTTCAAGAATTTTTTCTTCTCCAAGTTTTGAAGACCGGCTCTGAGGTCCACCCAGCCTCCTATCCAATGAGTAACGGGAGCTCTTTCTCAGAGAGTAAAGCGGCAGGGGCGTGAAGCTTAACACTCATTCGCAACTAGTGCCGAGGTCAAGAAAATGTGGATCTATACACGTACATCCACTCCCCCATAAAATTTCATGGCGTAATGTTTAATTAGTGAACGGAGAAGTTCATGGAGGTGGGCCTAGGCCCACTGGGGATGAAGTGCCAAGGAAAAAAATTGTTTTATTAACGGGGAAAAACTTACTTACTTAATTTACTTCCATTCCATCTATTCAACAAAGATATTTGACATGTGCAAGGCATTTATGACCATGTTGGAAGTAGGGTAAGAAGATTTAAATAGGAGGACCATCAAACAGTATGTTTAACACAGCCAGCGCGTAAAGTGTTACCTTGAATACAAGAAGAAAATTCCTAACCGATAAAAGAAAATAATGTCTCCTTAATCATTAATATTATGGTCTCTAGGATATGACGCCGTGTTTTTTGGTAGAGATGTACCAACATTTCGGAGAAAAGTACTGTCTCTTTTTTAATGGAAGATTAATTCGGTTTATTCTACCATAAATTTTAGGCGCTAGATTACTGCGAAATATTGGTATTATGTACAAACCTACACGTCGTCACATACTGAATCTCAAATCACTGAATAGGCCTACTCGTTAAGGTCGGCGTCTCAACCGTCATGTTCTGCATTCCTGCAGAGAAACGTCAAAGCAGATAAACCAGAGCGCCAGGACTGAACACAATATTGGACGGTTACGGGAGTAGAAGAAAGGAAGTAAAGGGAGGGATGAGGTCAAGGAAAGACACGCGTCCCACAGAGTGGGTTACAACGAATAGAGCGCTGTTCCTATCTGTGCAGAGAAAAGGCTGTTAAAATTTCACATTTTTGCTTTTGCAGATACTACGTAAAAGGTAAAGTTGTCCCTGTGCTTAACTAATTAAGCATTGCAACATGAAGGCGTATGGGGGAGTGGATGTGTAGAGCCGCATTTCCTTGTCCTCGGCACTAGTTGGAGGTGAGTGATCAGTTTCATGCCTCGGCCGCATTACCCCCGGAAGCAATTGGATTGGAAGCTGGGTGAGCCCTAGATCCGGCCTGGACGACATGGAGAAAGGAAATTTGTTATTCTTACCGGGACTCAAACTCCGACTCCTCGGTCGTCCAGCCCGCATCCAGTCGCTATGCCGACTACAGCTACTACGTGCTTGCTCAGAACTATCGTAAACTGAGGATTGTTTCATCGCGAAATTATGACATAGAGAGTTATGTCATGTCTGGAAAGTCACTTGATTCTGCACGCAGCGCGCCATACGTAACAGAATCTTAGTTTCTTGCCTTTGCCTCNAAGTGACAACACGTTCAAACAAAACACAATACACAAAACACAACAATAAGGACATCCTACCACAGTGAATACAAAACAAATACGATTAACAACTACAACAATTACAGAGGAATACAAACAACTGCAACAAATACAACAACAATTACAGAGAGAGAAAAAAATACAACACCCAAAACACAAACAAAAGGAAACCAACAGTCATGGATGCGTAATGTAATTCACTTCACTGCAATTTTTTTCTTTTTAATTATTTCCACCCCAACTTCACTTCGCCTCATTTGTCACTTTCCTAACCCTTTGCCTAAAATTGCTTGGTTTACAGGACAGAGTACCTAAAGCATCTGCAGGTAGTTGGCTCCAGAGCTGTATGGTCCTATTTACAAAGGAGTATTTCCCGATATCTATATCCCGATATAGAATGTAAAATACAAAACTATCCCTGTAACAAGCCGTGGAGGTCCATAGGTTTGTGAGAAGTCGAAGTTTCCACATTTTCTAGAGGATAAGCTCACAGATGTCGGTAAGGTTGTCAGCCTTAACCACCGGCCGCCATGTTCTCGAGGAAGATACCCGTTACTCATTTCTGTTAAAGGCTGAGTCGGCACCACGGCCATAGTGTGCAGGAAGTTAGCATACATATGTGCGCTCTTCAAAAGGTACACGGGAGTATGGGCTTTCAAGGCTATAGGCGATAGATTACAGAGACCATGCTATGTGAGCAGGGGCGATCATGATAGGAAAATTAGGAGCAGAAAGAAAATGACATATCGGAAAATATTCCTTTGTAAATAGGACCATCCAGCTATGGAACCTAATACCTACAGATGCTTTGGACTGTCTCGTGTAAACCTAGTAATTTGAGACGAAGAGTTAAGAAAGTGCTAAATTAGGTGAAGTGAAGTTGTGGGAAGTGCATCAGTCCATAATGATACGAAGTGGTACTGTATTAATGCAGAACATATTATTTTCTTTTTTTATTATTATCATCACAATTCCTTTATTATTATAACCTGAAATATATTAGGTTAATTAATGGTAATTATATTTATATTGTATTGGGAATTGTGTTTGTATTATAATTATTAGTGTAACTGTAATTATATTTTAATGATATACATTGTGTATAGTATGTGACACTGTTGTGTAGTTTGTTTATTGTTGTGTTTTGTTCGAGCGTGGCATGCTGTTTTGTGTGTTATGACTTACTGTATTACCACTGCAATCGTGTAAAAACAAATTTGCAGTCAAATTAATAAATGATAATAATAATAATAATAATAATAATAGTAATAACGTGAACTGAAAAACCAATAACTTCATCGGGAATCGAACCCACGAATTTCCGGCCTGTAGCACAGTGCTTCAACAGCTTCGATACGGATGGTAATTTGAATGACAAAGGGTTGTAATATTTGGATTTGCAACAATTTGCTAGCTGTCAAAGTAAGTGCACTTCTTTCGGGAAGAGAATGAGATAGTACGTGGAAGGAAGTGCTTGTATTCTAAGTTGCGATACTGTCTGTCACAATCTGTGTACACTTTCTGAAAGAAAATTCCGTAAAATAGAAGTAATTAACATATTCGTTGCACATGCCATAACAATTCACAGTTATAGCTTTATAATAATGCACCAAATCAAAGCACTCGTACTGCAAAGTAAAATATTTTCCGCTCTATTTCATTCCCCTCCTAACGTGTCGGCAGAACTGTTATTGCCTAAAATGCTCAAAACTCTTTTAAACTTTGTAATTAATATTTCTTTTTTTATTTCTACCTATCCTATAATATAAGCACATTTCAAATTCAAACACACAAAATAATATTTACCTTAGTATAGAATACATGAAGACAAATACGTAGAAGAGACATGCAAGTGTAGTAATCCCTCGTTGCTTCGCGCTTCGCTATAGCACGGATTCGGGTATACTGCAGCTCTGACCATGTCCCCAAAGGCGACTACATAATCTTTATGTCGTAAATATTTCTGTGAAATGTTTCTCTAACATTAGGATCATTTCATTCAAACAGCAATATTTAACAAGTACCCCTCTTCACTTACAGAATTCCTGGGTTTTTGGTCTCTTTCCATCGTCCGGTATCCTAGAGAGGAGAAAATATGATGTTTCGGAAACTGGATCTGTTTCCGTCCTCGGGTGAAGTGGGGAGAAGACACCCATTCAGTTGGTCCCATTAGAAAGAGCTAGACCCAATCACTGCACAACCCCTGTCAGATTTACACAGCCATTTAATCACTTGAGACCAGGCTAATTCGGCGGGAGATAACAAGGAAATGCAAAATAAAACAGAGTTTTCCATTTTCTAGAATATCGGACGATGGGAAAAGTCCAAAAACCCAGCAGTCCTGTGTTATAAACTATCGTCAGTACCTTTTAGAATCTACCCCTCTTACCTTTTTGACCGAGGTCTGAAATATCTCTTAGATTTCATGTAGGTGTTTTAGACCGGGATTTCGAAATCAGTTAGAGATCGAATTCACTTTTAACGCGGGAAGTGAGTCTGTGTCCCAGCTCATGCTTCATGTCAAGAATCTACTGTGTATATGGTTAAAATCACCAGCATGTCAAGCAGGTGCAACACCATTAAAAATGATCTTACTTACTAATGGATGGACAGGGCACGTGGAAAGCAGGGGGAGAAGAGGTGTGCATATAGGGTTTAGGTGGAAAAGCCAAAAGGAAAGAGCCCACTAAGCAGAAGTAGACGTAGGTAGGGAAATAATATTAAGATACATCTTAGGGAAACAGGATTGGATCTTATGGAATGGATTAACGTGACTCAGGATAGGGATCAGTTGCGATCTCTTGTGAACACGGTAATAAATCTTCCAGGGCATGTAGCACGAATGGGATCGAGAAGGAAAACATATAGGATACTGGTGGAAAAGCAAGAAGGAAAGAGACCACTAGGAACACCAAGATGTAGATTGGTGGGTAATATTAAAATGGATCTTAGAGAGAGAGGATGTGGTGCTGTGGACTGGATTAATTTGGCTCAGGATAGGGAGCAGTGGAAGGCTCTTGTGAAACCAGCAATGAACTTTCGTGTTCCAAAAAACGCTAAGAAGTTCTTGAATAACTGCACAACTGGCGGCTTCTCAAGAAGGACTCAGCTCCGTGAAGTTAGTTAGTTAGTTAGTTAGAGGTCCACTATTAAATAATGAAATCTGTAGAATGTAAAATTTCTTTACATACGGAAGCAGGACGAGCATGAATAAAGTAAAGTTCGTTGGATTTGAAGTTCCCACAGCGGTGACTACAATATAAAGAGCACTGGCCTTCGGGCTGTGACGCCATGTAGTCTGGCACACGTTTACCGAAGTTTTGGAGGAACATGCCGACTACATTTCCAGGGTCGAAGAGTTAACCAAGCAACCAAATCAGCCAGAAGCGAGAAACAAGCACTTCCTTCATTCTGTTCCCTTGGCTTATGTCAGAGAACGTTCTATACAACTGTCAGTTCGTACTTCAATGTAAAATTGTTTTAAAATTCGCTACACGCCAAACAGAAGCAAAATGAAATAAGAAAACTCTCTGTAAAGTCATCGTTCTTGCACAAATTGTTATTCCGATGATAGAGAGATTCGCTTTCTATTATTTACAGAAGAAATGTTCTCTGTAACCTTGCATTATTCAACCGACTGCATGCCTGGAACGTGAATTAGTTGACGTTATGTAACCTTACCTTGTGGGCTCCTCTTTTCTTGCATGCAACCAGTCCCCTTATTAAAGTTTTAGGAGATCAAACTGTACACTCCAACTGCAGTATATATGTTATACATGAAATGGATAACAATTGAACTGAAACAAACTCCTCCCCCCCCCTCCATTGCCAAGGAGGGATGATAGGAATAGAGATGTTAGCGTGTTTAGGCGCGTACAGTTTCCCCTCTCTTACCATCCCGCATGCTGAGTGAAGTGAATTGTGGCAACAGAAGAGTTTTGAGGAGGACATCAAAGTTCGATGTTAACAAACGAACAAACAAACAAACAAAGAGCAACACGGCTTGCTTACAGAAGAGAATAAACAAAAGACCGTGACACTACAAGGATTGTCCAGAGACTGGAGGCTGGTTTATGCCGTTCCTCCCATTGGCTGCTTGGGTTCGATTTCGATAGATTATGCGACAGAAAATAACCGATTATTTATTAATTATAATAACAAACTATGGAGACAAATCGTTCATGGTGAATACGTTTTGACTTCCTTAATATTACATGAAGTATTGGCAGTAACAACGGTAACAACATTCACACACGTCAACGCAAGGACCTATATACTACATCCAACATGGGAACGAAGCCGCATCATCTTCAGTCAGTGACGTAAACTGTTACGTCATTATTAGGAAGTTAACACATTCTGAGATACTGGGTTTTCGGACTTTATCCATCGTCCTGGCTTTAAGATAACTAATAAAAACACGACGTTTCGGTGACGTCCAGTGATTGATGCTAGCTCTTTCTAAGGGACCCAACAGAATATGTGTTTTCTCTCACCCGAGGACGGAAACAGATCCAGTTTCCGAAACGTCGTGTTTTTCTTAGCCGTCTTAAAATCAGGACGATGGATAAGTGTGTGTGTGTGTGTGTGCATATGCATGTGTATGTATTATGTGTGCATGTGTGCATTAAGACAGGATTCCAAATTGAACACCAAAGATAGTCGCCCGAGGAAGGCAACTAGGTTGCTTTAAGTTGCTCCAGTGTAAACCCAGAGCGACTGGTTGCTTCAATTTTTACGTCAGCTTGTGTAGAGCTGTCACTGCAGGCAGTTGCTGCTGCGGCTTATCTCATTTTGAGCAGGAGAAGAAAACGTCAGAGAAGAGTGTGGTGCAGGAACATTTTTATTAATGGTGATATACCTCGATTTTTAACCTTATCTTTCGCTTCCTTCACCGAACATTCAAACTTCTTGGGTAATTCCTCCCATAGCTTCAATTTCTTCCGATTGTCTTTATAATTGGGATCCCGCAAGTCCCACAGAATGCTCTTTTCACGGTATTCTTCGATAGGACACTTGGCTTTAACCGTGTCCCAACTCGTCACGCCGCATGCGAGTAGGCAACTGAACCCACTAGCGGCCTGGAGCAACTAGAGAACGCGGGACGCAAGCCGCATGCGATTGCGCTACCCACTACCTGCAAGTGAGCAACTTGCAGCATGCGATCACGCCGCATGCGAGTAGGCAACTGAACCCACTAGCGGCCTGGAGCAACTAGAGAACGCGGGACGCAAACCGCATGCGATTGCGCTACCCACTACCTGCAAGTGAGCAACTTATAGCATGCGATCGCGCCGCGGTTGCCAATGATTGCCTTAGTGTAAACTGGTCTTTATGTGTGTATTGTGTGTGTGTGTGTGTGTGAAACATAGTTCTGCAGGATTATTTTCCTTCACATGCTACGAGAGAGCAGCTACTGGTCATAGTCACAGCTGTGACAACCTCAGATCTGGCTGAGATAACATTTCTTTATGAGGGAGTCCGACAGAACAATTCACTTGCAGGTTAATGCAGAAATCCGAGTGACACTTCCATATTACAAGGATATTTATGACACTTTAATCCTCAATGAGAATGTATAAAGTTATGAAAATATTTTTTCTGGAAATCACAACGAATAGAGGAAGATGGAATATCCGGACTTAGACTCTATCACATATGTGAAAACAGAACTCTTGGAAAACCAAAGAAGTGATGATTTAACCATGTTTAGGAACCAGAACAAAATAATAGAAACCAAACCGTGTACATTATGGTTCAATTACACTAGATTCTGTATTGTAAAAACGCGAAGGATTTTATAATACGGAACGTCCTCAGAGAGTCTTCATATAGCGTCGAGGTCAAGATAGGCGGATCTATATCTCCACTCCCCCCGATATGTCTTCGTGGTTTAGTGCTTAACTAATTAATCACGACGACTTTACCTTTACCTCAGACAGTCAGAGACATGACACAGAGAAATATGGTCATTGGCCGCGACCGGATCCGAAACCAAGAACGACTTTGCTGGCGAAGGCCAGCAGCAAATTACGGACCAGAGAATAGAGTGAAGTTTTGAAACGCTAAGACGCTTTATCGTGATAAGTAAATGTAACACGAAAACAGATTACTTTTGCTGTACGTTAAAATAATTTCTGCTCCAGGAATTGTTATGAATAATTCAACTGTTTTCAGGTTTTAAAACGAAAAAAACAGTACGAATGCCCAACAGCAGGATAACATCCTGCCCTCTGTTGGGTTGTTTCGCATCAGGGAGATAGAGTGGTGAATTCTGTCATAGTTCCCAACAGATGCATTAATGGTCTGCACGTGCATCAGTGGCTTAGAGGAAGAAGCGTCTATCTTCTGTCGGCTCTGTAGGTGTAAGGAGACAGTGAGCCTCGAGATCTTGCATTAACTGTGAGCTCAGTGGCGTAAAGGTGAGGTAGCTGTTTATATAATTGCAGTTGTAATTGTATTTTCACTGTGTTCAATGAGTGTAGCATGTCCTTTATTGAAGAAAGCAGTCTTCTGGGATGTGGCACCGTGTAGATGTGGTGTTAACCGAACTTTCGGAGGAACGTCGGTTAGTACCACATCTACACGGTGCCACATCCCAGAAGACTGTTTTCTTCATAGTCACCACCGCGAAAACCTCAAAACTTTCATGTCCTTTATTGTTTGTGTAGATTTGTGTTGTGTGTTATTGTACTACCACTGCCACCATGTAAAACTCCATTTGCAGTTAAAATACCGTATTTACACATGTCTAGGCCGCACATTTTTTGCCAAAAATTCAAGAGGAAAACTGGGGTGCGGCTTATATTCGAAATATTCGAAATCACACTTCATTTAAAAAAAAATATTCATAATAATAATAATACAGGGTGTTCTACTCCTGAAATAATATTCCAAGAAAATTATTTTTTCTATAATTTCTGTCTGAAAATTGTGCTGCGGCCTATACACGCACGCGGCCTATACATGCGTAAATACGGTATTTGTTAATAATAAAAATATAATAATAATAATAATAATAAAATATATCGCTAAGCATAACTAATTGCGCACTACGCCAACAAGCAATAAGAAGGAGTGGCTATATACGCATATTTTGACCTCGGCACTAGTTAGAGGTCAGTAGTTAGCTTCACGTCCCGGCTGCTTTACCCAAGTACCCAATGTATGAGAGGCTCGGTGGGCCTCAGATCTGGTCTGAACAACGTGGAACGGAGAAGAAATGTATTCCTATAGGGATTCGAACTCCAAACCCTCGGCTGTCCAACCAAAAAGTAGTGGCTAAACGGACTGCGCGTAAATAATTAAGTGCAGATAAAATTTGGGAGAAGGCTCAGGATGTTTGTTGTTGCATATCGGTGCGCATAATCTGCATAAACACACATTGTTAGGTTACCGACACATGAGTTGCAGCTCAACTCCTTAACCTATAACTCAACTGTTACGTCTAGGAGACTTTTCATTAAAAAAAGGTAAACTTATCCCCGTAATGGACCAAGGAAGCGAGATTGTCAGCCTTACGCGCCTGACGCCCTTTACCCCTAGGAAGATTCCTAGTAGAGGTTGAGTAGGCCGTAGGACCATATTCAGGCTGGAAGAATTAGGTAAACTGAAAAAATCCAAGACATTATCGGGAATCGAATCCGAGACCTTGCCAGTTCTAGCATAGTGCCTCAGCCAACTGTGCTAACGGGTACCGATCTTATCAGTAACAAATAAAAATAATAAAATAGTTTAAACGTTAAGGAAACTGAAGATAGTAAAGTAAAGTCAAGCTATTCCCTTAACAGGCCGTGAGGCCAATAAGGTTGTGAGATGTTGAGGTTCCCACATTTTCTAGATAATCGGTTCACAGATGGCGGCAAGTTGTCAGCCCTACGCGCCGGCCGTCCTTTACTCCCAAGAAAATTCCAAGAATATTCCTGGTACTCATTTCTGTTAGAGGCTGAGTCGACCCCAGGGCCATAGTGCGGCTGGAAGGATTAGGTCAACTGAAGAACATTCAATGACCTCATCGGTACTTGAACCCGAGATCTTATTTATTAGCGTGCGAGTAATAACTACTCGTTCCCTTATAGTAGAGTGGTTGCTATATTTACCACCTGTTTATCATGCATAGTACTCATATGTGTTGCTCTTCTTTGTGGTTCATTCTGCTTCGTTGTTACTGTCTGGAGGCTCGAGCGGTAGCGCGGATGGTGAAAGAGGAACAGAAGAGCATTTAGAAGGCGCGGTCGTGACCTGAATGACGTAATATTTCGGAATTTTTGTGGAGTAATTGAGTAAAACAATGAGAGAATTCGGTGTCCTTGCCAAGTTACTAAACGAGCGCTTTCCGAACACAAATCTGGGGCCTTAGCTTCTTACAGACTCGTTCAGTCTTGATGGTTCTCAAAATAAAAAGCGATTAGTTACCCGGACCGTGTTAAGCAACTTGTCTCGTTTCCTATTAATAACGAACTAATTTTTAAAATTTGTTATTATTAACCCTTTTTATGCTAAGTCTTTGTGGGGGGCGGGCTAATAGGGCGTTTAAAAGAAGAAAATGTCTATGGACATAGGAACAGCTGAGTCGGTATAGCGGCTGGCTACGATTTGAGCGACCGGGATTCGGATCCCGGCAGAGGCAAGACTTTTCTCTTCTTCACAATGTTCAGACCGGCACTGGGAACCACTCAGCCTCCTGTCCAATGATTACCTGGGGTGATGTCTCCGGGGTTAAATGCGCCAAAGAGTGAAGCTGATCACTCACCTATACCTTCTTGGCGTAGTACTTAATTAATTAAGCACACGTACAACTTTACTTTTTTACCTAAGGATGTATATATGTGTGTATGTATATTAATGTACCTCTGTAACCTAATCAGGTCTAAATTCGCTTCACCTGAATTAATAAAATATGTTAAAAGTCATGCGTGTAAGTCTGTAGCATGGAAAAAGTTAAGAAGAAATTCGTGCTTCAAACAGTTAATTTATGTTCGCAGCAAGAAAGTATATTATTCTGTCAGGCCTGTGTGAATCGTGCTTTTATTTTTTACTTGAAAGTAAAAATGAAATGAGTTTCTTCTCTTGCAGTTGGCGTTGCTAACGTTTATATTTTTGCCCATAAAAATCCTGGCGAAGAGCAAAAAAGACGGAATGGCAATTTTGTTCTGGGGGGGGGGGCCGATTGCCTGAAGAGTACAAACTGCTTAGCCACTTTACATGTTTCTTAAAGCACCGAACTGCTACACCAGTGTACACTGTGAATGTTTGCGAGCAAGCATGGAGGCGGAAGGCTCTGACGCCCCTCAAAACGAATCGGGCCGACCCAAAATCCGTAAGTTTGCTTCTCGTTAAGTACTGTCTAGAAAACTCAGTGAACAACAAAACCACACTTACAGACTCCTTTCAGAAAAGAATAACCCACCGCTTCAACTGAAACATAACTACTTTTCTCCACTGTCCAACTCACCTCCTTTCGGCGATTCTATTAAATTCACAAACAGGAACAGGAAGTTCTATAATTCTCACAGGCATATGATTCAGCTCTTCTTCTCTGAAAGAACAAATATAAAATTATGAGATACAATTTTAACCTTCCGAACACGAAGCAGTTTACTTCAGTTCAGTTCAGTTTCTTGAGGTGGGGTGAGACTGAGTCCGTTTGGTATGTCGACTACTAACTGGCCGATGGTACTAGCCCCGGACCGTAGATGATCAGTTTGAAGCAGTAGGTTGAATGATAATTGACAAGGGAAACCTGCCCCATTATCACTTTGTCCACCAAAAAACCAGCATGACATGATCCGAGCTCGAACCAGGGCCCCCTTGGTGGGAAGCCGGCAACTAACCACCTGAGCTATGACACGACAACAAATCTAGACTAATTCCAGTACAACTGGAGCCCCTTTTTGATAAACTTGAGACAGGAGGATCTTCGAAAGAAAATATGTCCTCTATCTTCAGGGTTAAACTTTAAATATGGAGGCAGTATATTTCTCCGATCGCCTCAAATGATAATAATCTTATAAAAGTTTATTAACGCCGTCTAGTGAGATTGATAAACGTTGTGTTTTTCTAATCTTTCATCCTTTATATATTTTGGTCGGAGCGACCATCTACAGAAGGAAGTTATCAATATGTACAGAAACTACTGTTACTACGTACAATGTCACAGGTCATTATCAATACTAACAGCAAGTACTATTACAATGTCATAAGTATAAAGTACTATCCTATAACAGTTAGGCTACTACTATGTGCATGAATTTGTTAAACCATTTATACTTAAATTATTTTAATTGGTCTATTTACGAAGTATTTTTAAAAACCCGTTTTTTTAACTAAATTAAATTTCTAGATTTTAACAAAAGGATGAAAGAATAAAAAAAAAACACAACATTTATCAGTCACACTGTGCGGCGTTAATAATCCTTTACACTATTGCTAGTGTGACGGACCAGGATGAACCAAGTCAAAGATAATAATTATTATTCTGTTACGCGTTATGTAAACATTTCCATACCCTGAAACAATCTACCTGCACTCTTAATTATCTCGTCCGTTAACGTTCGAATTTTTAAACATCCTGTAAAGAACTGGGCGTTTCTCTGAACGTCTGAACGAGGGCAAGTTGCACTGAACAGACGTTTCCATGGCAGCACCTCAGTGAAGTTCCTAAAGTACTGCTGCAAGCATGGGAGTATGCCACTGCCGTCTACATGCACTGCTTCTCAGATTTCAGTACCTGCCCCTGGCTACTCTGAATAATCAAGAGATTAATTGTTTAACTAGTATAACTAATTTTAATTGCAAAGTGCTCTGAAGTTGATGGACTGAAGTACATAATTATTCCTAACTAGGGTTACTACTTGCTGATTTCGCTTATCAGAAAGCGAATTAATAACTTTCAGGCCAAAACCATCAGGTGGCCCACCTAACAGAGCGATTCAAGTCATAGAAACCTGTATCATTACTTCCGCTTGTCATTTATTTTCTATGTATCACTTAAAAGCAGTGCCCATATTTAGATTTTCTGTTGCTGGCTCTACAGCCCCCTTGGGCCCTGACCTCTGATTTTCAGTTTCATGACCATTTTACAGACTGTAGGACTCCTTGGAAGAGAGATCAGCCGGTCTGAAGGTCTCTGCCTAAACACAGGACAACACAAACACAGAATAAACACATATACATAACAAATATCCATGCCTTGTGTGGGATTCGGACCCACGATTCCGACTTTCAAGCGAGCGAAGACAGTACATGCATTAGACCGCTCGGCTAACCTAACCGGCATTAAGATATTATAGCTTCTCGGAAGATATGATGATTGACAAATTGGAAAGTGTTTGATAGGAAGGGCCGGTTGCCCAGTCAAGGAATTTATTAAATATGCCGTTGTGATAGCCTCAGATGGAATGATATAGATACCAAATTTTGTAAACATCGTTTCACGCATTTAGAAGCTGTCATGGGCAAGGATGCACGCACAAACATACAAACAGTAAGGTAGTCTCGGAAGATTATTTTCGTTGTTTTTTTCAAATAATAAACAAAGGAAAAATAAAGCATCTTAAAAACTTGGTATGAGACCGTGAATTGAATTAATCTGGTTCACCTTAAGAACCAGTTTTGGCCTCTTTCGGGTGTGCTGATGAACTTTCAGCTTCCATAAGGAATTGGGAATATCTGAGCTTCTGTTTACACGTACTTGTGAAAAATGGCTATCTCCATGCAGATAACGAAGTCGGGTTTAAAAATTTGACGACAAGGTGGGCTGAGGTACTACTGCTACTACTACTAATACTACTACTACTCTACTACTACTACTACTACTACTACCACTAATAATAATAATAATAATGACCCGGGATAGCGCATTGGCTACGGGCTGGTCGACCGAGTTGTCGGAGATCGAGTCCCGGTAGGGTAAAGAATTTTCTCTTCTAAAAGTCTTGCGACCGGCTCTGGGGTCCACCCAGCCTCCTGTACAATGCATATAGTGAGTTCCTTCTCCGTGGGTAAAGTACACGGTCATGAAGCTGACCACTCACCTCCAATAAGTACCCAGGTCAAAAAATGTGGATCTATACATCCGCTCCCACGTACGCCGACGTGGCATAGTGTTTAATTAGTTAAGTACAGGGGCAACTTTTCCTTAATAATAATAATAATAATAATAATAATAATAATAATAATAATAATAATAATGTGTGTTTTTGCTATACTCTACTGTCATTGCTGATAAAGTTTTCCATATGACCAAAAGTCGTATGTGTGAAATTGACATAAAACGTGCAAGTACAGTCTATCATGTAAATCAAATAGGCCTGCTTACAGAAGGACAGTGTGTATTTTACATACATATACTGTCACAAAGGAACATTCTGTTACCCGATGAGCTGCAGAGGGCTTCACGGAAAGATAGAGTTTAGCGGGTGTTTGCTGTCACCCCACACAGCTAAAATACGTCGGTACAAAATAAGATAAAGGCCCAGAAACAGCGCCCTACCGGTGGTCACAAGGCAACAGACGAGACATCACGTCAATTTGACTCGCACAACTGCACCGACAACCACTGTTGTGGCATTTGTGTAAAAAGGAACTTTCCTTTTTATTCTCACTCTTCCAGTAAAAATACCTAGACAGTAATTCTACCCTTCCTCTTGTCGGACTGCCTTTTTCCAACCCCGTCTTGTCTTTCTTACTATTTATGGCTTCACCTAACCATTAAACACCCCCCTCTCTTCCCTTACGAGCGACATTTTAGTTTGACGTTTTCAACACAAGATGGTGGATGTGTGCCGCGTTTACTTGTGGTTCTTTTCTTTTGCCTCAACAATCAATTGTCATGCCGATGCCGCCAGAAGTTTTCTTGTTGTGGTAAACATGTCTGTCTGTTTGTCAGTTAAATGAGAGCCTTCATTTCGGAGTGGCAGTTTGACCTCCACTAAAACAGCGTGTCCTGTATTAGCATTATGGTACCTGACTTCTCCAGTATGGGTCAGGAAATCCATTCTTCACTGAAGGCTTTTGCTTCCTATTTAAACTTTCAAAGCGTAGTACCACCTGCTTTAACATCTAGAACATTGAATTTTGTCCACGGAGAGTTCCTTTCGGTTTAGTGTGATTCTTGACATAAACAGTAACAATTTCCCCAAAGAGCCGATCACAGTCACCGCGCGGTCTAAGACATGAAATAGCTTAGCTCGGTGAAAGACTGGGATCGTGGGTTCGAACCTCATTTGAGGCATGGTTGTCTGTCCGTTCTTCTTCTGTTCGTGTTGTCCTGTGTAGGTAACAGCGTTGCGACAGGACCGATCACCCATCCAAGGAATCCTGCCGATTGTGTGTAAGATTAAGAAACAGAGCGTTTCGCAGACGCCCTATGCTCCAGAGGGAGCAACAGGAATTAATAATAATANTATCGGAGAATTCGGGATAGAAACATGAAGTTTGTGTCTTGTTCTCCAATAAACAAATCATTTACAACGTTCGTGCCAGTTGTCGGGGAGACCGGAACGGACTGTACTCTTCTTAAGATATGTGTTTTTACTTTCGTTTACTGATAGGAACGTGACCATACATAATTATGAAGTCTGAGAAGGCCCACGGCGTGCATCATATGCTGCCACGCATACGTACAAGTACAAACGTAGATGTACTACGCATGCGCGCTACACCCGGAAAGGTTATATGGAAGGAGGGGACACGGGACAGGATATAAAGATCAGTACGTTACAGAGTCTGCGCATATAACAGTGCAATCACGTTTCTTCTAAGGATTCTGTCAACTGGGAAATGAAGGCCTGTCAGTTTATAATTTAAGACAATTATATTTAACAGATGTATTCCCTCGCATAGCACATCATGCATGGCTATGATGCAGTTCAGTTTATGTGGAGGTTTATTATACGCTGCTTTCAGTATCTAGACCTTCTAGACTGCACAGTGCAGATGGGTAGGATCAGCTGGAAAAGTCTTGGGAGGAAAACTAATTGAGTTACTATCGCAGTATTTGCGTGGAGGGGCTGAAGAATACCACTAAAGTTCCTAAGTCATGGTTTGTTGGTGCTCCAACAGAGATTCGAACCGAGTACTATGTCAAACGACACGGTAACTCATATCTTATAGTTTCGTCCCAATATTAAGTCCCTATCTGCACACAGATATTCAAAGTCACCCTTGTCTTTTAGGTGTTTCGGTTAAAATTCTGCATATAATATTTGTCATCCCCTTATATTGTTTCTAGCGTATTGATTAAATATCGTGTTAACTTTAATGTTCGGATTACTTTAAATTCAAATTGATAGGTCAATATTTCATATTTTAAATAAAATAATTCTAAATCATACTTTGGGGGCACGCGGTAGCACTATACTACAAGTCGGACGGTCGCGGGTTCGAATTCCGATGAGGTGGATTTTTCAATTTACCTAATCCTTCCAGCCGCGCTATGGACCTGGGGTCCACCAAACTTCTAACAGAAATGAGTATCAGGTATCTTCCTGGAAATAAAATGTGGCCGGCGAGTAAGACTGAAAACCTCACCGCCATATGTGAGCCGATTTTCTAGGAAATGTGGGAGCATCGGCGTCTCACAACCCTATGGGCCTTCACGGCCTGTTACAGGGATAGCTTTACTTTCTTAATTATATTTTAGAAATCACATTTTTTCTCTTCAAAATTACAGCAGAAAATAAATTCAGTTCACATTTCATTACAAGAAGTGTTACTGATGGAAGCTCTTTAGCAGGATGAACTTGCAGACTAAACACAGTTACAATTGTTTCATTTTGCAGAATTTCTTCGAAGTCTTAGAATATAACTCCCTTTCAAGAAATGTATAATAACAGATTAAATAAAAAGTAAACAAAAGATATATTTGCTGATATTTAATGAAAACTTATATTTCATTCTGTTATTAACCGGGAAAGCAGCATACAGTTATATCAAAGAGAGACTATTATAGTAACCAAGGCATTCAGATTGAATATTTTACATCACCCTCGTAGACTGATGCATGTATTTGCTGATTAAGTTACGTACAAACTTGGAATACCTGGTTTAGTGAAGCCAGTATTGCTGGCTTATTGAAAAGGAAATAGAGAACCGATCAGATGTGTCACGAAGTTGTATTTGGTGTGTAAGAAATTTATTAGGAGATTTGTTGAAGGCTGGTCTGGAATGGTGTACATTGGGTATAACGGATGGAAATAACCTTTATTAAATCAGTAATTAAGGTAAAGATGAAGTTACAGTTGCTATTTTTAAGGATTACATCTTGTTGCGTATATACAATGAACACATATAATTTTTACCGTGAACACAACAATACTTTATCATTTATAGTGCTTGCATTATAAATAATAAATTGTTGTTATGTTGACGGTAACATTTTTATATATGTTCATGATATAGTTGTTCCTGCAACCGAAATTAACGGCCGTGTGTATTTTTTATTGTAGAATAGAAATATACCCACGGCCGTTGCGCTGACCACGCGACACTCTCTATCCGCTAAAGTTGGCACTAACTTCGCCGACAAGTGGCGGTCGCTCGGTCGGTATAATTCACTTGTGGACTAAAACCACAGAGTTTTTTGTTCGTTTACAGTTGTCCCTGTGCTTAAGTAATTAAACACTATGTTATGAAGACTTATGGGGGAACGGATGTATAGACCCACGTATTCTTGACCTCGGCACTAGTTGGAGCTGAGTGTTCAGTTTCACGCACCGGCCGCTTTACCCTCATTGAATGTAATAGTTCATTTACGGGCCTCTCGTAATTATCACTGGTTGGACGTTACTTGTGGGAGTTCTTGTGCACTATGTAGTAGCCGTGTTGAGATACATTGCTTTGGACGGGCCTTTTGGCGGAGGCTCGCTTTGGGCGCTACTAGTGAGACTTCCTGGCTGCCCTTCGTGTTTGCTATGGATGTTACGTGGTCTGGGAACCACGTCGAGACGCCTTGGGAGAAAGAGATAACAATGCCCTGGGTTCGAGCTATGAGATTCTTTTCAGGGCTTAACGGGCCTTGCTTCGACGAAAGAGGTTTTATTGGTGAAGAAGTCTCTGGACCACACTTAGACTTGTACAATGTTACACTTCCTTTATTGACAGCACTACAGGGTTACAAGCAACGGTCACTTACAATCACAGTTGCACTTCGACACACACTGTACCCTGCTTTAATATTCACAACACTACGTAACTGTACGTTGGATGAGGTACGTCCATCTCCCAGCCTGTGTGTTTCACTAAATATACATGTTCGCTGACTTACTGCCCAACTGGTCGGTCATTGTGGGTCATTTGGGGATTAATCCCTTTAAATACTGTGAGATGACGTAAGAGCCAGAACCTTCTCTTTCCAGATCAGTCCTCAAGCCTTTTCATTGTCCTTCAATAGAGAACATTCTGGAAGTTTCATTTAGCCAGGCTGGTGGAATGACAGTAAACCGCTCATGTTATCGCCGGCCATCATGGACCTTTCTAGTAGCTTTTGTCTGAACATTCCTTGCCGCAAACTCTTAGAACAGTTAATGCAAGACCGGGCATAAATTACATTTAGTATAAAATTGGTATTAAACAACAAGTATTAATATTCGAAAATTAGGCCGGTGAGTAATGCTCGGTTACAGGAAAGAGCCTGCGGTACCCTCTGGGTATGAGGCTGTGTGGTCCCCTAAACCGATCTGAAAGAAGCGGAGAAGAGAAAAATGTGGCCCCTACCCGGACACAAACTCTTTAAGTGGCCCATACACGTACGGGTCTGGCCAAACTCGTCCGTGTGTGGATCGCAAAGTTGGGAGTCAGGTCATGCGTTTATGGTGAAATTAATCCAAGCCCGGTTCCCGAGTCGAGCTCGCCGAGCTGGACTCGCGAGCCAGACTCGTACGTGTATGGGTCCCTTTCCCTTCGACCGTCCAGCAAGTAGCCAGTTGCAATACCGACTCTCTCTCGTCTCACCAGTAAATGAGACATAAATTTGTAATTTAATTTCCAGCAAATCAATGTTGATAGAAGGTCCTGAGTAGAGTGCGTAATATGATATGATAAAGATATGTGGTCTTGATTAGCAGTAAGCGGATGTCTCACACCGGAGTCTTCCTGACTTAATCACGAATTCTGTAAGGAAATTCTTTCAACTTGTTTCGTCATGTTCTCTTTTCTAATTAGTCACATGTCGGCTTANGTTACAGCGTATGTACAGCCAGTCCCAGGTGCTTACATTTATGTCATCCGGTTTTAAAGACTAAGCCTTCTAGACAAATTAATATTACACCAAAATTTCTCTTTTGCCTTTACCTATAGATTTGTTCTACATCTTTCTTTCCTTAATTTTTTCTTCCCCTCTTTCTACTTTTCTTCCATCCCTTCATTGCTTCATTTTTTATGTTCATGTCTTTCTCATCCTTTACATATTTTGTTTTGCAGTATTTAAGATCTGAAAGCCTCTGACGATGAATAATGCAATTATTGTGTTTTTGGACACTATCCATTGTCCTATTTTTTTTATTTCGAAGACACGACTTTCGGAAGCTGAATTATGTCTCCATCTTCAGGTTAAAATCTAATCAGTTCGGTCAAATCGACAGCGCTAGTCCCTAACTCCGGACACCTGCACCAACACAGCACGAACCATCTGCGAGAGTTAAAACAAAACTCCACACCAGTGTGTGTTTGGTTTGTGTATCCTGTCTTGTGTTGGTGCAGGTGACCGGAGATAGGGACTAGCTCTATAAATTGGGCCCAACTGAGTATTATATTTTTCTTATTGCTAGTAGGGTGGGACTAAGTCCCTTGTAGTGCGGCCACTTCTGGCCTGTTGTACCAGTCCTAGATGATAGGTGAGGGTGATTGTGGAGCAATTGGTGGAATGAAGATTGGCAGGGGAAACCGAAGTACTAGGAGAAAACCTGCCCCAGCGCCACTTTGTCCACCACAAATCCCACTTGACCAGACCCGAGATCGAACCCGGGCCGCCGCGGTGGGAAGCCATCGACTAACCGCTTGAGCTATGGCGAGCCCAACTGGAGAAGGAGACAGAATGCAGTCTCCGAAACGTCGTGTTTTAAATAAGAGCAGAAGGTCATTTTAAATAAAAGCTGGAAGACAGATAGTGTCCAGAAACATAATATTTGTATTAATTTTAATAAAGGAACAGGGTTGTATTTCATTTCAACGTTCTTTCTAAACACACAGGCACTTAGGCCCGCTTTGGTGCCTTACCAACCTCTCTAACTACAAAGAAACTAAAGAAATTGCATCCTTTATTGTAGGTAACATTCGTAGAAATGTTGTCAGAACTGGACCGAGAAGCACTGGTTACTTTTTCTCTCATCTCTGTTGCTCCTCAATGGGTTCTTTCGCAGGAGTACATGTGAACGAGATGTTCCTTATGTGGCTCACTCTGATTCCTTCTTACATCTAGCTGGTGGCTTATTTTGGCCCTGAAGATGCAGACAATTCTTTACTCCTAAACATAGGTAAACTTCCACCAGACTTCTTCTTCTATTCCTGTTGTTCATATTGCATCTGTGAAAGCCTGCATCTCAGTTTTTTAATCTTAGCCGGTCGGTAGGATTCCTTGGACGCGGGATGAGCGCATTGCAAGGCCACTACTCAACACAAACACAGAATAAATGCTAACTGACTTCCATGCCATGAGTGGGATCCGAACCCACGATCCTATTGTTCGAGCGAGCGAATACATCTCATGCTTTAAACGGTGCGGCCACTGTGTTCGGCTCTACTGGACTACTGGCATCATATCCCAGACAACATTGAAAACCTCAAATCCAACATGGAGATTTCTCAATTGCAACACTGCGGACAATAAGAGGACAAACGTTACGGCCGAGTGTTATACTACGAAGAGAGCTTCCACTGTCATTATATATCAATTAGTTCTATGAATAACTTATGTATAATTCTCATACATATGTCTTTCTGATTAATAAGCAGGGCCAGTTGACCTTACCTGGCTCCTGTCTCTCTTCACGAGATAATTATAGTGTATAACAGCTTATTCACAAGTTACATTTTCTTTGGCTAATTGCCATTTCGTGACTGACCAGTGAACACTTTGATCTGACTAGCATTACCTCCCCTCCCACTCCTGGTCTCCGTACTCTTAAATGATTATCTAATTCACGCCTTTCTTCTTGCATATCACTGATAAGATCGGCGCATGTCTGAACCACGTTTACTGTAAAATGCTTTCTCATTGGTCCGCTGCTTTCCCAGTTCACAGTCTTAGGTGTAATTAAAGAATAGTGTCGCCTGGGATGGCTTTCACTATCAGAGAGTCATAGTGTTGGAAAGGTAGGACGATAAGTGAATGACGAATTGAAAGGATTGGGAAGAAACCAGTCAACACATAACAAAGGTACAACCCCGGTATTTGCCTGGAGGGGCTCAGCAAGGACACGAAAACGTCCGTCAGAAGAGACGGTGTCCGGACAAAGATTCGAACCTCACGTCTCTAGGGCTTGGATTCATTCGGTGACAAAATATTTTGTATAATTTGAAACAAGAATAAATATGCGTATAGAGGTTAGGCAGCATCTTTGGCTACTTGTGCGCGTATACAGGATAGCTCAGTCGGTATAGAGATGGGTTAAGGATTGGACGGCCGGGATTCAATTCCCAACACAGTGTTCAGACCGCCTCTGGGGTCCAGATTCCTTTGTAGTGGGTACCTGGAGCCCTTTTCCCCGGGAGCAGAGCGTCCGGGCCGTGAATCTGACCGCTCACATTCATTTAGAATCGAAGTCAAGAAAGATGGAGCTACATCTCCTCTCCCCCATACGTCACCATAGCGTGTTGCTTCATTAATTAACAACAAGGATAAATTTAGCTTTTTTATATATAAAAGCTTAAAAGGTAAATAAATGGGATTTACAAAATTAAAACTGTATAGTTTTTATTTTGACTCTCTTAATAAAGGAAGGGGATGCACGCGGTAGCATAGTTGGTCTAGTCACTATGCTACAAGCTCTAAGGTCTCTGTCTTGAATCCCGATGAGGTTACTGGATTTTTCAATTTACCTAAAATTTCCAGCCGCACTAGGGCCCTGGGGTCGACCCAGCTTTTAACAGAAATGAGTACCAAGATTCTTCCTGGGATAAAGGGCTGCCGACGCGTAAGGCTGACAACCTTACCTCCATCTGTGAGCCGATTGTATAGATAATGTGGGAGCCTCGACATCTCAGAATCCTATGGGCCTCCNGTCGCCTACCAAAGACGCGGAAGCCCCAGTTCGTGTGACAAGAAACTCGGATCAGATCAGACACCTAGAACTTGCATTTGATGATGACGGTGAAAATGATGATATATTGCTTTGTGCTTTTAATGTCAGTACTGCAGAAAAGCCCATAAAAAGTCTTTTGAAAAAAAAACGTAACTACCAAGCAATTTGGTTCAAAAGACCAGGCTTCTAATTTGTTTTCAGGAGATGATAGGTTCGAATCTCGTCCAGGACACCGAATGTCTTGACTGGAAGGTATAATAGTTTTTCTTAGTCTTTCCAGACAACCGCGATTATACCTCTAATTAGGCCATATCAGGCTCATTCCATACAATTCCCCCTCCAAGTTCATTAATGTTATGTAGGATCTCAGTTTTTCTGAGTCGTGGGTATGGTGACTTCTATATTCTGAGACATAACGCCGTGTAGTACATTGAAAAGCAACTGACGTTTCGGAGAAATATGTCGACTCAATCTTCAGCAGAGTCCTGTTAGATTCCAATTTCATGTTGTTTCCTTGCTTGGCCTAGACTCCATCCTGCAAAAGAAGATGAAGCATTCCTCTGAAACCTCGATTGACTTACAGCGGATATACTAACATTGTTTCCATAGGCCTTTCCCAATTTAGTATTAAGTTATCATTCAACGCCATATTGTCTGAGATGCTGAAAATATCGTTAAATAAACCATAAATAAAATAAATAATAACTGAAACGTATCATGATTTTTTCTTAAATCCCTTTTCTATGTTCCAGTCACACGTCGATACTTCTTGAAACTTCACATTCCAAATAAATTTTCAACTGCAAAATTTCGCATAATTCAAGTACACACTTAGTCATTGTGTGCCATAGTGTATGCTAATAAGCTTATCTGTTTAACCATTTAATGTTTAATCCTGTGTATGTGCATATCACTCTCTACGGTTCATAAAAGACCGATCATAGTGGCCGCGGTCTAAGGTATGAACAGTGATCATTTGTTTGAACACTGGGATCGTGCATTCGAATCCCACTCAAGGCTTGGATGTCTGTGTGCGTTTATTCTATGTGTGTGTTGTTCTGTGTGTAGATAGAGGTCTTGCGACGGGCTTATCCCCCGTTCAAAGAATCGTACTCACTATGTAGAAGATTTTTTTCCCCCTTGGCACTACAGCCCCAGTGGGCCTAGGCCTACCTCCATGAACTTCTCCGTTCACTTCGGCTTTTCTAGAGCTTACACATTAGGTAGGACTCCTTGGGCGGGTGATCAGCTCGTCGCAAAGCCTCTACCTGTACACAAACACAGAAAAACGCACACACACAAACTAAACATCCATGCCCTGAGTGGGATTCGAACCCACGATCCCGGTTTTCAAGAGAGCGAAGACAGTACATGTCTCAGACCGCTTGGCTACCGTGACCGGCGTGTAGAGGATTAAGGAACATAAAATCAGTCAAGGCCCAACAAAGGACTGGAGAGCCATAGATAGTTAATTAATTAGAGTTCTTAAAAGGAATTAAACATGTAGATTGAAATATTTCATGACGTAACACAACATTTCTACTAAACTTATTCATACAAGTGTTTAGAAGGAAATGGTTTCGTGAAGAATAAAAGCAAATTCAGCTGAAAAAGTACCCACCAACGTGTTCACCATTTCACTTCAGAAAATTACAATTCGTGTGCAAATAAACATCTCGTATTCTGTTTCTTTCATTGCGATTGTTGGAAGAATGTCTTCTCGCAGAAACCTGTACACGGTAGATTATGTTGTTCCCATCCTTGTATTCTCTTCCTAAGTCAATAGAAGAATTCTCGTTACGAAGGAAAGAATGAATAATTCGTAAGATGGAAGCATGACGTTAACTTTATGCTTGTCCTGAGAAACAAAAGAAGAAGTTGTTTATTGTTCAAATCTTTAATACAGAAAGAAGGAGACAGAGCGACAGACAGCGCCATGACTAGGGTTTACAAATTCTCTTCTTCCGAATTCAAAAAGTAGAAGGAGGAGTGCCTCATGTAATATTAAGATCAAAATTACACAAAGAGCAACCTTTGTGAACAAATTAAATACAGGGGGAATAGCATTTGCAGACGGTCTAATTGGGCTTTATGAATTCCAAGCAGTATTTATCAGCCATGAGCCAGTCGCCATATTGAACTCGGGATATTCGCGTCATTTGTGAATGATGAAATCGCCATGAATTAACAAAACAATTCATGCAGCGCTTCTCATGCTTAAGTCTATACCACTGTAGTACCGTTTAGTTACATTTGTCTTTGATGTGCACGGAAGTACAGAAGCATACCAGAACTTCTTCGCAAAAAGGAAAACTTTGTATTCCACATGTTTACAAAAATGAAACAATTATTCCAGTCATTTAGGTGTGATTTTTCGCACCTCATTGGTCTCCATATCCATTTACTTCAGATAGAAATCCATTTTCAACAGAAATAAATATCTATTTACTCATTACTGGTTTAACGCCCGCCCGAGTAGCTGAATATATATATAGGTAATTAATAAAATTATTTGTATACAATAAACTGGATAGTTTAAGCAAAACCTTGTTTTAGCATATCCAGTACCTCTCTTTTCATCACGATAATATTAATAACTAGAGAAGTTAATTCAGATATGAAAACATACTAATTCTTTTCGTGCCTACACTCAATTCTTTCCCTGCAAAGTTTAGTCCCTGTTCACATTTTTCGCAGTGAAACAACGAACTCATACAAGTACATTAACTTTTCTTCAGACGAAAGTAAAGTAAAAATAGGGCCGCGCCATAGCTCAAGCGGTTAGTCGCTGGCTTCCCACCGCGGCCCGGGTTCGGTTCCGGGTCTGGTCAAGTGGGATTTGTGGTGGAAAAAGTGGCGCTGGGGCAGGTTTTCTCAGAGTATTTCGGTTTCCCCTGCCAATCTTCATTTCACAAATTGCTCCATATTCACCCTCACCTATCATCTGGGGCTGGTACAATAGGCCAGAAGTGGCCGCAGTTCAAGGGAAATAGTCCGACCCCACTTGCAATAAAAAGAAAAGTAAAACTAACAAAATGTATATAAGAAACGCGTGATGAATTTTGATAACAAAGAAATAATTTTCTTTTTGTGTTCACTCTTAGTCACATTCGTTATACTTCAGTCACAACACAAGCACAGGGCTTTACAGACATGATTACTTTACATACGTAAACAAAATATAATGATGGTAATTTACATTTTGCAATTCCTATAATTTTATTGTCCACAGTGCGCTAATGTAACAGTATGTCTTTCATTTCCCCTGTCGTCCCACAGATGTTATAAGTTACAGAAGGGTCGGCTGTTCTGTCAATATGAATAGTAGTAAGAAATACATAGTAATCTGCCACTAACCTTCATTCCCTGTTGCCACTAGAACAGTACTGTGATGGTTCTATATGTCTGACAGCAGGAACCACCAAACCCACTCTAAGATATAACGGGCTGGCTCTGAGAAAACAAGAACAAAATATGGAATTAAATCTTACAACTACTAAGCCATAAACTGAAGGTCCTTGACCTGCTATCCACATGGATTAACAACCGATAAGTTAGGGGCAACGGTTCAGACACTGTGCTAGAAGCCGGTAGATCATGAGTTCGATTCCAAATGAGGTGATTGGATTTCTCAACTGACCTAAACCTTCACAGTCGCGTTATGTCCCTGGGGTCCACTCAGTCTCTAACAGAAATGAGTACCAAGAATCTCCCTGGGATAAAGGGCAGCCGACGCGTAATGCTGATAACCTCACCGCCATCTATGAGCTGACTCTAGATGTAGGAGTCTCGACGTCTCACAACCTTATGGGCTTCCATTGGTTGTCATAGGGATAGCTTCATCTTTTACCTTACGATGTAAGTTATAATTTCATTAACTTACTTGACACTGACGTCACTAAATAACTTATTAAAGAAGGCTTGAAGGTCAAATTTTTTAAGTAGTTCTCTTTCCCAATATAGTAATAGATATAGGTCATTAGTGGTCGGATAAATAGATCTATTGAACTTCAATTCGTATTACGGTTTCTTGACAGCGATTCCAATTCATGTACAGAACATGAACTACACGAAATCGTGTTAAGTTCTTTGAAGCAGATGTAATTATGTCGGGATTCCCTAAGAACCCTTTTGGTCTACTCTTTTGGAGGGCCGTGGAGAGCCCTGAAGCACCATGAGGCTCGAAGACGCATTCCGGAGGGTGATAATAAAAGTAATAACCTTGTAGTCACTATTATAAAGCTACAGACCTGCCATAGAAACTGCAACACGTGCCTTTCTACATGGTCAATAAGTGTTCGTAAAATCTAGAAGGGTACTTTACCACCGTCGCAAGAAATCTTCAAGCTAAACAACCAGAAAATCAATCTAATTTTCAAACTAGCACCTATCCAGCTATCTGTTTATTTATTTAGTCATCTAACTATTCAGTTACTAAATTAGCATTAGTAAACATCACCTGATACATCAGCAGGTGTGCTACAGTTAAAACAAATCTTGAGAGACACTTAAAAGAAACACTGACACATTCAGTCAGATGTATAATTAGTTTCCAAATTCAGCGGGACACGCGGTAACGTACTTGGTGGAGGCACTATGATGCAAACCGGAAGGTTGCAGGTTCGAGTCCCGATGAAGGTATTGGATTTTTTTTTCAATTTACTTAATCCTTCCAGTCGCACAATGGCCTTGCGGACGATTCGACCTCCAACAGAAATGAGTACCAGGAATCTTCCTGGCGGGTAGAGGGCGGCTGGCGCGTAAGGCTGACAAACTCACCGCCATCTGTGAGCCAACTGTCTACAACATGTGGGAGCCTCGACTTCTCACAGCCTAATGGACTTCCACGGCCTGTTACAGGGAGAGCTGTAAAAGTAGTTCTCTGATTTATACATGGAGACTGGTTATTGACATTTATTTTCTTTGGGGGACTTAATAGGCTGTAATACCACCCAAATTTATGTCACGAAACTGGGTAGATACTTGTGTTGCCGTATATGCAAATTATTTTCGAAAGTTTCTTTTCGAGTTTGGTTCCATTTATGGCTACTGAAATTTGTCAGGTTGAAGAATTGACTTTTATTTTCTCTTCATGACATCAAATGTGTTGTCCTACACTTTTAAATCTCACAGAGGTTATCCCGATGACTTACGCTGAATCCTTTACTTTCATAAATATCTTTTTTCCTTTCGGTTTCTATTATCATTCGTGCAAAATAACGTAATAATTTTTTTTTAATCTTGAATTATTGTACATTATACACCGGTTCTGAATATCAAATATTTTTATATCGCAGTTCTTACTGTATGGGTTTATACAAGCTGCTCTTTTTAATAGTAATAAATTCCAAAATTACACAAAGTTTGTACTAAAATAATATGACCTGCGTTTTTCAAGAGAGTAATATGATATAAAGGTAACAATAATTCAATTAATTCTTTATTATTTATGTGCTGTGTCAACAGCTACACGGCCAATTACAGACACAGCACAGTGTAGATACAGATAATAATACTACTACTACTGCTAATACCACTACTAATAATAATAATAATAATAATAATAATAATCAATCATATGATAACAGCCCAAAGCCTAATTACAAGGTTAGGACTCGTAAGAAAAGAAACTAAACTCGCACAAACGAAATACAGAAGCAAGACAATTTTAACATAAATAACAATAGTGTTGCAAAGGTAAAACTGTTCCTGCAACAGGCCTTGGAGGCCCATAGGGTTGTGAGCTGTCGAAGCTCTAACATTTTCTAGGCAATCGGCTCACAAACGGCGGTGAGGTTGTCAGCCTTAAGCGCCCTCCGCTCTTTATCCCCAGGAAGATTTCTGGTACTCATTTCTGTCAGAGGCCGAATCGACCCCAGGGCCATAGTGCGGCTGGGAGGATTAGGTCAATTGAAAAGTCCTATGACTTCATTTGTAATCGAACCCGCAACCTTCCGGTCTGTATCATACTGCCTCAACCAACTGCGGTACCGCGCGCAGCATAAATAAATAAATAATAATAATAGTAATAAATGTAGAATTATAAATTTGTGAAACAGAATGCAATTTTACGTATTGTAAGATTCGCAGAATAAGCAAGGATATTCCCTTAAAATGCAGGAAGCTGTTACTCATTTTCGTGGAAACATAGGATATTCACTCTGAGAAAGAACTAATTAATTCCTTCGTGCTGAGGTGTATAGCGCCGTGTAGAGAAGTGAAAGCCAGCACTGACTATCACTGGACTACGCGATGTTACATTCCATAACAGAGAACTCTTCATAACTACCGCTGTGAGATCTGCAACCCCTCCTTTACGGCTCTTCACGCAATGAACTGTGGCCTACCCATAGCTATCTTCTCCAATTCGTAATTAAAATAATTCAGGAAAGTATAAAGAATAAATTGCAGAAATTAATGCATACCTTAAAGAATCCGGAATAATTCTGCAACACAAGGAATTGCCCCAATCCGCCATTTCGGCCCATCAAACGGATTCGCTCTTTCATCGACAGCCTCACCGATCAAATAGCTCCACAATTTTATCAATGAGGGAGCAATTATACAATTGGATGAAGCCGGCTGGCGCGCAGGAGATGTGTTGGGACGATAGCGAGCCCCATCCTCTCGAGACCACCCAAGTTGAGCCGCTGTACCCGGGCAACAACCGCCTATCTCACGATCTGCCGCTTCATGCTGGGCCACTTTTACGTCGCATAAGAAATTAATGCACACCGATTGTTATGAAGAGGCATGCCCTCTGGGACATAACGCCCTATAGTCCGTTGAAAGTGAGCCGACATTTCGGAGGAACATGTCTCCATTTTGAGGATCGAAGAATAAACCAGCAAGAAACCAGCAAAAAACCCGTGTGAAAGCTCTGCTTGCCACCTGCTTTCACGCTCCTTTCTTGCTTGGTTTATTCTTCAACTCTGAAGATGGAGGAGTCACGTTCCTCCGAAATGTCCTTTGACTCTCAACGTACTAAAAGATGTTATGTCCTAGAAGACAGGACTCTTTAGAAATTGTTTTATTTTTAATTTGTTTCATGACGCTTTATTGACTGCAACTGGAAATATTTTGTGAATGGCATATTTAGAAGATGTCAGGAGTGGAATAATTCGGCACAATTCAAATTCGAGGGCTGTTTGCCATAACTGGATCTCTACCAACCTGCCTATCAGTCACACAAAAATATGAAGACTAAGATACAGAAAACTAAAATATTACCTGTTCTTTCACGTGGATGTGAAAGTCGGTCCTCTCACAGTCTCACAGTCTCACAGTCTCACAGTCTCACAGTCTCACAGTCTCACAGCCTCACAGTCTCACAGCCTCACAGTCTCACAGTCTCACAGCCTCACAGTATCACAGTCTCACAGTCTCACAGGAGATTGTGGAAAACTGTGCAATGAGAATTGATATAAGATTTCTGAGCTCCGTCCAGCGTGGCTGATAAAAGTTGCGTTTTTAGTCTTTCATCCTTCACATGTTTCAGTCAAAAGGACCATCTTCGGAGAGATATTATCAACACATATAGAAATTACTATTACAATGTCATAGATAAAAATATTATATCTCTTACCTAATATTAAGATGTATATAGGCCGCGCCATAGCTCAGGCGGTTAGTCGCTGGGTTCCCACCGCTGCGGCCCGGGTTCCATCCCGGGTCTGATCAAGTGGGATTTGTGGTGGACAAAGTGGCGCTGGGGCAGATTTTCTCCGAGTACTTCGGTTTCCCCTGTCAATCTTCATTCCACCAATTGCTCCACAATCACCCTCACCTATCATATGAGGCTGGTACAATAGGTCAGAAGTGGCCGCAGTACAAGGGACTTAGTCCGACCCCACTATCATTAAAAAAAATGTATATTGATTTGTTAAAATATCCAAAACCCATAACAATAATTCTGTGTAAAACTTGTGTAAAATATTTGTTCTAATCTAGAAGCAATTTCGTTGATGTCGTTACACAATAAATATTGTACACTAGTCTGTACGATCATACAATTTTTGTAATAATATTTAGATGTTTTATCTAATCAATATAAATCTTAATATTATTTAAAATATATAATATTTATATCTATAACATGGTAATAGAAGTTTCCATATGTGTTGATAATATCCTTCTGAAGATGGTCATTTTGACAGAAACATGTAAAGGATGAAAAACTAAAAACTCATCTTATATACAGTCACTAGTGTGACAGACAAGGATGAATCAAGCTAAGCGTAATGAGAAAGTTCATGGTGTGTACCCTTCACTAAACCTGGTTATGTTTTGATATTAGTAATAATTTTTTATATCTGACAAATAAATTCAAGATGTTATTTTGTATTTTCTGAGGAAAATGTTCGTAAAATTAGTTTTTGAGAAGGAAATCATAGGAAATCCGTTTATAGATAGTTGTATACCAACACAAAAAGTCAGTAGCCACAGAAACCCCGCAAGTTCCTGTGTGCTAAATTTCAGAAGTTCAGAGTTTGTAGTTGTTTAGAAAGATGTACCTTACGATGACAGAACTAACGTTGTGGGGACAGGTCTTAACACCTTCATTCTGCAATACCTAACAACCATAATCCATTTTAATATTTGATCACTTAGTTTCTTTTCGTTCATGAATGCCAACTCTGCACAAGATCTCTTAGACGAACTGTGGTCGATGTAGTATATTTAGGTCAGTGTTACTCAGATGCGGGCCACGAGATAATTTTGTGGCCAGTAAACAATGGGTTCTGAGCAGAACTCACAGCCTACAGCATAGTCTTTAATGTCACACATCTCCTGTAAATATAAAGCATAATTTATGAAACTTTCTTTCCTGCTACCATTCAGTACAGAACATTAAGGCTTCTCGTCTGCTGTCAAAAATCGTAAAAATTAGAGTGTACAGAAAAATAATTTTACCTGTAGTTCGGTACAGGTATGAAACTTGGTCTCCGATATTAAGGGTGGAACATAGACTGAGGGTGTTTGAGAACAAGGTGTTGAGGAGAATATTTGGACGGAAGAGAAATGAAGTGACAGAAGGATGGAGTAGCTTCATAACTTGTACTCTTATCCAAGTATAATTAGAATGATCAAGTCAAAGAGGATGAGATGAGCAGGGCATGTAGCATGAATGAGAAGAAGAGGAATGAATGTAGGATATTTGTGGAAAAGAAGGAATAAAAGGGACAACTTCGAAAACCAAGAAGTAGGTGGGTGAATACTATTAAAATGTATCTTAGAGATATAGTATGGGATAATAATATGGATTGGATTGATATAGCTCAGGATAGGGACCAGTGGAGGGCCCTCATGAACACGGTAATGAACCTTCGGGTTCCATAAAATGCCGAAAAATCCTTCAGTAGGTGCTCAACAGGCAGCTTATCAAGAAGGGCTCTGCTCCAGTGAGTTATTTAGTTAGTTATCCAGCCGTATCTTGCATGTTTCAACAAGACTTTCCCACAACTGTTTACTGCACATTTGCTTCATATGTAAGTAAATGTTCCTTCTTTAATATTATATTAAGATCTCAGTGAGCAGGCAATCTTGTAATTATATAGAGCTTATATTAGAAAAACATAAAATTAAAAAAAAAAATAAAAGAACTTCAGAAAATTGAATACGCAAAGTTATTTATACAAGGTGCCACAGGAGATAAGATCAATATTCTGGGAGGTCATAGTATCGGTCATTCTAAGCAAAATATATATATATATGTATATACAGTAAAACTTGGTTATAGCAACATCGGTTTCTGCGACACCTTGTCTATTGCGTCAATATTCAATGGTAGGAACTAATTCCTCATAAAGCAACTGTTTTTATACCTTGCTTAGTACGACATGCACAAATGCATCAACCTCGTATGTAACGTCATTTTCATTCCTCAATTTCTCTGATATGGACATTGAACGTAATTTAGAAAGTGTGTATTGGGCAAGTAACAGGAAACAGATGAAGATAACTGATTACTGTACTCGTATCTAGGTACAGTAAGGCACAACAATTGATGTAATCTACTGTAATTTGGTGAG
>NW_019720713.1:311681-508957 GCF_002891405.2 Cryptotermes secundus | reverse complement strand
TGTGTGTGTGTGTGTGTGTGTGTATGTGTGTGTGTGTGTGTGTTCATGTGTTCCATTCCGAACATTTTCCGCGGTAGAGACATTTGACTGTAAATTTCCAAAATTGTTGATAAGAAAGAGATATCACGTACTGTTTCTAATACCGGTATTTATTGTTCAAGTGGCAAAGTTGGTACAGTTTACATGGCTTAAAACTTTTTCGAAAATTACATCATCAACATCAACGCACTTTGGAACTGGTGTGAGGAAAATATACAGCGTACAGCATATCAGCATATTAGGCATTTTTGAAGATGTGCGGAATTTTTCACATTACTCCTACCATGTCACTATCAACAGTCACAACGGCCAACTGACGCTTCACGCAGATTCATGTGAGGGAGGGAAGGACTACATTGGACGCCAAATCCCAACTACTGTACAGTGAATAGGTCTCCCTCGCAGAGCATTCGGAATAGAACACATGTTTTCGCTTAGAATGGTCGATACTATGACCTCCCAGGAAGATGACCTTTCCTCCTGGGACATTCTGTATATTACCTCTTAGTGTAAGTCAGCCTATACAGAGTCGGACGACAGAAACACAGTTGAACGATTCATTAGAAATATTTTGAAAGGAATTTTTCATGGTCTAATTATAGAACTAGCCGGTCACGGTAGCCGAGCGGTCTAAGACATGTACTGTCTTCGTTCGCTTTGAAGCCGGGACCATGAGTTCGAATCCCACTCAGGGCATGGAGGGCATGTGTGTGCGTTTTTCTGTGTATGTGTACAGGTAGAGGCCTTGCGACGAGCTGATCAACCGCCCAAGCAGTCCTACCGAATGTGTAATATCTAGAAAAACAGAAGTGAACGGAGAAGTTCATGGAGGTAGGCCTAGGCCCACTGGGGCTGTAGTGCCAATGGAAAAACAATATATATATAGAACTGCTCCGATATTTACCTAGAGGGACTGAACAATACCATGAAAAATCTCAGAATATACGGTGTTCCAGCAAAGGTTCGAACCAATCTCCCTCTGAATACGAACCTACAGCGTACGCCTACACCAGCCTTCTGCGTTGCACGTTCCAGATATTATACCGGATTGTCCTCTTTACAAAGAAATTGAGCGCTATTGTTATTTGCGTAATGGTGATCATTTTATGAAGTTATTTTATTTTATTCCGGTCCTTTAGGCCATTGTTGGTGTGAGAAGCGGAGGTATTGGCTTGTGGCTTCTACCAGAGCTTATTCAAACCCCGTGCGATTTATGGCCCACAGAACAATCGCCTCTACAGCACACAACTTTCCTTTCCAACACGATATTTCTAAAAAAAAAGCCCCCTAAAACACCGCTGCTATAGAACACTAGGTCTCACTACCTTGCCCATTTTTATCTTCTTTTTCTTCCCCTTCCTTCTCCTCAATTCTGTTGTGGTCAGTACCCCAAGTCCTTGCTCACGGATTTATGTAAAACCGATATAAGTGTTTGGATGCTGAACGTTGGAAATTTCTCCTACACAAATTGTAGCAAAGCTGAGCTGGATGGCGTGTACCCCTGGATTATGGGGGGGTGGGGTGTCTGGTTCATATTTTCCTTCACTTTTTATCCCCGTCTTCCGATTACATCCCTTCTGGGTGCTGACATCACAACAAAAACTAACGACTTTTTAGATTTCCTTTGTTTGGAGATTGTCTAAAGATGTGGATTAATCACGAAATTTTTCATTAATACTTCGCGACAGTAGTTAGTCTTTCTTATTTGTAGATCGATAGAAGTCATTTTTTTTTGTTAGAGATGTGGGACTAGGTTCCTTGTACTGCGGCCATTTCTGGCCTATTGTACCAGCCCCAGATGATAGGTGAGGGTGATTGTGGAGCAATTGGTGGAATGAAGATTGGCAGGGGAAACCGAAGTACTCGGAGAAAACCTGCCCCAGCACCACTTTGTCCACCACAAATCCCACGTGACCAGACCCGGGATCGAACCAGGGTCGCCGCGGTGGAAAGCCAGCGACTAACCGCTTGAGCTATAGCGCGGCCTATAGAAGTCTTAACTAACTCACTGACTCCAGCAGAATCCTTCTTGAGACTCACGACCGGTCAACTGTTCAAAATCCAGACCCTCCCTCCCAATTTAGTGAAACCCAAATTTGCATCTCTGTATTCACAATAGCCAACCAAAAACAACAAATTCCATGGCCTGTACTCAGCAGGCCAACTATACCCACAATAACCCACCACTGGTCTCTATTCCCGACCAGATGACTCCAGACCACATTTTCAAAATCGTAATACTTTAAAGGTCCATGTTAAGCCTAATTTCTTTTTTTTTTAAGGAAATGATAGGAGGCTCATGTGATCACCTTGCCGTCTATGCTTCTATCTAACCTTTTTTTCGTTTCCTATGGGGTCCGTGTCGTATAAAAGGAAAGAAAGCGATTAGTTGTTCCCAGAATCGCTTGTAATATTATTGGACTTGGGGTTCTCACAGTGGTGGTTGTACTGTCTTCTGGCATTTAAAGTCATCTAGTTCGGAGGTAGCCTGGCTTTTCGAAGGAAAACAGCGTCTCCATCTTCATAATCGAGGAAAAAGCCAAGCAACAAATCAGCGTAAAGCAGCCTGCAAGCTAATTTCAGAAGACAGTACGTTTCATTTTCATTTCATGATCCCATTTACGACTAGTACTTCCAAGTAAGCTTTTGCTTTCAGGTTCTCCTAAGTTTTACACGAATTTCCGATCACTTCTGCGCATGCTACATGCATAGATTAAAAGTTAATATTCTAAACCGGTCCCTAGACTCTTTATAGTGCATGAATATATTTACGTTACTTTTATCGCACCTCAGGGCACGCGGTAGAGTAGTTGGTTGAGGCACTATGGTACAAGCCAGAAGGTCGCGGGTTCCATTCTCGATGAGGCCATTGGATTTTTTCAGTTGACCTAATCCTTCCAGCCGCACTACGCCCCTGGGGTCGACTCAGACTTTAACAAAAATGAATACCAGGAATCTCCCTGGGGGTAATGGGAGGCTGGTGTAAGGATGACAACCTCACCGCTTTCTGTAAGCCGATTACCTAGAAAATGTGGAATCCTCAATATCTCACATCCCAATGGACCTCCACGGACTGTTACAGGAATAGCTTAAAATTTCTTTTCCATTTTTGTCTATATCACACTTTAGAGCCGATTGTCTAGAGAAAATGTAGGAGCCTCGACGTCTCACAACCCTATGGACCTTCATGGCCTGTTACAGGGATAGCTTTACCTTTATACAATTCTCGTTTTCTCTGTAATGAGTACCCAACAATTCTTCAATATATTCCGAAAGCTGACGTTGCTTTCTGTCTACTTCATGTTGGTTTCTTGCTTGACTTGCTCTTCAACATTAATATGGAGGCGGCATGATTTTCCGAAACGTCGGATGACTTTCAACGGATTATATCCCGGAAGACAATATAATTGCATGGCTTTACCTGCTTACAATTGCCGTCCTAATGTGAAGCTGACACTAGCATCCATCTAGTGGCGAGCCTCAAAGTATACATGGTGTGGTGCTTAATTAAGAGCATGGATATTTCATATTTCGTCTTCACACGTATCCTCACTCTTCATGGTAAGTTTACGGTGTACAGTGTCGTGGTAACATATGCCTAATCTATGAAATTTACGCTTCATCTTCGGTGACATTCAGGATAATAATGTTTATCTTGTTTGTACTTGAAGACTAATGTACGTCGAGCAGCTGTCCACACAAGAAACACGAAAAACCAGGTACCGTACACCCGCCCACCAGATCAGTGGGTCAATGTCTTCTACCTCAGCCAGCCTCCGTTCTATTCTCCAGACCTCTGAGCTGGAAAGTTTCTGGAATGCAATAAGGATACCTCAAGGAGTGAAAAACCTCGGATCCTGGCTAGGGAAGAAGAGAGCTGGGAGGGAGCATATCCAATTTTTTTTTTCTTAATGGGGGACGGAACATGATCCTATTGGGCCACATTTGTCTACCTGCTGGAGCCGTAGTCCCTCCTCCTCAAAAGGAATTCCTAATGCAAGAGTGATACATATTACGGTAACGTTAAAAGCTTTCCCTGTGGTTACCTAAGCACTAAGCCATGAAGACTAATGATGGAATGGAGGTATAGCTCCACCAGTATTAACCTAGACACTAGGTAGAGGTGAGTGGCCTGCTTCACGCCCCGGCCGCTGTACTCCTGAGGAAAGAGACCACGGTATTCATTGGAGGCTACGTGAATACCAGAGCCGGTCTGGAAGCTGCAGAGTAGAGATAAATCTCTTACTCTTATCGGGAATTGAACACTGGTCGTCCAGCCCATAGCCCCTCGCTATAACTACTGAGCTATCCTGGCTCTTTAAAAAATCGTATTTCTGAGACGTCAGTTTTCAGGTTGTCACGGTGGTGAAAGCGAAGAACAACATTTTAAGGGGATGTGACACCGTGTTATCTGGTAGAATTTCACTGACATTTTGGCGGAACTTACTGCCTTCATCTTTAGGGTCAAAGAGTTAGCCAAATAAGCAGGAAGCATAAGTAGTAGGTTTCTCCGAAATGTCGGCGAATATCTGCCAGACTACACGGTGTCAGATCTCAGAAAACAATACACTCCTCATTTCTGATGGTGTAGAATTGTTCATCATGCAGAGATGTTCGACTGAAGCAGAACAAACGTCCATTACTGTAGAGTTCGACATTCGACTTTAGTCGATATCAAAGAATAAACTCCCCCTTTTGCGTTCTTTCGACTTTGCTCACTGGGCTATTAAAATGAACTTTCGTTTTTTGTTTCCTATTTTGTTTTCAAATTATACTATTACAGGGAAACAGTGAGAAAAACAAAACATGTGTCCTGTAGTCCGCAAGCGACCTATACTGACCGAGCGACCATCGCTCGTCGGCGAAGTTTGTGCGAACTTCAGCGGGTAGAGGGTGTCACGTGGTCAGCGCAATGGATCCTTACGGCCGTTAATAGCTGGTGAGAAAGCAAAAGCGAAATATTATTTACCCCACATGTATTTATTATATTCTTTTTCTGTTCATTGGGAATTTTATGTGTCTCTTCATAGTTGTCAGATATCGACTGCGCTAATAAAATGTGAAGCTATCCCTGTAACATGGCGTGGACACCCATAGGGTTGTGAAGCATCGAGGCTCCCACATTTTCTACACAATCGGCTTACAGTTGGAGGTGAGGTTGTCAGCCTTACGCGCCTACCGCCCTTTACCCCAAGGAAGCTTTCTGGTCCTCATTTCTGTTAGAGGCTGAGTCGACCCCAGGGCAATAGTGAGGCTAGAAGGATTAGTTCAATTGAAAATATCTGATGACAGTCTCGGGAATCAAAACCTCTACCCTCCGGCTTGTAGCACAGTGCCTCAACCATCTGCGCTACGGCGTGTCACCTACATATATCTCAATAGAAATAATGTACTCTATTCGGCTCACAGATAGTGGTGAGGTTGTCAGCCTTACACGCCGGCCACCCTTCAATCTCAGGATGATTCCTGGTAATAGCTAACTAAATAGCTAATTAAATAATCAGCTGAACTGCTTATTCGAGGATATACAAGTTCCAGATATATCTCGTTGCTTGAAACCCAAACGTATACTATCGTAAAGAAAGAACCACTGCCATTCTATGGTAATGTAGCTCAACCCGGTTTCTTGTTTTCTTTTTCTAAGGACTCTGTCAGTACTGAACTCACACCCAAGCCTCGACCTCTCAGGCTCCTGGAGGCTAACCCTTCCATGAAACCTTTTCACCACAATTTTATAAGCGTCTTTCGTTCCCCATATTTGCAACGTCCTTTATGCAGTCATCTTGAAGGAACATTTTCTGGACTATGACGCCGTATGGTCCGGTAGGATTTCACAGACGTTTCGGAGAACTACGCTGCCTCCATCTTTAGAGTCTAAGATGTCCCAAGCAAGTTACGAAAAAGATTGGCTTCGTGATACGTTCCTCCCGAAACATCTACTAATCATGAGACTAAACAGAGTCCCATCCCGTAAGACAGTACGCTTCATACCTGCAATCATACCTACTGATATTACTGCAGTAACGGGTAAGATAAATTTGTCCCTGTGCTCAATTAATTAAACAGCATGTCATGAATGTTTATGGGAGAGTGAAGGTTAGCTTCACGTCCCAGCCGCTTAACCCTTGGCAAACAGCCCCCGTTCCCACTGGTTAAGTAGTTGGTTTGGTCCCAGAACTGGTCTGGAATTTGTAGGGAAGAGAAAAACTTGCCTCTGCCAGGAATTAAACCGCCGCCGTCCAGCCCGTAGCCCATCTTTATACCGGCTTATGAATCGTAAAGCTCTGCTCTGTATAATCACTTTAGTCAGTTAGTTTCTCTTCTTTATGTTAGCATATGCTGTTCGTCCTTAATGAAATCGCTGGATAGAACAGCAGATACGAGTACAACATTTCATTGGCGGCCCAACGAATGCAAAGCACAGCAGTATTGGTCCGCAGTATTCAGGCCAAGGTTGTGATTAGCTTAAATTAATTTTCAATTTCAGGAGAATAGGATTGGTTTGAGGTGGCGCCTCCTTTCACTTTAGTTTCCTGCTCAACTTATTATTCGCCCATGAAGATGCTGACATTTTCCTCCGAAACGTCTGGTGACTTTCAACGGATTGTTCGGTGTTATATCCCAGAAGACAGTAACCTTCATAACCATCTCTCTGATAACCTCAAATCCTACATGGAACGGACCTACTAGTATTTTATACGTATTTGTGCCAGTAGAAACAAGACAAATACTCCGTCGCCTGTAGTCCGCAAGCGAACTATACGACCGAGAGACATCCGCTTGTCGGCGAAGTTAGTGCCAACTTTTACGGAGAGAAGGTGTCACGTGGTCAGCGCAACGAATCCCCAAGGCCGTTAATTTTGTTTTTCTAGACCGGAGCCGCTATTTCCTTGAAATACCTCCTCAATTATCCTCACGAGGCTGAGTGGACCCTGTTAAAGACTCACCACTTCTCAGAAAATCTGGTAGCGCCGGGAATCAAACCCGGGACCTCTGGATCTCTAGGCAGGAACTCTGACCACTAGACCACAGAGGCGGTAGAAATAAAGGAAGTGAAGTCCATCAACCCCATGAACTAGGTTACGTCATATCTTGTGTATGAATCTTGTACACGTTTCTGTTTCACAACAGCGGGTGAGCACCAGATGTGTGTTCAAAATGGAACCTAGCAACTTTCTAATGACGAAGTAACGGTCTATGTCATAACATGACGTGGCGCGACTCCGTTTTCATATTGGACGGAGTATGTAAGGGTACTTGAGGCCTTAGCAAAAGAACCAGCAGTCTTGTACGGTAGAGAGGACACGTGGTTCACCTTGTCTGTTGGGTATACCTTTATTATCGCGGTTGATGTGTGTATAGTTGTAATGTTGCCCACAAACTGAACCTGGGATACAGCTCAGGAAATTTATAGGTTAGAATGCCTCGTCTCTAGGTCCATTCGACAGCGAAAGGAAAGAACAAGCAGCTGTAAACATGCAACAGCGACTTATGTTACAAGTTACATCAGCAGCTCTTGAAGCGATGTCAGTCGTCACGAAAAAGAAGCCGGACTGATTATCCATCAATTTACGAAAATGTTAAAGAAACAATACGGAAAGAAGAGAGAAAATAAAAGAGAAATTAAGAAATAAAACAAAAAACAGAAGGAAGAGAGAGATATATCTACGAATTAAAGAATTTTGTTTCCACTTTTGGACTAATTCTGCTCTATTAACACAGAATGTAGGCCTACTAAATTAATTTTATTAGCATAGTCAATAGAGGCGCCGCTCCAAGTGGCCCTAGGTCTAAGGAATGAACTGTCTCCATTCACTCGAACGCTGGGACCGTGGGTTTGAATCCCACTCAAGGCATGAATGTCTATGTGAATTTATTCTGCGTTTGTGTTTCCTGTGTGTAGTCAGTGGCCTTGCGACGGTTTGATCTTCCGTCCAAGGAGCCCTACAGACTGTGTATAGGATAAAGAAACTGAAAAGCGGCGAAGATCCAACAAAAGGGCTGTAGATAGAGAGATGGGTAGATTTATAGATAGATAGATAGATAGATAGATAGATAGATAGATAGATAGATAGATAGATAGATAGATAGATAGATAGATAGATAGATAGATAGATAGATAGATAGATAGATAGATAGATAGATAGATAGATAGATAGATAGATAGATAGATAGATAGATAGATAGATAGATAGATAGATAGATAGATAGATAGATAGATAGATAGATAGATAGATAGATAGATAGATAGATAGATAGATAGATAGATAGATAGATAGATAGATAGATAGATAGATAGATAGATAGATAGATAGATAGATAGATAGATAGATAGATAGATAGATAGATAGATAGATAGATAGATAGATAGATAGATAGATAGATAGATAGATAGATAGATAGATAGATAGATAGATAGATAGATAGATAGATAGATAGATAGATAGATAGATAGATAGATAGATAGATAGATAGATAGATAGATAGATAGATAGATAGATAGATAGATAGATAGATAGATAGATAGATAGATAGATAGATAGATAGATAGATAGATAGATAGATAGATAGATAGATAGATAGATAGATAGATAGATAGATAGATAGATAGATAGATAGATAGATAGATAGATAGATAGATAGATAGATAGATAGATAGATAGATAGATAGATAGATAGATAGATAGATAGATAGATAGATAGATAGATAGATAGATAGATAGATAGATAGATAGATAGATAGATAGATAGATAGATAGATAGATAGATAGATAGATAGATAGATAGATAGATAGATAGATAGATAGATAGATAGATAGATAGATAGATAGATAGATAGATAGATAGATAGATAGATAGATAGATAGATAGATAGATAGATAGATAGATAGATAGATAGATAGATAGATAGATAGATAGATAGATAGATAGATAGATAGATAGATAGATAGATAGATAGATAGATAGATAGATAGATAGAATTACTGGGTATTGGGACTTTTTCGACTGGTGGCTTAGGCTGCAGCTACATGCTCACATTGGTTCCTTACTGACGGATTTTTATACCCTGAAGATGGAGGCGATACATTCCTTCGAAACGTCGGTGAATACAATACATACCCAGAGGCTCACCACAGAAGACGGCATTCTTAATTTTTAATAAATTTATAATGATGGCCGTGCCATAGATCAGGCAGTTAATCGCCGGCTTCCCACAGCGACGGCCCGGGTTGAATCCCAGGTCAGGTCATATGGGTTTTGTGGTGGACAAAGCGACGCTGGAGCAGATTTTCTCTGAATGCTTTGGTTTCCCCTGCCAATTGTCATTCCACCAACAGCTTCACACACGTCACCTATGATACGGGGCTGGTACAGAACACCAAACAGTGGCCAACGTACCAAGTGGACTCAGTCTGAGCCCACTCCAAGAAACTTAAAAAAAAAAGAAAATTGATGACGTAACAACCTACGTCGCCATTTGATGTTGTCATACCTTAGAAATAAACCGTACGATCATGAAGTGCGCAAAACAAGAGAAAGAGACTAACAGGAAGCTAAAGTAAGTGTAGGCTTGAACCTTAGACACAAAACTATTCACCTGTAACAAGGACAAACACGGGAAGAGTTATCATTCAACTAAATTCCTTTTTCTTTTTCGGGGCTTCCACTCTCTAGTTAAGGAGCCTCCCGAATTCTGAAGTCCACTTCTAAACGTTGGCCACATTTAGCTGTGTTTGTCTGCTAGGAATGCGCGCCCGTTAGACAACCGCGTGAAGTAGAAAGAAATTATGTTTGGTGCAATAAAATAATATATAATAATATAATAATTAATGGGGATAGAAGCACAACCCTGACATTGTTCGAACCCGCGGTTAAACAGATACTGGATGTGCTAATGATCACATCTACCAGACCGGCAATATTGAAAAATAATGCTTCAAATATGAATGAGCTTTATACATCGCAAAACATTCGAAATGTAAAGCAAACAGTACAGCTTTTAAGATATACTTCAGCCGCTTGTCTTAGAATAAGTTTATTTAAGGTTTTAATATGTCGTAAAAATTGTAACTAGAATTCCCAAAGACTTTTCAGAAAAAAAAAACTACTAAACCCATAACTTTTTAAATCGAAAGACTACGACCTTTTCGAAATGACTGTATGTATACGTATATATCATAGATGGATTCAGTTACATTTCTACCATGAAGTAGGGCGAGTATAGTCATCGATATTAACGCCCCGGCCTCATTTTCTCCTTTTCCCCTTCCAAAGATGAATTTTCAGGCTCCTCCAAAACGTCGGTATCTGTCAAAGTGAAGAGTTCTTTATTCAGGGCTATAATGTCCTGTCCGGTATTATGTCCCAGAAGATATAACTCTTCATAGTCACGGCTGTTAGAACTTCAAATCCTTCATATCTACCAAACTGTTCGGTGTCACATCTCAGAAGTCCTTAAACTTAATTTCCTCTCCAAACTTTTTAAATAAAATATTGAGTGAATCTGTAATCTTTTCCGTGCGTGCCCCAGAAATATTACGGCGGTAATCTTCATGCTTACAGGACATACGTACATTGTCTCACACATGGACGCCTGTCGTCCGTCCTCTCTACGTCTGAATCACCCATGAATATGTGTGCCTCTGCATAATCATAAATAAGTGGCCCTAAAGGGGCCCAAGTCTGGCTCGCGAGTCCGGCTTGGCAAGCTTGACTCGGGAATCGGGCTCGAATTAATTTAACCACAAACGCATGAGCTGACTCCCAACTTTGCGAACAACACACGGACGAGTTTGGCTCATTGGAACCCAAGCCGAGTCGGACTCGCGAGCCGGACTCGTACTTGTATGGGCCCATTAAGTAGTCGATAAACAGCAAGAATGTTGACCCTGCGGTGTTACTGGTGCCTAATGCTGACAACGCTCGATGTAGGACGTGATTCTAAATTAGTGCCGTAGGGAAACTGAACACAGCTTGGACACCTTACGTGCCAGGAAAGGCACGCATATTGAAGCTGTTTAGCATTCTGCAGTAATGTTCTATAGACAATAAAAGTTTTTGAGTTATATTTTAATACTCCTTAAGCAGTTTCCCCCTTCGTTGGTGTCTCCACCTTATCGTGGTGAGGATGCCAAGGACCCTGAGAGCTATACCAGCGGTAGCGTAGCTACTGGCAGGGCCTCCCTTGCTGGACAGGTCAAAGGGTAGGCATCAGACGAAGAGAGACACCAACAACCAAAAACTGATGCCGGAAGCAGCGTCATCAGCAGCGACTTGAAGCACAGAGCAAATGATGCTCGAGATGGTTCAAGTTCGTATAGCAACAGTTTAATTTTGTTGTTTCCTTTTCGAAAATTATACATAACAGAAACCGCGACTATAATTTAAAATCACCCTGCGCTATCATAAAATATGCAATTTCTTGTGGGTCATGATACCGTGTACTCTGGTAGCTTCAGTCTTATTTGTTGAGGTTACATCATGACTCTGCTATAATCTAGACTACGCAGCGTCCCATAGTAAGATTAAAGATAAATTGTGAATTTCAAAGGATCTGGAAGGAGGGAGTAATAACCTAATCTAGGCACTCGATCAATGAACTGAGGTAAACCAGGATATTCGGTCTCCGGGCCAAGATTTTTGTGCATGATTGTACAGCGTTACAGCTACAACATCTCGCTCTGTAGACTCAACCTGGATACCGGCCTGACAATTTCGAGTCCGTGATGTCTATTCCAACTTCATTAGGTCCATAAAGGTTCGTTGTATAGAAATAAATCATATAGACTAGACCTAGTAAGAAATGTTCAGAACAGATGAGAGAAATATTTTGTATGGTGAAGTTAATATAAGCCGTAGCTGAGTGCACTTAATGACAAAGGAGATACAGTGTATTAAAGAATGAGAGTAACTAAATATATTGACAAAATACATTATTTCTTTTTCACTTTCCAGTTCAGAAGATACAAAAGTGAGATGGAAGTATGGTCTTCAGAAATTTGTATGAGACTACGTTTTGGAAAGTTACGTGCCAGCACTGAGCTATATGACACCACAAGGAGTATAACGAACATAAGAACCATCATGTAAGATTTGAGGTTTTCACGGCGGGGTCTATGAATAAAGCAGTCTTCTGGGACGTGGCACCGTTTAGATGTAGTTTCAGAGGAACGTCGGTTAACACTATATCTACACGGTGCCACATCCCAGAAGACTGTTTCTTCATAAGAACCATCACTTCGAACAATGTCTCTGGTCTCAGTTTCCTTCATAATTTGCTTGTGTTTTCAAACACACTGTATTTGGCAGTAGGCAGCATATGCTTGCTAAATTAGCAGAGTGAAGAGTTATAGCACAATAAAAGCAACATTTTACAGTTGTCCTCATTCCCAGTTTTATTATTACTGATCTCCTGAAATAGCTATTCAACGTCATCACTTTTTAAGCGTCCAATTTCACTTCCTGAGTAAACGAAAGGCTACTGCTCGGAATGAATGTACGTGCAGACAAGTGGATGGATTATTATGATGGCTTAGAATTACTAACTTCATACGTTACTTGTAACGAATGGCAGCTTATGTAATGTTTTTGTATATAAAAATGATTCCTGTTAACTCTTGTGCCTACTCACAAGTACATATATTTTTTCTTTCAGATCAAACTCATTGGTGTTTCTTAATTCTCTGCCTCGGACAGGAGCAGTTAATGGAACATATCTAACTCCATGTAGTTCAGTCCTGCTTGAGATGCCACAAGTCGCTCAACTACTAAGAATTTCCCAATATATTATGGGCTCCGAAAGTGTGTTCACAAGAGCACGCCACTGGTCCATATTCTGAGACAGATGAATTCAGATCATAATCTAACACCATTTCTCTAAGACCTGTTTCAATAGTGTCACGTGTATTGATGACTATAGACGGGGTTAGATTGATGAATAGATTCATTGACCACTCACAGATCGCAACTACAGATAACGGTAAGGGTACTGCTCATTTCCACACTACAAGTCACTCCACACTGTCTTCTCAATCTACTTATACTAGTCTACAAGTGGTAACAGCTCCCCACAATGGCTATTCATCTGCAGTGTGTTCACTAGACGTTTCCTGGTAACGAATCTTAGCAATGGATATTATTCAGCTTCCGCTGTTCGCTGGTTAACACTCCATAGCTGAACCCTCAACATTCAGCTGTTTGTAACGTCGATTGTCTTTAAGGTAACTCCTCGTCACGGACTCCACAGAAAACACCATCTTCTGTTGTCAAGGATGCGTGTTTATTGACCTGTTACCTAACAATGGATATATGCGAACCGTATAGAAACTCCTCTTGTGACACTGGTTCTATTGTTGCGAGCGCGTATTTCGGACGTTGCTTAGAAATGGGTCTATATATTCCTACTGTCTAAGTGTTCCTAGTGGGCTACTTTCCTTTTTGACTTTCGTGCCCAAATCCTACATGAATTAACCTTTGCTCTCATGCGTGCTACATGACCAGTACATATCATCCTCCATGACATCAGCATTCTAATTTTATTCGGCGAAGTGTGAAAATTGTGAAGATTCTTGTTGCTTCATTTTCTCTAGTCTATTATTTCCTTCCTCTTGGGTCCAAATATTCTCCTCACTTCAGGTCGACAAAACATATGACAGAATCTTCCTGGGGGTTAAGGCGGCCACCGCGTAAGGCTGACAACCTCACAGCTATCTGTGAGCCTATTGTCTAGAAAATGTAGAAGCCTCGACGTCTCACAACCCTATTGGTCTCCACGGCCTGTTACAGGGACAGCTTTACCTTTTTTACCGTGTTCCCAAACACACTCGACAGCAGATGACACCTTGATCATGAGTAAAGCAGTTAGATATCAGATTCTGAATAGGTCCATTATTCGATGTGTTTCATCTTACGAGTAGTTCAGTCGTGCGGCAGTTTGGTTAACGCCGCTGCCAGTAATTCAGAATAGTTGTGCGACAATGAATAATGAATTGGCAGGGACGCAGAAGGAAGCGATCGGGGTCTAATTTACGTTATTGCCCTGGTAATTGCCTTAGGAACTAAGGAAAACCACGAGAATTCTCAGCCAGGACAGATAATGTTCCGGCCGAGATTCTAACCAGGAACCAAATAGTTCACTCAGAGTACAGTCTTATTCATTAGCAGAGAGTTTTCTTCTTTGCATCCTGTTGTGTTATGGAACCGAGGTATAAACTTGCTGTCTGTACGTAAGTTTGTTAATAAGAATGATAAAATCAAATAGAAATTAATAGAAAGTCATTATTAGTTTCATAGTTGTTATACTTTTACATGTTTCTATCGTGTTGTGGCATGTAGATCTATTGCTACGCGGCTACCGCGAGACAGGCTAATGTACAGAGGCCGCTGCTAGGCAGCGGTCCGGCAAAGAGCAACAGAGGGACGGTGCTTTGTGTGGGGTTCGTGCCGAGATGTTATAAGCCTGAACTGACAGAGGACTTGCATAGAGTGCACAAGGAAGTATTTTCAATAACACGCTATATATGCTATACTAGTACTTGACAAAAAGGAAGTGAAGACCATTCATAGAGACAAACCCATCCTCTGAACATAGAGAATGTTACATAATGACTATGGCCGTAAGGGCTCAGTTGCTAAAAAGAAAGCCTCTGGTCATGAATCTCGATGAGCTTGGAGCTAAGACGAAGTGACTGGTAGTAAACCGCCAGGCGCAAAATAATCTTCAGGGCGAGAACACACTAAGGAAACTGGAAACCCCAACGCAACAGAAATTTCCGAGAATTGTTATCAGCCTGAGTTGAACACGTGTTACTGAATGGGGCAGCACAAATAGAGGAAACGGCAACTCAACTCGTGGAAAGACTGAGAAACTCAACTTCTAGGCAACGGAGCATGCCAGTCTTCTCGCAATGGCGTTGCCGCGTGTTTTCCTAGCGTCAGCTGTTCTATAACGCATTTCAGTGATTCATTTTTTTCTTAAGATGGCATGAAATGTTGACGAAGCTACTAATTTTGTTTTTGTTGAGTTAATTGATCAAGAGTCTGGTATAATTCACAAACGCCACCCAGACTATGCTAGACAGGTCGAAGTAGATTTGGCTTGGGAAGGAATTTCTTATGAGACGAAAAAGTCTAGATACAGGTTAAGTTCTTTCGAAACAATATAAGTGCCTCAGTTTAAATTGTTACAGAAGAACGGATGCGCGCAATGTTTTCTTTTCATAATATTGTATTTAAGCATCCTGTTGCAGTCATATATCATTTACTTCACACATATTTCCATCTCAAATACACTTTATTATATATTCAGCCTTCCTCCACATTACGTGGTTCGGTTGTATACGGCCATCTTCAGGTGTCTTCTATACTGCTAAAATTGTTGCACTGTATATCAAAATTTTGTATCGCGCGTTAACGCAATATGTCCTGATTAAAATAAATTTATCTATATTAAAACAAATTAATTAACATCCCAGTATTTTTCTTATGGTCGTCGTTCTCTTCTCACGTCGTCTCAGCCGGTCTCAACTACCACCATGTTATAACAGGATCAGTACTATTATCTTGAATTGCAGAAGGTAAGGGCACGAAATTAAAAAAAGAAGAACACAATAATGCACTACTTCGGAGGAACATACCCACTTAACCCCAAATTAATATGATGTGAGCAACTAATCAAACTTTCCTCAGTGTTCGTCTGCTAATCTGGAAACCAGTTGCCTGCATTAATCCGTGACATTTCTCGGAAATTGCGGTTGGGTTGCGGTTGCCAGTTTCCCTGGTGTGCCCTCGACCTTAAAATTCGTTGCCAGGATGTGACTAGTGAACTTTAAAGTGTGTAGATCAGCAATAGCGCTCTAATTACTTGTAGTTCCGAGTACTGTGTGTAAGTTGTCAATAAACCCATTCATCAATCCATACTCCGTCTATAGTCACAACCCCACACGTGGCAATATATAAATTATTATGCTCTTGTATTTTAATTGAATTTTCTTTTTGAGCCGTCATTTTGACTTCGCGAAACACGGGGTTCCGACAAAAATAATTAGGGAAACAGCTTGAAAATATTAAATAACGTTATCACTTAATATGCATACTGGAATATTTAAATACACCCTCTCTCTCTGGGTTTCCTTTAAAATTGTATTTTCTTGTTTGCCTAACTCGATTCCAGACCCTAAACATAGGCTGTTCATTCCGCAAAAGAAGCGTAATTAGTGGACCCGGGACAATAAATTTGTCTCGCATTTGGGAAGATTCAGGAACTAATCACGACAGCTCTCATAACAGATTTATGGGGATTTCCCTTGATTCTTCTTCTTCTTCATCCATTCAGTCCTCTAGTAATGTTCTTAACATAAGTAGCCAGTCACACAAAATATACGACTCGAACTACAGAAAGGATCAATAATAAGACGGGATATTAACACATTTAACTGGCAAATTATTTGAGAAAATTATTTTATGTATTGTAACAGATAAATCGCTGTCAGGGTCGATAACCGCGATGTCATTTGTATTTCACTGATGACCAAGAAAGATTAAGGAGTGACTATGCTAGACTCTATTGGGTCCCAACCCATGTCGAGAAATATGCCCTAAAATTTGCTTCACGTGTCAGACTGTTATAGGAGACATGGTTAAAGTTAACGACCAATTTTGGAAGGAAGTGGCGATGGTCATGAAATTTAATTATATTCGAAGACTGGTGGTAGGATCAAGGAAAAGAGCAGGAAAAATTTAAAGTGAACTGAAGAGATAAACTGAAATATTGGCTCTTTTCATTAGTCACAAGGGCTATTTTAGTTAATCGCAATCCAGAAAGGAACATAGGGTGAAACGGTGGCCTGTCCGACGACTGCCGCGAAATGACTGCAGGTCTCATATAAAAGTGGGCAGGTGAGGCTGAGTGGAGCAGATGTTTAAAGAATTACAACCGATAATTACTTCTTAATTGTCGTTTAATAACAAAGGAGCTTTAGACAAATTTGATACTTGTGCTGCCCATAGCTTTTGTCTTTTAAGACAAGAAAATTATTGCTCAGGTAACGAAACATGGACAATACATGTAAGATTTGAGGTTTTCACGGCGGTGACTATGAAGAAAGCAGTCTTCTGGGTTGTGGCACCGTGTGGATGTGGTGTTAACCGATGTTTCTGAGGAACGTATCGCCTCCATCTTCAGGGTCATCTCACTCTCTCTTCGCTTGTGAGTTTTATTATTTTTCCTTTACCCTGGAAGGATTAGGTAAATTGAAAAAAAATGAATGACCTCATCGGGAATCGAACCCGCAACTCATCAAACAAATTACTGCCAAGAAATTTGTGTAGAAACATATGAGTATTTTCAGAGATATTAATAAAAAGACAGTTTAAAAAAAAAGAACAATATTCTTATGGGGTGGTTCCTTCTGTATTCTGATATGAGGTAGCAGTACTAAACAGTTCCTTCCTTTCTAGGGCAGGGTAGACGTGATGATGCTCTGCTCTGCCCTTGTGAACTTCATAATACCGAATTAATTTTCTAACAAGCTAAGCCTCTATTTTGCTCGAATGACAAATTACAGACTAGGAGAAGAACTCTCCTGTTGTTGACATGACAAGTCCCTTAGGAGATTTGTCTTGGTTTTCTGAAGCGTGTTTTCATGTCACTGTGATGTCACGTGATCACAGTGACGAGGTTAAATATCTATGCCAAAGGCGGGACTCAAACTCATAGCCGGATGTGGTCTAATTTTATGACCTGTTATGTCAAGTTTTCGGGATCAAACTCTGGGCCTCAGGGTGACTACTTCATCAAACATATTTTTATTCTTCTGTATATAGGCATACTTTAATCGTACCAGTGAGGGCCGATCATTTTGAAAGAGACATTTCTAAGTGCCTTAAGGCTCTTTAATTTAACTGTATATAAAATAAATTTAATACAGGCCTACGTCCTTGATAAAATAAATCGAATGTTCAACGTCCTTAAATAAGAGCCATGAATAAAGTAAAATAAAATAAAATAAAATAATGATGAATAAACCAAATTAACTTCAGCGGCTGGGAAAATATACAAAATATTTACTGTATCTCCTCCTTTGTTCTTATTCTTCTCCTTCAAATTTTGCAGTATTCTTCAGATAAAAGTAAGCTCTAACATTTCTAACGTAACTTCAGCCCTTCGCGTTTGTGCAGGATTGAATTCAGACAGTCTGCGTTCCAGAGAATGCTTCGTGACCCGCACACCAGTGCGTGCATTCAGGGTCCCAGAAGACGATTAGAAGAGATACAATCGTAGAGCTACAGGTATTTATCTTTGCCTTACACAAATTTCTGAGACGGAATTCCCATAGAAATTTTCAGCAGCAAACATAACAGTTAATCAGTAAATAACGGAACATTTGGGTTTTATAAAATATTGTCAATTCACTGCAACTAAAATAATACAATATTTAATATAGATCAAAGAACCAAAAGCTCTAAAACTTATTTCACGTAACTTTGTTTTATTCTTACAAACTAAATTATAAATGCATATGTGTCAAACTCATAAAGCCCTTTCCGACATGTTTATTTTCTTTGTACTAAGTAATACTATAACTCGATGGAGCTCAGTTTCTGCAGTACGCCATGTTTCTGTGCAACAATGAACGTGATTATCGAAGAAACAAAACACGATTGAACACAAGCAGCTGCTGCTGCCGCCACTCGGTACACACATAAATTACCGGCATCAAGTGACTGGCTTAACAGCGCTTTCGTGTAATCCCAGTACGTTACTGTCAATTATGTTGGTTTCAGAGAGAATACCCCTAGCAGAGAGGCAGACTAACAAACAAACAATGTTCTTGGGGTAAAAAGAAGCATTGACATGCAAGCCATGTATGTCTGTAGCGCATTAAGTAACGTTAAAACTTTTAACAGAAAGGAGAACAAACAAATATAAATAAGAAAAGAAAACGTTGGAAACAGTACATAATGGCCGTGTAAACATGCAGTGTAATAGGTTTGGAACAAATATCAACCTTCACATTCGGTTAAGCTAACAACACAGCTCTCTGTTCCTTTAAACCATTTTATATAAACCAATTATATCGCTTTCAGTCTCTTCAGTATAACACTAATGTCTTAAACACTCAACAGGCCTGTTCAATCAGAGAAGTGATTTCCTGACTGGACAGTACAATTGGCACCCATCGTGCTTAGTTGCTACAAGTTCAGATTAACACTAGGGAAATTAACGGCTGTTTTTACCTCCTTCAGAAACATTGTTCTACATTTTAGGGCAACTGTGCTTTGTTGTTTTTATTATTATTATTATTATTATTATTGAACCAAAAACCCTATTGATGAAACATGTCTTATACTGAATTAATTAAACTATTATAATTATCATTAAGTTATTAATTTCGTTATTATTATTAGTAGTAGTTTTGCATGCTGCTCTATATGAAACTCAAATTCTCACATGTGGCTTTGTCTGTGTATGTTTGCTTCTGTATCTTATTCATGCTCACTGTGTAATTAATATAGACTATCATTTTTGTATTTTGTTTTCTAATGATTTTTGTGTATTTCTCTATTCCTGCTAGCTTTGTAATTGGCCTCTGTGCTGTTAAGTTTGCACGTAAATAAACATTGATTGATTATTATTATTATTTTGATTCTTTGTTTCCCTATATGCATTAATCCGTTTTTTCTCCAATATTTATCTTTAATTATTCTTCGATTAATGTTGTGTTTGTCCATTACGTAACTAGTTCTATCTATACTGTGCTGAGTCTGTAATTGGCCTTGCGGCTGTTGGCTCAGCACATAAGTAATAAAGATTTGAATTGAGTTATTATTATTATTATTATTATTATTGTTATTATTATTATTATTGTTATTATTATTATTATTATTATTAGACATTGATTGTACGAGTATACATAAATAGTGTTAGGCAAATTTTATGAAGCCTAATTTCGGAAAAATTCAAGTCGTCTCTTTTACCAGGAAGACGAAAGTTCTGAATTATCAGTACTTACTTACTTACTTACTTACTTATGGAGCCGAGCCCTTCTTGAGGAGAAGCCAAATCTGCAGCTACTGAAGAATTTCCCAGCATTTTATGGAACCCGAAGGTTCATTACCGTGTTCGGAAGAACCTTCCACTGTTCCTTGTTCTCAGTCAGATCAATCCAATCCATACCATCCCATCCTGTCTCTCTAAGATCCATTTTCATATTGTCCGAATTATAAGTACAGACTTGGAAATTCCTTTATACTACGAACAGATTGTATTAAGAATTTCTGTGTGCATACTGATTGCAAACCTCATTTTCATGGTCATGTCGATTTTCTGTTTTCACATACAATGAAATTACTAGGGCTAATTCGCACAATAATTCCCCCCCCCCCACTTTAGACAGCCTATTAGTGCTATATTTTGCTTTGGTCAGATCTAAACTCGAATGTGCTTCTGTTGCTGGGAACCATGTTACAATTACTGACTCCAATAAACGTGAGTTCATATGAAAATATTTGAAGCCCTTTCCGCCATACATTTTTTTCAAAATATAAAATATATCATGTTAACTTATTGGGAAAATTAAATTCGTTGACTCTGCATAGCAGGAGTCGTCACTATGACGCATTGTTCCTCATAAATATTTTTAGTGACAGTAAACGTCGTTCCTCTCTCCCCGAAATACCTGACCTTCGGGTTCTTACTCGGAACAGCGGTAACTTTAACAAGTTCACCTGTTCTTCTAGTCTCTGTTCTCCAGCTAGACGTGTTTCAAGTGCAAATGCACTGTGTAAACTTACACGCATTTTTATGAACTCCTGTTGGAGTGTCAAAAGCCTAAATTGATTCTTCTTTTTTTTTTATCTAATATGTCTCCTTTGTTAGTTTTTGTTTGTTTTGTCCTGTGTTGTCATATTTCTGTTGTTGTTGTATTTTTGCTGACTCTGTATCTGGCCACTGGCTCTTGTCCTCAGCAAGAAAATAAGTGCAGAATTGAACTGAATTGAATTATTAACTGCTGACTCGGAACACAAATAATTACTGAATTGATATAATTTTCATTCCTTTTTCGATCTTATATTTATATTTCATCATTTTAATGCATGAGATTATATACAATTTAAGCTCCCTTCAGTATTTCTGTACACTGACACACACCTAAGGGATTACAGTCCCACGTACAAAAGCTACTGGGCCCAATAGAAATCTCTCGCTGTGAGAAAAGGCATACTAGAGGGCAACTGGGAATCCGCCAACGGAAGACGTCAAGTAGTCCAGATAACTATTCCTCGGAGCAGGGTGAAGGACGTTCTGAGCGAACTACAGGGTAGATCGACAGGAGGTCACTTGGGTGTTAAAAAAACCCTGAGTAAGGTTCGGCAGAAAGCGGCCTCCGTAGTCTAGAGGTAACGTTCCCACCTCATGACTCGTTGTACGCGGGTTCAAATACCTGGCGTAGGTCGTCGAATTTTTAAGGGCGGAAAAAATTCAGGGAACAAGTCCTCCGGGAGGGACTTTAAGCCGTGGGTCCCGTGTCGTAGCTTTACGGTATGTAAAAGAACCTCATACCTCCAAAGGAGGTCACTGAGCCAAATTACGGACGTTTCCCGCCCAACAGCAGTCTCTAATACCTCTGGTAGATAGGGGAAGCATTATAGATACCTCTCAGCTAGTAGAGCCGGCCTCGCTGGCTGGGCGGGACTGATGGTAAGCACCAGTACCGGTAGCATATAGAGACTGGTAGAAATCATAGAGGGAAGCAAAATGAACCAATACAGGTCTAAGTGCATGGGGAAACACACCCTCTCCAATAACTAATTAACTAACTAACTAAGGTTCGGCAGAGATTCTACTGGCTCCAAGCAAGAATCGATATTGAGAAATGGTGCTGACAGTGCGACACATGTGCAGCCAGTCGGGGACCGCGGACCAGGAATCGTGGGCAAATGCACCGGTATAATGTCGGGGCTCCATTCGAGAGAGTAGCCATTGATATCGCAGGGCCCTTCCCACGAAGCGACCAAGGAAACCGATACTTACTGATCGCTATGGACTACTTCACCAAGTGGCCGGAAGTGTATGCCATTCCCAATCAGGAGGCGTCGACAATAGCGGAAGTTCTGGTTGCCAACTTCTCCTGCCTCTTCGGCATACCTCGGGAGTTGCACAGTGACCAAGGCCGTTATTTCGAGTCTCGTCTGCTGCAAAGTTTTGCAAAGCCTGGGAGTGAGTAAAACGCGCCCCACGCCCCTGCACCCACAGCGCTACATTAAAACCATTGTACTCGTCACAAACATTACCTTTTACCTTACACTAAAGATAGTGAGATAGAAGAAATGTAGCTAGTACTGGAGGGATCAGATGAGCATACAACATTGTAATCGAAATATCTGAAGAGAGAAGACCTCTTGAAAGACCTAAACGCAAATGGGAGATAATATTAAAATGGATCTTAAAGACAGAAGATGTTATAGATTGGATACATCTGGCTCAGAATCAGGATCATTGTTTGTGAATACGGTAAGATCCTTCGAGTTTCATGAAAAGAAAATTAGTATTTCTTCGATATTTTAGCGATTATTAATGATGTTATTGGTTTTAGCAACACTTCTGAGGTTTGATTTAAAATTGTCATAAAAGTAAGAAAATTTATAGTTGTTTTTGAAAAGTTACAATGACCACATCAATGGAGTCAAGACCACGTGACCTAACGTATACCGTCAGTCCTTGGTATTACAATTCTGCCGTAAGTGTGACAAGACATGATCTAAATGACGTGGTTTCCACATCTTACTGTGGCTGGCATGTACAAGTATGTAAACGGAGAGCTTGTCGAAAGGCACAATGGGAAATTCAACAAGAACACTGGTCCCTTCAGGATGACTGACAGAAAGTGTTTTTGTGGCTTCAAAGGAAGGGGACACTCTCATTTAGTTGTCTTGCCCCGAGACAGGATATTCGGACAATGCACATCTTGGGTAGATACAGAACTACTGAGGTCCCTTAGTTCATGGCGCCATCGAATAACTATACCAACCGAGAGAACGCCGCTTTTCGGCGAAGTTAGTGCCAACTTTTGCGGATAGAGGGTGGTACGTGGTCAGCGCAACCAACCCCCACGGCCGTTAATTTCGGTTTTCTTGTCAAAGGCTCAATAAAAATATTTTCGCGTATCGGACCGTGCAATGCAAACGAGGTGATGTTACCAACAATAGAGACTCTTTTCCGTCGGGTCCGTGCGAAGTACCTAGAAGAGAAGTGAATTCAGAAGCTAGGAGCACTCAAGAGTATAAGGACGAGAATGGGTCATGTCCTTCGTTTATTGTGAAGATTAGTTGAGTACAGATTAGGACAGAGAAGTACAGAGTGATTGAAGCCGAAATAACACGAAGACTTCATAGTGATTTGAAGTGTTAGTTTCTGTGTTGAGATCCGTTGCCAGGAGACGACTAGTGGAAACTGAAAATCCTAGTGTGTGTGGAACACTGAATTATAAAATTATGTAAATCAGAGTAGCGCTATATTAATTGTGATAAAGAGATTTTATTGGGCATGTACAGAGAATGGCTAAGGAGCGTATCCCAAAGAAAATACTATACAGTACAATAGGCGGTAGGAGACGTGCTGGGAAACCAAGAACTAGATGGATTGATGCGGTGGAAGAAGATGCAAAGAAGTTAATGGGCGTAAGGAACTGGAAGAGAGCAGCGCAGGATATAGAGGAATGGAGGGGCTTGATAAGGGAGGCCAAGGCCCGACATCGGGCTGTTGCGCCATAGAAGAAGAAGAAGAAGAAGAAGAAGAAGAAAAGAGATTGTATCCGAAGTGCCAATAAATCCAATCAGCTGAACCAGAACCCGTTATTTTCGTCACGCGTACCCTCCTACACGTGACAATATGTTCACGATAAGCCACCGCCTCCAGCTTCGGCCATTCGGAGCGTTCTTAAGCGGATTTCGCAAGCCTCAGCCAATCAGTGACGTCCGTTTTAAACGTTTGGATCTCAGCTGGACTGAATTTCAGTGTTTGATATTTCATACATTTCTTCAGGAAGAGACCAAGACTGCAGTCATATACATCTCAAACAACCGCCTTATGCGATAACCTTGCTATTTATTTATCTATCCAGCCGGAATAGTTGAGCTAAAACAGATGGCCGTTGCTAAGCAACGTCTAGGTAAACACGTTCCCGTTCCGACGAAAATAGCCTATTTAGTTCTTCCCAGAATTATTTTGTTATATTACGCAAATTCATTCTCTATTTCTGGCCCTCCTTGTACTCTGTTTACTCATTATTTATCAATGTTTCAATGTTACCGTCTGTAAAATGATCATGAAACTGAGAAATGAGCCCTATGCTCCAAAGTGAGAGAAAGAAAAGAGAAAAAGAAATTATTCCAACTAGATGAATTCGAATTGTATAATGACTGATGAATGAAAAATTGGAAAAGATGAGGAAGGAAATGTTCGTAATCCCTTTGAGGTACTTCCTCGGCATTTCCTTGGATGAACTGTGGAAAACCATGAAGAACCTTGTGTCCTTGGCCGAGGTTCGAACTGTGCATCGCTCCAATACGAGTCTTGATCCTTACAACAATGCTAACCAGCATTATTCCTTTTTCTCAACTCATGGCTGCGGTGTGAATATGGAATTTCCGTTTTACACTCAGCAGTAGCTTACTGATTAGAGTTCACTTCTGCTATGTCGTTAAAACAAACAGACACGAACAGCCAACCGGCTTAAAGTTGTGTGTGTGTATGTTCGGACACTTGAAAGTGACTGCTTAAGAAGTTGACTGTCGCCAACCGAAGGTGGCGGACCATGTAAGTGGGGGCCAACCTATTGACGGCGGCAAATATTTCTTTTCTGGAACAGGCATGTGTGGCGGGCGGCGAGGACAGAGGATCAGATAACCGTAGCTACCAACTCCAGACAAAAGTGACATAAACCCTCCACACCTTAAAGTACTACGTTAAGGATATTCTGAATGCGTTAATGAGGACCTGTATTTTTCTTTCACACTATTTCATTCTTCTCTTGTGGAAAATGCATAGTCTGTCTTCATTTTAGACATATTTTTCTTTCTGGTGACTTAAATTATGTTTTAATACTTTAATTTGCTTGTTTTAGATATATTACGTGTATAAGAAATAACTGTAGTTTTAACTACAGACATTTTACTACAAAATTTTGTGAAAGATTATTGCAATTAGTGATCAATGACTTAGTTGAATCACGAAACCCGTTTCGGGGGTACCAATTTCGAATCTGTCCATACAAGTGCCTGGATAGTTCCTTCAGATATGCAACTATAATCTCGTTCCAGAATATTACAATTTATTACCTTACCTCCATTCCACCCCATCGCACGTTACGTAAGAACTATAATTTAAATAGTCGTTAAAATAACGTAATTGTACCTTAAATTCTGTACTGGAGTTCGTCATTCGGCCTGCGTCAGAGAACGGGTTTCAAGCCTCAAATTCAATTAGCATAGCTTTTAATCAGTTTCACTAGCCGAAGTTCAAATTTCAGAAGTACTAAATAGAAAGCCTACTGATCTAATTCAAAATTTCTTCAAGTGTTTCCAAAATAAATAACGAAACAAAGCTCGCAATGAAAGACAATACACTGTGACGGAAAGATTAATTAATTAATTAAGAGGCTCGATTAACCAAATGCTGGTGGTAGACATTTGAGCTAAGATTACAGTGGCTTATAGTTACAAGTTAATTGAATGTTGCAAGTAAAGAGAGGGTAAAGAATTTCCTAAAGCGAATCAGCAACGCAATGTAAAGGGAGCTGCAGAGGCGGTGCGTGTGTTTAGCCACCGGAGACGTGAATGTTACCGGCAGTTGCAGGGGCACCAACCGGTAACATTTCCACTCGTCGTAGGGGACCATTGTTCATGTTCATACCTTCGTATTCACTGAGTGAAAACATTCGAAACCGATCTAAGTTTATCATGTACTCTACGTTATAATATACATCCTCAAGAAACAAATAAAATATTAAACTGTAATGAGGGAAACAACATTTACTTGTAGAGTGCTACTGACTCCGTGTAGTTCTCTGGAAGTTCACGGAAGTTCCTGAGAAAAATCTGTCTCCATCTTCAAGGTCGAAGATATGCCAAGGAAACAACAAGCAAGTAGCAAATACATAATTGAATGAACAATGACTGCAGAGCTTCCCCTGGGTAGGGTCTCACAGTTAGCAAATATGAATATGCAACAGAAATTTGTCCAGGCCTACTCGTAATCGTGTTTTCCACTCACAGGTCTCTCCTCTTGCTGCTTGCTCCTTGCTCGTTGCTTAGCATATCTTATTCTCTGAAGATGGAGGCAAGATATCACTCCGAAACTGCTGTGAACGTCCGCACTACCACATGATGTTATATCCCACAAGAATGTCCTCTTCATAGCCCCCGCTGTGAGAACCTCACATCTAACAGAAATCATTTGAAAGTATTTGTGTTTTTCTGACGCAACTGCAATTGATTGGGAACCATGCACAAACGTTGTCAGCTATAACAACCTTACGGAGGAATGGCTGCCATGTTAAGCCGATCACAATGGCTAAGCTGATTATGCTCTGCACCGCCTTGGAACAACCGAACACTATAATCCACAGTTCGAAGTTTTCTGTGCTGTTTGCTACTCTGTTCAAGTAGAAACCCTCAGTTCAACCCCCCATCTAAAGCATTGTAGTCAATGTTCTATACGATAATAACCTAGAAATATTTACACCATTTTAAAGCGTCCTCCGTAGTCTAGAGGTAACGTTCCCACCTCATGACTCGTAGTACGCGGGTTCAAATACCCGGCGGAGGTCGTCGAATTTTTAAGGGCGGAAAAAATTCAGAGAACAAGTCCTCCGGGAGGGACTTTAAGCCGTGGGTCCCGTGTCGTAGCTTTACGGCACGTAAAAGAACCTCATATCTCCAAAGGAGGTCACTGAGCCAAATTCAAGGACGTTTCCCGCCCAACAGCAGTCTCTAATACCGCTGGTAGATGGGGGAAGCATTATAGATACCTCTCAACTAGTAGAGCCGGTCTCGCTGGCTGGGCGGGACTAATGGTAAGCACCAGTACCGGTTGGATATAGAGACTGGTAGAAACCATAGAGGGAAGCACAATGGACCAATACAGGTCTCAGTGCATGGGGAAACCCACCCTCTCCAATAACTAACTACACCATTTTAACAGCAGAAAATTTTGCTAACTTTTATCAATTAATATATGGGGTAATTTATATATTGCTACTGATTTATTGTGGTTTGTAACAGTTGAAAGTATGTATGGAAAATTTAATTCCAGCAAATTAATGAAGACGTTTAACTGATAAATAACTAATATGTATAGAAATATTTACTAGACCAATATATTTTCTTCGTAATAAATATTTCAATATAATGTATTTTCTTTAGATGAAAACATGTTTAAATGTCCCTACATTCATTTCCCGTTACAGATAACTACTGCAATTCTATTACATACAAGACTGTAACAAGATGAATTCTGAAAGGGTTGTTTGAATTATGGACTGGTGTGTTAAATCAAGTGACACTACAAATAAAGAAGTATTATTATATTGATAATTAATATTCGTCAGAAACTGCAGTTACTTTTAAAAATAGCAGCACGTAATTACACAGAACATTTAGGAGAATTCAGTAGTTTGTAAGCAATACTCTCACTTGAAGAAAGTCGTCTTCTGNTCTGGGATTTGGCATCGTGTATATGTTGTGTTAACCGACGTTTCGGAGGAACGTATCGCCTCCATTTTCAGGGTAGAAGGAAAAATATAAGAAATCCGCAAGCGAAGAGGCCGTGAGAACCGGTAAAAGCAGTCTGGAGGCGATACGTTCCTCCGAAACGTCGGTTAACACAACATATACACGATGCCAAATCCCAGAAGACTGCTTTCTTCATTAATTTATATTGTTTCCGTGGTGGAATATTATAAATAGCTAAATAAGAACCGATTGAAACACTTCTGTGTTTGGACTGTCGAATCGTTCGGATTACTGAATTTTAAAATAACATTTTCGAATTTATTAGCTAAATTATTTATTCAAATTTGTATAGATACATACTACGTAAAAACAACTGCCAGAACCTTCGGGTCTTCGACTACAGGCCGAGTTCTGGACAAGCGATAACCGAGTTACGTTTTTTCACAACCCAGAGAGGAAGGTCCATTAACATATAATTTCACGATTTATGTGTGCGCGGCTATAGAAGGGGTTCTGGATAATTGGATTTACTGACCACTTATACACACCACTCGGAACTACAAGTAATTACAGAACTATCGCTAATCTCCACAATTTACAAATCACTACAGCGCCCACTAAATCTTTTTCCCAGCCTGCTGTGTTTTCAATAGCCCTTCCCTGGCAACGGTCTCTAACATTGAAGACACTTTAGCTTCCCGCGCTCAGGCCTTATCTTCACAACCTCCCGTGCAGAACTCAACTTTCAACAGACAACTAACAGTTTCAGAGTCAGTGTCAGAGACATGAACATTACGGCAAAAAAACATGTATCATTTCGCATACAACACAACGTACAGAAGCAATAGAAACTCACCATATGTGGAAAATAAAACCAGCGGGGAGTGACATAAAGAAAGCGCTAAGGAGACGCCTAGATATGGTAAGGAAGTTAACAAAAGTGACAGAGACTCTGGAAGCACCACGTCACGTTGCTTCGACCTAAGCCTTACCACCTAACAACGACCATAACAGAACACGACGAACCAGAAACGTTTAGCTCTTAAACTAATTTTAATCAATTGTTAAAATGAATGTATAATTCGGGTAATTAATTTTAAGAACGAAACTATATTAATATTAATCCAAACCGAATACTTAATTTTAATTTTTAAGCCTAATTTAAAGAATCGTGATTTTGTTAGATTATAACTTAATAAAATGTTGTATTAGCTACACAAGTGGTAAAATATTGAAATAATGTGGATCCAAAGTAAAAAAAAACAATTCAGTGATTAAGATCACATTTCTGTAGATTCGACTGATGATGACCTTGTAAGGGTCGAAACATATAGCGACGCCTTTGCCAAATAAACTAATGTTGGTAGTTGTATCACTTTATTCATTGATAGAATTATTGGGTAGAGGGCTCCACTGAACCTTATTGTCTGTTCTGGGGTTGTTACACAGTATGAATATGGGCGATGTTGCCTTTATCTTCATTGTCTAAATGTATAACAAATCATAACATAATTAACGTTAATTATTAAACATCGTGAAAACATTAAATCAGTAATAATTAATTACCAGGAAATCTGCGCAAGACTGAGCCAAATTACAGATATCAGACAACAGTAAACAAGCGCGCACAGCCCTTCCTCTTCTTGCGGCTCCAACAGCGCCCAAACTACTAGACAAATTCCGTTCACATTCTCTTTGGCTAGCTTATACTAAACTTTATCGAGCAATGTATATATTTTGGTTCAGTGTTCTTTATCTCCATTGCAATGTTACGTACGGAACTGAATTATTATTTATTTAGTACTCCATGTTTTAACTATGAATAAATTATCGAAACAGTATAAATACAGCAATAGACCTACATTATTCACTAATTATAACAAGGTCCTATAGACTTTATTTACTTTAATGCATTTTAAGCACAGTTTTTTTCAAATGCCTATATTCTGTGCCTAAATAAAACCAGGCTTGGGCCGCGCCATAGCTCAAGCGGTTAGTCGCTGGCTTCCCACCGCGGCGACCGGGGTTCGATCCCGGGTTTGGTCAAGTGGGATTTGTGGTGGACAAAGTGGCGCTGGGGCGGATTTTCTCCGAGTACTTCGGTTTCCCCTGCCAATCTTCATTCCAACAAGTTCTCCATCATCATAATCACATGGGGCAGGCTACAATAGGCCAATCAGTGGCCGCCGTGCCGAGTGGACTCAGTTGGACTCCACAACCTACTAAAAATAAAAATAAAAATAAAATCAGGCTTAAAGTCTTCTGAGACTTGCAGTTGAGTAGATTCTGACGAAGCTCGACAAACAGCAAGCTTATGTCTGAGTATATGAGTGTTACCACGTGTGGGTTTAATACATTCTTTTACCTAGAGAGCGGACAAAGGCAATGCGTAAAGAAAATGTACATTTCAATGTCACCTATGCGGTTCGCTGTACGCCACACATAGCGCTATTCTTTATCACCTCGCACGTCATTTTCCACGTCTTCGATGTTTACATCAGGCTAAGACACGATATTGCCGATATATGTTGAGTGAAAAAGGGGGGGGGGTAACTATCCGTGTAACAGGCCGTGAAGGCCCATAGGGTTGTGAGACGTCGAGGCTCCCACATTTTTCTAGACAGTCGGCTCACAGATGGCAGTGAGTTTGTCAGTCTTACGCGCCGGCCTTGCTTTACTACCCAGGAAAATTCGTGGTACTCAATTTTTTCAGAGGCTGAGTCGACCCCAGGGCCATAGTTCGGCTGAAAGGATTAGGTCAATTGAGAAATCCAGTGACCTCATTGGGAATTAAACCGGCTACATAGTAGCTATGCTGTAGCATAGTGCCTCAACCAACTACGCTATTTCGTGGCCCTAATGAATCCTTTACAGTATTCGGAGATCCACTTCTTTCCTGATTTCTAATTAAAATGACAACGTAGCTTTCAGAATATCCTACCAATGTAAGGTGAACCATCTTCAGAGTTAGTTATAATTTAAGTCACCCCTCAGACCTCATTTTCGTGCCACACGTGACCATTCTAAGTCATCGTGAGATACCAAAAATTTCGCTAAAAGCCCTCTCAGAAACATATTCTAGTGCAACAATATATTTTAATAACAAATCCGTTATAAATTACGTCAGCTACTATAGAGCAAAAATATATAAAATTTTACATAAATAAAGTACATGAACCACATTCCTACACTCTAAAATTTGGAAATGTGCATATGCATATATATATATGTATTGCTGAGGGGGAGGGGTTATTGCAATAAGCTTCAAATTCGAACAGGATTAATGTATGCTAGACAGACAAATGTTTTTATTATCTTCAATTGCATCAGGATAAAGTAAAGTAAAGTAAAGTAAAGGTAGCCCTGTAACAGGCCGTGGAGGCCCATAGGTTGTGAGATGTTGAGGTTCCCACATTTTCTAGACAATTGGCTAATAGATGGCGGCAAGTTTGTCAGCCTTACGCTCCGGCCGCCCTTTACCCCCAGAGGAAAGAAAACTATATTTCTGAAGCGCCCGAATTCAGACCCTATAATACAAATTCCGACGCTGAGGGGGTTCTTTATTTAGATAAAACAAAATTGTTTGTGTGAGTACTATAAACTTTTCAAAAAAAAAAAGGAAGGAAAATTTAAATAGATATTACTAATTATCGGAGACAAAACAGTCAAATTTGTAACTTCATTTAAATATGTACACAATAGACAATGTAATATAAATTTGTGAATTATATTTATTTTACCAGAAAAATCTGACGGGATATAAAATATTAGTTATATTTATATTTGCTTTTCAATACAATAAATAAGAGCATAAACGTTTGAAAAGGGCAAAGTGGCAGTGAAATTTTGTTAAGTAACAGTTCATTAATATTGAATGCTAGTCAGGTCAAATCATTGAAGATGATCTATGAACAGCTAACATTTCTTTCATTGCAGCCAACTTTTTGATAATAATTTACAATAACTTACCAAAGTCTTGAGGATTGATTTTCGTGTCCCAGTGATCCACAATACTTCACTACAGTAATTGCCTACGACGCAGTTAACACATTATTACGAAGCAAATGACCATTTTGTTCACATATTTTACAGAGATTATTTGAAAGAGTTTTATTATAACATATCTAAATGCCTATCTCTCTGCTAGTGTTCAGTTATGATTCTTGAATCTGTCTTATCATGAAGGAAAAGTTTCCACACTTCACAGACCAGCTAAAGAAATGCAATTCTCATATGAGGTAAGCGGGGAAAGTTTGAAGCGATTGCCCGAAGATGAGCGGTCGGCTGCCGGCAGCTTCCACACACGGCTGCAGGTAGAAAATGGCTGACTGACTGGAGTAGGGAGAAAATAAGGCTGAGCCTGAGGTTCGAATTTCAGCTTGATTTATTACCATGAAATAAATTAAAATTATTATGAACTCAGTCAAAAATATCGCAACATGAAGAAGAAAGATGAGTCATATCTTCTGGGATATAACGCTGTGTAGTCCGTTGAAAGTCAAACGATATTTCGAAGGAGCAGATCACTTCCATCTTCAGAGTCAAAGAATAAGTCGAGTAAGATACCGTTGCTGTGAGAACCTCAAATCCTACAAAAATATGTATTTATTGAGCATGTTTAAAAGGAGTTGCTGAGGAGAAGGTTTGGAGCTGAGAGACAAGGTTAAGAAGAGGATGTAAAATTACGTAATGCCATATTATTACAGTTATCACATCAAGAAGGATTAGATAAACAGAACATACAGTTTGTATGGGTGGGTTTATAGATGAATACAATATTTTAGTCGAAATACTTGAAGGAAAAAATAACTTGGCACAGAAGGATAATAATAAAATGCTTGCAGAAATATGGGATATGAACTTGTGGACTGGATTCAGCTGAATCAGGATAGGTTATGGTCGCGGGAAACTGCACACACGGTTATGAACCTTCGAGTCTCATAACAGAAGGTGCTATATCGCAGTGCCCTGTACTCACGCAGAGAAGACGCGGTGGGTCACGAATGTGTCTTGGAAGAGAAAACGGAGAAAATTATCTTTGTCGTTAATAATATAACCTCTGCCCGGAATAATACCTAAATTAAGCCACGACCACTTCCTTCTGAATATTATCCAATCCATCAATCATTATTCATCGGGCCCTATAGTGTCTCGATAAGGAAAGAGTCGTAAACACCAAACGAAAAAAGAAGTCTCTAGAACGGCCGTTGCCCAGCTGCAGCCTCTTCTCTGCAAATAGTTACTGACTTCTCAGTATTCACCATTGACGGAAGCGGCGAGTTTTGTGGTAAAAGTTAAATGCAGTCAGCCCAAACCATGACAACGGACATGTAAAGCAAAATTTTTTCTCTCTGCTTAACTAATTGAGAACTACGCCATGAAGACGTATGGCGGAATGAATATATAAATCCACGTATTCTTTACCTTGGCACCAGTTGGAGGCGAGTGGTCATTTTCATGCTCCGGCCGCTTTAACCGTAGGAAAATTGTTCATCGTACCCCCTGGATAGGAGGCTGGAAGGGGCTCCATAACCGGTCTGGACGACGTCGTGAATAGAAAAATTATGCCCCTGTCGGGACTCGATATCCGATCCCCCGGCCGTGCAGTCCGAAGCCAGTCGCTATACCGACTGAACTATCCTAGCTAGCTCATACAGTTACAAAATATGAACAGTGATATATGATATAGGACCCGGAGCTCAATATAATATTCACCGAACAGATCGGTATACAAATAACGCTCTAGAAATGTATTCTGCAGTTTTCCCCTTCTAATCTCTGTCGGATTACCGGCTATGCTGATTGATGTATTCTGTGATTTTCCTTACTCCTTCCGGCAAATTTCGGGATAATTCCTGGATTAGATCATTATCGTTTCCTTCCAAATCCTTTCCAGTTCACGATCCATCACATATTATAAAATCTCGACACCGAACGCGTCTTTAAATAACCCACAATAAATTCTAATTTTATTTTTTTTCTAAAATGTTTTAATACTTAAATATTATAAAATAAAATTATTACCACATGCATCGCGTCTTCTCCAAAAAGAAGAGAACAAATAATGGATCCATATCTTTTCAGTTTTTATTATGTATCACTCCATTCGCATGCATCGTCTTCCCTCCTAATTTAAAGTAACACGCCCATTACATGTAGCCCAGGAGACGAGTCATTTCTGTATAAGCGTGTGTTGACAGACCGTTTTCCTTATCTCACAGGGCTACGTGGGTGGCGGAGCCCTGCAGGGGGGCATCCACAATGCCCCATGCATAATACGACTCTCATTTAGCAGGGGAAACATGTCTCCCTATTATTGGTTACATATTTTATGTGTTAGGTACAACCACGGGGTTCAAAAAATTGTTATCCTACACAGTCCTTTGTTTAAGAATCGGTTTCTATCGCTTTGTGATACTCTATTGTTCGCTGAAATCAGTCTCAACGTGATTGAGAGCTCAACCACTTTATTCAAGATTATGTCTCTGGGTAAATTTCCGACGGTAACTGTTTAATAAGCCGGTCACGGTAGCCGAGCGGTCTAAGGCATGTACTGTCTTCGCTCGCTTGGAAACCGGGGTCGTGGGTTCGAATCCCACTCAGGGCATGGATGTTTAGTTTGTGTGTGTGTGCGTTTTTCTGTGTTTGTGTACAGGTAGAGGCATTGCGACGAGCTGATCACCCGCCCAAGGAGTCCTACCAAATGTATAAGATCTAGAAAAACCGAAGTGAACGGAGAAGTTCATGGAGGTAGGCCTAGGCCCACTGGGGCTGTAGTGCCAAGTGGAAAAAAAGAAACTGTTTAATAAATTCAAAAGAAGTGCTCGATGGAACCATGCAGATCTGCTGATTATATATGTAGCCGACCTAATATTTTTCCTCCCACTTGTGGAAATTTAATTAATCTGAAATGAACGGAAGTTCTATATCTGTTGAAACCTGAATACTGTAACTGCAGATTCTTATCTGGTCTATCTACTGTGAAGATATTAGGCCCATAAGAACCATTCGATGTGGGAGGCTCTCGACCTATATGTACAAGTCTCTTTGTGGTAGAAGAATATTATGACTCATATGGACATTGATAGGCAACGGCTCGGTAAACACATTCCCAAAGATATGCTCTCAATAATAGAAGGACATTCATTGCCAGGTAACGGACCAATAAACACGTACTCTTGACAACAGAAGACGGTGTTTTCTGTGGGTTGCGTGCTGAGGAAATATGAGATGACATAGTCAAGAGAAATGAAGGATACCCATGTGGAGGCAGGGTCGTGACCCTGAGAGTCATAGGAGGTGACGAAAAGAATTCTCAAATATGAGACAGTAAAATATGGTCTCGAGTCACAAGAGACTCGGACCCGAGAAAGACTGCGCTGGCAAAGGCCAGCAGCATTTACAAAGACAGACCCGTCCTCTCGTCAGAAAAACAAGATCCAATCTAAAACCCGTCTTATAAGTTACACGTGGCAATAATCATATTATCATCTGACACGATACGCTCCCCATTTTGGAAGCGTCGTTAAATAATTCCCCCGAAATAGAAAACAAAGGGATGAAGGGAAATAGATTTGTCATAAGATTAAATAGGTGCATATTAAAACTAATTTCCCTTCAAGTCAAGTTCCTCGCTGGTGGTTGAGGTACGTCGTACAAGAAGACTAAGTCACGTGCTTCAGCATCATGAAACAATGCGCCCCTAATTAAATTATACACAGCCGCGCAATCCTCCTCGACAGGTACATTAATACTAAGACCTTTTTCATTAGCTCGCAAGCACGACAAACTTATCCGTCTCTTTGACAAGGGCAAGAAAACAACATCATGCAATACGTAGATTAGAGGACGGACCAAGCACACATTCAGGACACAAGCAATTTCTGTTGGCATGCCCAGCATTGGCGTCTTTCAGTCTGTTCGTAAGTACGTATATCTGAAAAGGACACAGAAATGTGGCATATACATCATTTGCTTATGTTTACATACATAAATATTGATAAAATTGTTCATTAAGCACTACGCCATGAAGACGTATGGAGAAGTGAATGTGTAGATCCGCGAATTCTTGACCGCAGCAATAGTTGAAGGTGGGTTGTCAGCTTCATGCCCCGGCCGGTTTACCCTCGGGGGAAAAGCCCCCGGTACCCATTGGACAGTAGGCTGGAGAAGACGGTATAACGAGGAGCTTAAGAACTTGTACATAACTAGAATCATCATGTTAAGGAGATTGAGATGGGTAGGGCATGTAGCACACATGGGAAAGAAGATGAATGCATATAGCATTCTGGTGGAAAAGCCAGAAGAAAGAGACGAGAGAAGAATATTAAAGTGATCCTTAGAGAAATAGGTTTGAGTGATATAGACTGGAACCATCTGGCTCAGGACAGGGACCAGTGGAGGGCTCTTGTGAACACGGTAATGAAACTTCGGGTTCCATAAAATGTTTGGAAATTCTTGAGTAGCTCAGGGACTGGCGACTTCTCAAGATGGACTCAGCTACACGGATTTAGTTTGTTGTGTAGGCCGCGCCATAGCTCAAGCGGTTAGTCGCTGGTTTCCCACCGCGGCGGCCCGGGTTCGATCCCGGGTCTAGTCAAGTGGGATTTGTGGTGGACAAAGTGGCTCTGGGGCGTGTTTTCTCCGAGTACTTCGGTTCCCCTGCCAATCTGCATTCCACCAAATTCTCCAACATCATAATCACCCGGGGCAGGCTACAATAGGCCAATCAGTGGCCGCCGTGCCGAGTGGGCGCAGTTGGACTCCACCTCCCACTAAGCGAATTAAAAAATTAATAAATTTGTTGTGTAAAGTAAAAGTAAAATTGTATCTGTGCTTAAGTAATTAAGCCCTACACCATGAAGGCTTATGGATGAGTGGATGAATAGATACACATTTTCTTGACCTCGGCACAAGCTGGAGATTAGTGGTCAGCTTTTTATCCCCGTGAAAGAACCCCCAGTACCCATTGGATAGGAGGTTAGATGTACCCCAGCACCGGTCTTGAGGACGTGGACAAGAGAGAATTCTTGACACTACCGGGACTGGAACTCTGACCCCTCAGCCGTGCAGCCCGTAGCAAGTCGGTATATCGACTACGCTATCCCAGCTCCTGTTAGCTGTGTGGTAATTAAAATGAGGCTGTTATTGTTAGACTGAAATGCTATCGTATGACTTGGTACTTTATTGATTGGCAATATTATTTACGAGGACTATTATCTATTTCTAAAGGAAAAGAAAATAAATGGCCGACGTGGAGGAAATCAACTACGAAATAAAAGCTGATGTATTCGCTGATCCAGGAAGGAAACTTTGCATGCTCACTCAAATTCGGGAAAATCGTGAAAAATATTTCGTCACGGAAGAACTACTAAATTACATAAATAATTTCCAGAGCTAATTCCTATTGTGACTATATTACAATGAACAAAATATTTTGATAACAAGATGGTCGATCCATCCATGTGCAGAGCTATGATTGCTAACATTCTTTGGTCTATTTCTTGGGGAGCTTATACAAAATTTCTTCACCTAACTAACTTCATGGAGTTCAGCTTTGCTTGAGAAACCGCCAATTATGCAGCTACAAAAGAATTTCCCAACATTTTATGGAACCGGAAAGTTCATTACCGTGTTCACAAGGGCCCACCACTGGTCCATGTCATGAACCAGAATCCAATCCATACCACCCCATTCTATCTCTCAAAGATCCATTTTAATATAACCCACTCAATTACATTTTGGTTTTCCTAGTGGTCTCTTTCCTTCTGGTTTTCCCCTCAGTATACTATATGCATTCCTCTTCCCTCCTATACATGCTACTAGCCCTGTTGATTTCATTCTTGTTGGCTTCATCATTCTAATTTTACTTGTCGAAGAGTACAAGTTATGAAACTCCTCATTATGCAGTTTTATTCAACCTCCTGTCACTTCGTCTCTTTTGGGTCCAAATATTCTCCTCAGCACCCTGTTCTCAAACACCCTCAGTCTATGCTCCTCCCTTAATGCCAGTGACAAAGTTTCACACCCATACGAAACCACAGGCAAAATTATAGTTCTGTATATTCTAATTTTTAAGATTTTAGACCGCAGACATTTCTCCAGCTGAGATACGCAATTCCGTTCTGACTGCAAAGTCCCGTGAAACAATGCTGTCACGTCTCCTAGGTAACGCGACAAGAAATTAGTGGGTTCCGGATTAGACGAAGCTGCTTACAACTACAGTCACCCTGAAATAGCATCTTCCAGATGACGCAACCAACTGATGTGTAATCTCCTGGTTTCTTCTGCTCCCAGCTCTGCTCCCTTCACCTCTGTTATCTGTTCTGACTTGTTTCCAGTTCTCCTCTGATCTGTTGCTCAAAGTGAAAGTCACATTGCGGCTGACGGTCAGTCAATAATTCTTGGTTTCGAGCCCCATATGGGGCTCATGACCAGATATTTATTACAGGTTGACAGTTACGGTCTTGATTTTGTGGGGCACCCTCTCTCACAAGGGGACGGCTCTGTCTTTTACATATGCTGCTGGTCCTTGCCAGCGCAGTCTTTCTCGGTCCGAGTTACTTGGGGTTCTCAGATTCGAGACTTCTCTTTTCGTCTCCTCCTACGACTTACAGGGTCACGGTGGAGGTGTTCGACCCTGACTCCACACGGGGGTCCGACCTGTTATGGTTCCTCATATTCTACTTTCGTACGGACTAGAAGACACCTTCTTCAAGGGTTACCTTTCACGTGTTCTATGCACCGATCGCTAGTGTATTCGTTGCCGCGGGAACTGCACTAGTTATGGGTTTTCACTTGCGTGGCAACGTCTGTTATGTATGCTTTGTAGCGTGAACCTGTTTTATTGTCACCCTGACAAAGAGAGAGAACCGTGGATACCGAGCCGTTGCCTAACAATGGGTGACCGCTCTGTACTCAGATATTCATTCTGGTAAAAATTGTCACTGTTTCGGAGGAACCGCTGCCGAAATCTGATTACAAGACGTCGCGCCCCATAATATAGAACACTCACGACCTTGAAAATCTGAAATCTCTACTCAGTTTATATTCTGGAATATCCTGTGTACAAAATAGGGAGAAGTTTAGGCAAAAAGTTTCTTGGTATCTGAACGACTAGCAGTTTCCCTCTAAGGACTATGCTCTATGGATTAAATTAGTTATGTATGTTTAATATATACAACATTATTTATATACTTTTGTCAAATTGTTTGGTACAAACTGTTTTTAGAACACTGATATTTATATTCATCATAGGTAGAAAACACTCACCACAAAAGTTTCATTAGATTCTTATGCATATCTATAAATATATAAATATCTATAAATATATAACCTGCAAAATATTTCATTAATGCAGATACTATCGAGCATAATGAGGAGCCCAAAAAAGCGCCACAAATATTTCCTAATTTTTAACGTTTTTGTTTTCGACGGGATGAGACCGAGTGCCTTAGTGATTAGGCAGCAAGCGTAACTATTGTACCAGCCCCATATGATAGATGAGGCGATGGAGAAATGGTGGAATGACAATTGGCAAGGGAAAACAGAAGCACTCAGAGAGAAACCTGTCCTAATGCCTCTTTGTCACTACAAATCCCATATAACTCCCTTCTTCTTCTTTTCTTATTACGCCCTCTGGCCTGTTTCCCATCAGAATTATTCTGAAACTAAGATGGGTCTTGTAGACAGCTGGTAGGACTTCTTGGACGGGTGATCAGCCTTATCGCAAGGGCAGGACAGGACAACACAAAGGCAGAAGGAACGCGGACAGACACTCAAGCATTGAACGGGACTGGAAACCACGATTCCAACGTCTTACTGGGTGAAGACATCTCGTGCTTTAGGTCATGGGCCAACTGTGACCGGAATATGGAATCTCCTGGAACTGATCCCTGGCCTCCACGCTAAGAAACAGGAGAATAAATAAGTTACGTCATGGCAGAGTTTTCGACATGTGAGGGAGTAAGTAAACTGGTCATAAATTGGTATAAAACGTAAATTTTGTGTGACATTCGAACACGGAAAATATATATTTCTCGACACATCCTCCAAGAACTTTGATTGCTTGCCCCATCGCTTTAACAGTGGGTCGAAACCCGCAGCATAGAATTCTATTGACTGTTGTCTGAGACACTTCCGCACCTCCGTTTCAACCCCTTCATCATCAGCGAAACATTTGCCACGTTCCTTGATCCAGGTTTAAATGGCTTTACATGACAAAGACTTCACACCATAAACAGAAAATATTTTTATGAATATCCTTTGCATTGAGTCCTTTTGTCCACATAAAAGGAAGCTGCATTCGGTATATACTCCTCAAGCAGGATAGCCATTTTGACTACTGAACCAACCTCTGGACATGCGCATGCGCGTCTGATAACCTGGACTGTTATGAAGCTGGACTGTGCTGCTACCTAATGATACAAATAGAAACACGATTACATCAATTACAGGCGTTTTACTTGGAATTTGATTCCTATGCACTGACTCTCCCTCGTAGTCATGAGTATTCCTGTGTCTCTTCTTTTGAAATATGTGAATGTACAGCAAGTAAATGCCTTGGGAAAAGGGAGATCACAGAAATCGTGCTTCCACACAGCAATCCCAACCCACATTCGCAGCTCAGTCTTAAAGGGGGCCCATACACGTAAGAGTCTGACTCGCGAGTCCGACTCGGCTCGGGTTCCAATGAGCCAAACTCGTCCGTGTGTGGGTCGCCACGTTCATACGTATGTGGTGAAATTAATCCCATACCAGCTCCTCGCCGAGCCGGACTCGCGAGCCAGACTCGTACGTGTAAGGGCCGCCTTAACTAGAACCTTGCGGGATAAGAGCAAGCCTATTTGTTGCCGTGACAAAACATTGCGCCCGTGTCGCTAAGCCCGCCTCTTCCTCTCAAGTTGACATGGGATGGTACTGTAAAGTGTCAGAGAAAGACAGACGTCGTTCCATATAAACATGAGAGGCTCAATTGTTGAGGCATTTACAAAGTAACGGGACAAGGGTTTGATTCCGGTTTCCCAGACAAATCTGTATAAATGATGACGTGGATGTCTCGCTTCATTGCCAGACACACATAGCAACAACTAGTTTGTCCGAATCTGAGACAGGTTGAGGATTTTATTATAACTGTCCACATGCCAAATAAGGTCGTTTCAACAGGATAGAACAAATGCGGGCTGATGGGCAAAAGAAACGGATTACAGCACAGGAATACAGCTCTAAAGTGACATAAGCAGAAATGGCTTTTTCTCGAGTATATTCCATTACATGCATTTTAGCAAATATGAAAATATTACACTACAGTGATATTGAGGTTACCTCTGGGCCTAATCAACACACAGCAGAACTCAGTGTTAGATGAGGTTAACGCTCCGAGGGAAAGAATCTCTTGTGCTCACTGGAGAGGTAGATGTCTGGGCACGGAAGCCGGTGAGAAGGTGGGGTCAAGTAAATTCTGTGTCTCGCTCAGGAATGGACCCTTAGTCGTCAAGGCTTTGAGTCAGTTACGAGTACAATATTGACTGAGACATCACCGCAATCACTCTCATTTGTTTGTTTGTTTGTTTGTTTGTATATATTTAACGCTGCAGGCAATAACACATTATGCAGAGCCGAATGAACTGATGATGATGAACAATGGATTTGTAAGGATGTATAAAATATTGGCCGATTTCTAATTTAATGTACTATTCAGATATTTACCTAGAATGACTGAGGAATACCATGAAACACCTCATTCGCGATGTTTGGTGTACCGACCGGGAATGGAATTAAGTACCTCCCTAATTCAAATCCTAAACATTGCCGCTTGAGCCAACCTGTTCTACCTAGTAGTAGTAGTAGTAGTAGCAGTAGTGGTGGTGGTGGTGGTGGTGGTAAAAAAAGGTAAAATAATCCCTGTAACAGGCAGTGGTGGCCCGTAGGGCTGTGAGATATCGAGGCTCCCATATTTTCTAGATAAGCGGCTCACAAATGGCGGTGAAGTCAGCCTTACGCCCTGTCCGTTCTTTCGCCCAGGAAGATTCCTGGTACTCATTTCTGTTAGAGGCTGAGACAACCCCAGGGCCACAGTGCGGCTTGAAGGATTAGGTCAATTGAAAAAAATCCAATGGCCTCATCGAGAATCGAACCCGCGACATTCCTGCTTGTAACATAGTACCTCAACCAACTACGATACCGCGTGCCATTAGTAGTAGTAGTAGTAGTAACACCAGTAATAGAATGAGGTATACCCATAATTTGTATTTATAAAGAATTCCATATTCTCGGACATAACGCCGTGTAGTCCATCGAAAGTCAAACCGACTTTTAGGAAGATAATGACACCTACATCTGCAGGGTCGAAAATGAGCCAAGTAAGAAACCAGAATAAACCAGGTTATCAGTCAGACTCACATGATGTTATATCCAGGAAGATACGTAGAACTCTTTATAACCACCGGTGAAAGAACCTCAAATCCTACAATAATACTTGTAAGCCGTAAGGTAAAAGTTGATCCTGTGCTTAACTAATTAAGCACTACGCCATGAAGACGTATGGGGGAGTGATGTATAGATCCATATTTTCTTGATGTCGACACTAGTTGGAGTTGAGAGGGCAGCTTCATGTGCCGGTCGCTTTAACCCCGGGGAAAGAGCCCCCGGTACCAATTGGAAAGGAGGCTGGGTGGGTCCCTGTGCCAGCCTGGACTCTGTGGAAAAGAGAAAATTCTTGACCCTACCGAGACTCGAACTTCGACTCTTCGGTCGTCCAGCCCGTAGCTAGTCGCTATAGGGACTCAGTGATTCCGGCTCATATTTCTTTAATTCCTGGTCTACATGATATATCCAGACTTGCACCCGCCTGTTTCTTCTGCTTGATCATTTCACGTCACGAGGATTCACATTAAAGGGCTTTCGTCCAGAATTCATGTCCTCTGTTAAAGAAGGGAAATGGTTATTAGCTCATAAAACGCGAATCAGCTTCAAGGCATTGAAACTGCCTTTCACGTGTGTTGCAGAAACCTGCGCTTGGGATGCAGAAGGACCGCTTCCAGGGAGCTTCTTGAGACGCCTGCAGCAACAATACTCGTATCTCGAAAGGAGAAACAGTTGACACCGGAAACAGTGAGTGAGTAATGACTCTGAGAATTCATTCAGTTGTTCCTGTGTCATTCTCTTCTCGCGATGTACTTCCACGTGCTGAACTCTGTGGTTCCTCTCTCCTCCCATTGTGACATTGACATGATGTCTCCTATAGATTCATTATCTGTACAGTCACTGGCAGATGAAACATGGTCCTAGAGGAAGGATTTTATATAAATGTAAACTTCTGAGTTCTTAGAGAAATAATTTTTCTTTCATGCAATAATTTTTTTTCATATTATCCTAGTTCTGATTTTTATTTCATGACTTTTCAGAGACGGTTATGTTTCCATCCTCAGGTAATAAGCGTATTATAGGCTCAATCGATATAACTAGTCCCTGTCTCCGGACGACCAGTTCTATCGATTTTTCCTAAGAAAATAAGTATTTACTTGAATACTGAGAGAGAATCGAGCCTCTGAATCGTCGTTTTAATGAAAATTTATTATTTTATTGATACATTGTTGTCACGAAATTGAGTCTAATGAATGTATAAGGGGTGGGACTTCTTGGCCCTTGCACCGCGTCCACAGTGATCTGTTGTGCCTCCAAATTGGGTCTAATTTTCTTCAATATTGAAATGAAACTGCCGAACAGGAGAAGTGACAACAATGAAGAATATATAATTTCTTACGTTACATTTAATGCATTTTTAATTAGGCGACAGAAATTCATCAAATTGTTTCAGCTCTGTCCACGTAAGGCTAACATCTCTAATTTCTACAGAATATCTACGCTGTATTTACTTGTAGTTACGATCTGTAAGTTGTCAATAAATCCAATTACCAATCTAAACCCCATATGCAGTCACGCATACACGTGTCTGTAAGTAAGTAAAGCTATCCCTGTAACAGGCCGTGAAGGCCCATAGGGTTGTGAGACGTTGAGGGTCCGACATTATCTAGACAATCGGCTCATAGATGGCGGTAAGTTTGTCAGCCTTACGCGCCGGCCGCGCTTTACTCCCCAGGAAAATTATTTCATTAATTCCTGGTACTCATTTCTGTTAGAGGCATCAGGGTCATAGTGCGGTTTAAAGGATTAAGTAATTTGAAAAAGAAAATCCATCTCATTGGGACTTGAACCCACGACCTTCTGGACCAACTATGCTATCGCATGCCCCGACAGATGTAAACCACGCTGATTTAAATTTAACTTTGTGCTTTTAAATGAGGTTGAATATTTTGGAAACAAAAGAACATCAAATTAAGAGGAGTATTCATTTTTAACACAATCACTTGGACTCTTTTTCCATTTACATATGGTTTATCTCGTAACATTTTCTCCTTGCATGAAGTGATTGAATCGTTATTGAAGCGAATATCGCTCATAATATTCTAGTGTCGCTGAGAGACAGAGCTGCTGCCATAGTCCCAGTGATGGTACAGTGGAACTATTGTATCACTATTTAAGAATACGTTATTTAAAGAATCATCAATGGAACGGGTTCTATAAAGGAAGTCATGGATACTCTTCATATTCGCTCCATACATGAGCATGACACGACACTTTTATACAGGAATCCGAGGCTTGTTAAGGGACAGCTACTGGGCTATTGGAAGGCTGTATAATGAAACCAGTTTAGAAGGAAAAGAAAACATTAAGTAGTGAAGCGTCACCTGCCGCCATAGAGCAGAGCTGTAGAATAATTATTGTGAGGCGAGCAACACGGAAGAACCTTGTTAATGACGCCTAGTTGTGTCACCTAATGAGATCATAAGATGTCCCAAAAGTGAGAGCTCTAATAGTAGGACAAGATTTAGTGATAATCAGGGCTATACGGTACGGCCTAAGCTTATTCAGGAGACTTTATCGGTATATATTGAAATATAAGAATTATTTGTGATTTATGTTTATGACGCACTCGGCAGGTTGACTCCACAGCATTGAATGATACAATTATTGATTAATTTGAAAAGGTTTGGAACGAAGTGTTCGTGATCTAAACGGCATTAGCCTCTAATCTGTACGGAGGAACACAGAAACATAGATAAATCTGTCAGGATAAACGGGGATCTTGCCGGAATTCTAACCTAGTACCCACCCCCACAAATATGAGTCCAGGGCAATACCGCTATGCCAACCAGTTCAGCGAACTATCGGAATTGTTATGCTTTATAACGATAAAGTCTGTCGTTCTTCTATAATTTACTGTTGGAACACTATGAATTATGTAAAAGTTAAAAAAAAAGGTAAAGGTATCCCTGTAACAGGCCGTGGAAGGCCCATAGGTTTGTGAGATGTTGAGGTTCCCACATTTTCTAGTCAATCGGATCATTGATGGCGCCAAGGTTGTCAGCCCTACGCTCCGGCCGTCCTTTACCCCCAAGAATATTCCAAGATCATTCCTGGTACTCATTTCTGTTAGAGGCTGAGACGACTCCAGAGTCATAGTGCAGCTGGAATGATTAGGTCAATTGAAAAAAAAAACAATGACTTCATCGGGACTTGAACTCGGGACCTTCCGGCTTGTAGCATAATGCCTCAACCTACTACGCTACAGCGTGCCAATTGTAAAAGGTAGAGAAGTAAAAGTTGTTCTTGTACTTAAATAATTAAGTTCTACGCCATGAAGAGGCAGGAAGAGTAGAGATATAACTCCATGAAGATTCCTGGTACTCATTTCTCTTAGAGGATGAGTTCATCTCTGGGACGTAGCGCGCCTGGAAGAATTAGATCAATTGAAAAATCCAATGATCTCATTAGGAATCGAACCCGCTGCCTTCCGGCTTGTAGGACAGTTCCTCAACCAACTACGCTGCAGCGTTCCCCCAGTTAAAACTTGGGTTTACAGATTTACCACTCCCTTTATGTCCGGGTTTCAGCTGCCTAGCTGCAACTCATCTCTCTGTTCCGAATGCCACGATGTGTCCACCTACGCACAGAATTATGTACCCTTACACGCCCATCACAGAAACAAATGTACATTCTTGAACTTAATTCTACATATGGACAGACGGACGGCTGGTTGGTTGGTTGGTTGGAATAAATTTACTTGGGCGTGCACGTCAGTGTTTGAGCGTGAAGTATGATAGTGCGATGCATAGGGCCCTACTGCCCTAACCCGTTGTTGAATACACACAACGTCAAGTCACGGCCCCTTGTATACACATGTGGCGTGGCCTGCCCTGTTATTAACATCGTCCATGAAAATGAACTCCTAAAGCTATGAAGAAGATATAACTGATTCGTTCATATGGACCGCTGTCATCGTCAGAGTAGACTGATATACATATTAGTTGTCTAAGAGTAAATCTACTTTTGTAGCTGCGAACATATCTCAGTCTCAATATTACTGTACTGATCCCACTACATTCGACGATTCGATTCATCGAAGCTCCCACAATAAAATACCCGATTGATCTTAGGTTCCCTGTCAATTTACGGGGAGACAGGACGACAAGATTCGGCCCACGTGATCCCGCGCTTAGTTAACACGGCCTCCGGCCCGACGCTTAACCTTTTCACACGCATAGAAACGGAGAATTCTGGTAACTCCCGTAACAAGAGTAAATGAATTAACTAACTCCATGGAGCTGAGGACTTGTTCAGAAGCCGCCAGTGATGCAACTATTCAAGAAATTCCCAGCATTTAGTGGAACCCGAAGATTCATTACCGATTTCAAAAGAGCCTTCAACTGGTCCCTTTCCTCAGGCAGATAAATCCAGCCCATACCACCTCATTATATCTGCCTAAGATCCATTTTAATATTATTCACCCGCCTACGTCTTGGTCTTCATAGTTGTCTCTTTCCTTCTGACTTTCCTACCAACATCCTATATGCATTCCTCTTCGCCCTAATTCGTGCTATATGCATAGTACAGGAATTACTAACACAAACACGATTATTTGAAATTAATACTCGGTCGTATATTGGCAGAGCAAAACTTTGAGCACAGGGTTGAATATATCTTTTCAACCTTATCTGTGATCCACATAATTGAACTTTAAATGAGGCGTAGATTTTCCGAACGCAACAGAATAGCAAAGACAGACTTCACCTCTCATGTGATCTTCAGTATGTTAAATAAACATGGGATAGGCAACAGATTACTGGGAACACATATTTCGTCTGTAAACATTAGACCTATTAGTGACACGAAATATCACAACCTTCGGAGTGATTGCAGGAGTAGATAAGAAGTGTAGTGATAATTCTTTGTATTTTCTGCGCACAACGTGTGAAGCCATCTTCAATTCCAGCAGCACCAGGAAGTACTGGACGCCATGATAGCAGCACACGTGCTTTGGTTTCTGGTATTCAGCGCTGTTTCTTCTGTAGGTATGTAGCTGTATTTCCTCAGATTCCTGCTGACAGCGCTGCAAATATTGATGCAATTTCAGCTATGTCTAAATATTTCTAACGAAGCTCTGCTACATTAAACATGACAATAAGGAGAGATATGTCTTCTAGGAAATGGCGCCGTGCAGTCCGATGAAAGTCGATTTACGTATCAGAATTAAATTTCTACTCATCTTTCAGGGTCGAAGGGTAAGATCTGTTTGTTTTTGCTTGGTCAAGTTTTCGACCTTAAAATGGAAGGGATATATTCGTCCGAAACTTCGGACTACACTGCGTGTTATCCCCGAAGATAGAACGCTTCATAGTTACGGCTGTTATAATCTCTAGAACAACATAGCGACTATTTTGTACAGCGTGCAAACACAACATGTCGGACACTGGATCTGTTTCCCTCGTGATGTGACTGAGTTCATTCCACATATGCGTAGTTATGCGAGATTGTACACCGTTTAACACTCGGTTGTTGATGTGTACAATCTCTTTCATGCCTGCAATTCATCTAACTTTTTTCATTATCTATAATTTAGTATTTTTCCTTATTTCATTTTCCCTTACATCCACTTAAATATGTACCAAATTCTTTATCTGTACTCCTTGCAATCTATATACTAATTCCTCGGCGGGATAGCGTAGTCGATAGAGCGACTGGCTACTGGCTACGGCCGAGGGGTCGGAGTGCGAGTCCCGGTGAGGTAAAGAATTTTCTATTCTTCATGTCTTCCAGACAGGCTCTGTGGTCCACTCAACCTCATATCCAATGGGTACCGGGGGCTATTTTTCTGGCGGTAAATCGGCCGGGGCGTGAAGGTAACCACTCACCTTCAGCTAGTGTCGAGTTCAACAATATGTTGATCTATACATCCACTCCCCCATACGCCTTCATTGCGTCGTGCTTACTTAGTTAAGCACAAAAACAACTTTACCGTTTTTACCTTATAACAATTCCTCATTTATGTTAAGCCACTCCTTTGACAATAGACAACTCAGCAGCATGTTATTATATTGTAGCATCCTATTACACTTTTCACTTAGTCGATTAATTTACTACGGCTTCACTTGCAACACTAATGTTGTATAACATTTATTATACGGAAGACAACAGTTGTCTCGCTCAAAAATGTTAACACATGATGATGATGACCACATTGCTTGAATCATGAAGTAATAAACTTTAAAGTGAATAACTTTCAATAAATTTTATAGAATATAGTATTGCACGTGATACTGTAAAAAAATTAATCGACACTCACCAGAATGTGTTTAACTTCCTCTTTTCCTAAACGTAAATGGCAGTTTCCTCTCCTTGTTAGCCGCCCCAGTCTCCAAATTCCTGTTTCCATCCACGCTACACCATTTCTTTCATTTCTAATACATCATTCGGTGTGCTGTTCTTTACCCCAGGTCTGTTGGTGTGCTTAATTTCTTAGTGGAAAGCTTGTGAAATTCTCTCCCATTTTCGAGAATAAATTTTGGTTCTTCATCATGATGTATAAGAGAGGAAATATTCCTATTCAGCTGGACCCATTAGAAATATCTGGAACAATGAAGTAGCCCTTTCTAATGGAGCCAATTGAGCAGGAATATTTCCTCCATTCACACGCGGTAACGGAAATGGAGGGTTCCGAAGCTTCATCCTGGTGATATCAGAATGTCATCATCTTTATTACAGAAGGAAATGACACATCACGAAATGCGGTCGCTCCATCCAGCATCACTACTGAGAGGTCCATAGGTAAGGAAATTAAATATTTATTTATGCATTCATCTGTGGTTTGTTTAACGATGATTTCGAAAGCTTGATTTATATAGAGTCGAATGACACAATAATAAATTTTTAATAAAGTGCAAAGAAGCGGTCATGGCTTCATTTGAGGCACTATCCCGGGATTTTTACTAATGGGACTGAAGTTTCCACAAGAAACCTCGGTCTTGATTGTCTGTCTCCGGACGGAGGACCGAACCCGAAGGTAAGGAATTTAATATTTTTAGAATAGACGTTGCTGCTGCTAATCGGTAGCTTCATAACTACGAGAGAAAACTTGTGTTCGGTAAGGAAACGATGGCCCTGTAACAGGCCGTGCAGGCCCATGGGGATGTGAGACGTCGAAGCCTCCACATTTTCTAGACAATTGACTCACAGGTGGCGGTGAAATCAGCCTCATGTACCGGTCGCACTTTACCCCCAGGAAGTTTCCTGGTACTTATTTCTGTCAGAGGTTGAGTCGACCCTTGGGCCATAGTGCGGCCGGAAGGATTAGGCCATTTGAAACATCTAATGACTTCATTGGCAATCGAACCCGCAACCTTCCGGTTTGTAGCATAGTGCCTCAGCCAACTTCGCTAACTTGTGTAAGGTATCTGTGTAAGACAATAACTTATTTGTTACCTTAACTCGCATTGGGCACTGCTCAGATAAAAAAAGTGCTACGAAGGAATATAACTTCATTTACAAGCGTGTATGATAATGTATATTTGCATATATCAGACGGCCCCGAGCAAGAAAAATACTGCAGTCTGCTTTTACCGGTTCTCACGGTCTCTCCGCTTGCAGATTTCTTATATTTTTCTTCTACCCTGAAGATGGAGGCCATACGTTCCTCCGAAACGTCGGTTAACACCACATATACACGGTGCCAAATCCCAGAAGACTGCTTTCTTCATAGTCACCGCCGTGAAAGCCTCAAATCTTACGTACATTACTTACTTACTTACTTATGGAGCTGAGCCCTTCTTGAGAAGAAGCCAAATATGCAGCTATTCAAGTATTTCCCAGCATTTTATGGAACCCGAAGGTTCAATACCGTGTTCACAAGAGCCCTTCACTGGTCCCTATCCTGAGCCAGGTCAATCCAATCCACACCATCCCATCCTATCTCTCTAAGATCCATTTTAATATTGTTCACCCACCCACGCCCTGGTCTTCCCAGTGGTCTCTTTCCTTCTGACTTTCTCACCACTATCCTACATGCATTCTTCTCCCCCATTCGTGCTACATGCCCTACCAACCTCATCCTCCTTGACTTAATCATTCTAATTATACTTGGAGAAGAGTACAAGTTATGAAGTTCCTCATTATGCAGTTTTCTCCAACTTCCTATCACTTCATCTCTCTTCTGTCCAAATATTCTCCTCAACACCCTGTTCTCAAACACCCTCAGTCTATGTTCCTCCCTTAATGTCAGAGACCAAGTTTCACACCCACACAGAACCACAGGCAAAATTATAGTTTTGTATATTCTAATTTTTATGATTTTGGACAACAGACAAGAGGACAAAAGGTTCTTGACTGAATGGTAGCAATTATTACCTGAATTCAATCGCCTCTTAATTTCCTCCTGAATCGAATTTTGATCTGTTACTACCGTTCCCAAATATCTTAACTCTTTCACATTTTCAAAACATCTCTTAGCTACCTATATATTATGATTCTGTCCTGCATTTTGGTGACGAGACAGCAACATATACTTAGTTTTCTCTTTGTTTACTTCTAGACAAACCTTCTAACTTGCGTCAATTAAAGTTTGTGTGTTTTTATTTACAAAACGTACATTGCGCATCGATAATACAGAGTGTTCTTTTATCACCTAACACTTCAAAATACGGATGTATGTACATGTAACTTCTTTGATCTTGAAGGCAATTGTATGAAACTTTCACAGAACCTTCTTCGGACTTGGGAAATCCATTTGCATTGGCAATGCTGACCTGAGTTACATGATGGTGGTTCTTGTGTTCCTGTGCAGAGACAACACGGTCAAGAGTTTTCTGTTCGTGTTGCACCACTGAGAGACACTAACTACGGCACTGTTAAACCATACGAAGACACAAGAAGTGTGTGTAATAAATGTTAAAAAGGACAGAGACGCAGAGCATCTGATCGTAAGGAAGAACAAAGTAAGGCATTAAAAACAAGCCCGACCAAATTGTAAGGCCTTTAGAACAATAGATTGGGGTCTCAACCGGCAGTGCCCGGGAAACTGTCGTCATGACTTGTCGTTGTTCTCATACAAAATGCAGCCGAATTATTCATTGTCAGAAGATGGACTAGAGAGATTTTGCGCTTGCGCAAGGGGGTACAAAGCGCTGCTGGCGAGCAACCCTGGTGTCTTCCAAGTCAAATGATTCTCCGCTGAAATACACTCCCACTCTTATGATTAACGAACAAAATGTCCTCGCAATCACAGATTGAAACCATTTCTACTTAAGCTCTGAACAAGGTCCTGAAAATTTGCGTTTTCGTTTCGGTGCAAATCGTGTTCTTCGGGAACATCACGTGGAACACGTTTTAGCAAAATAATCACATTTTCCAAGTGTATATACCGATCTGTGACTGCTTCAGGTACACTTGTTTTAAATAACGTACTAAAACTTTACCGAATACAATGGTTTCAGTTCAGATACCTGTGTTACTTTGATTTCTTCAAGAAATTAATTTCTCACAGTTCACACTTGCATTTCATTCTGTGGTTTACATTGCAAGCTGTCAGCATCCCAGCCTACAGAGTGTCGAGTGGCGGGACTGTTAGTGAATAATGAATTGGCAAAGATCTGGGAGGACACTTTGTGCCTAATAATTGGAATCCAGCAATTGCCCAGGAGGAACTTACGAATACCACGAAATATCTCAGTCATGGCAACCCGCGTCCGGGTCAAGATTTGAACAGGTGACATTCCCAGTACAAGTCTACAGATTAGTGGGTCTTTGGACTTTGTCCAAAATCTGGACCAGTCCAGAGATTGAATTTAAGTATTTCTAGTGCAACTAAGTGTGTAGGTGTCTTCCACCCTTTATCTGTGGACGGAAAGAGTTCCAGTTTCCAAAAACTTGTGTTCTTCAGAATACCGGACGAAGAATGAAGTCCAAGAACCCAGTAATTCCGAGCCTCATACGCAGTCGTCAGAAACCCTTAGAATCTACAAATAAGCCCGGAGCTCTGCTACTGTGCCAATTATTTCTGTCGAAATCAGGTTTCATACTGAGATGTATAGACTTATTACTAGACAACGAATCGGTAAATACATTACGGCGGAAGCAAAGGCGCACAACAATAGGACAAGCATAAAACAATACAGGACAATAGAAAAAGGTGTTTTCCGTGGGGTCCACTCAGAGGTTATATAATGGGAAGTTCCAAAGAAGCAGTTAGTTGCTGTCAGAAGTTGAGAGAGTTCAGTTGAAAAAGAGTTAGTTTGAGTTAGTTGTTGGGGTCGAGTTCTGGAGATGGCAGTCTAAGGTGATTGACAAGAAATATCAAAGAAGGAATTAGATGTTGGAAAAAAGACCTCATATGTGTTTTGAAGTGACAGTGATACTGTTACGAATCCGTTGCCAGGATACGGCAAGTGAGGACTGAGGACACTAGTTCGTGTGTAACGGTGAGTAGTAAATGCTGTAGATTATCGATAAAGCTATATTGCCTGTAGTTCCGAGTGGTGTGTATAAATCCAATTATTCAATCCAGAACCCGTCTTATAAGTCATGCGCAACCCCTCCCCCAGACACGTGATAATACGAATGCTCTCTGCTTATGGTTTTAGTCAGTCGAAACTTTTGGTCATCTGTCAACAAGGACACACTAAAACGAATGATTTCAGGATGCACAATCAACATCAGTAGGGACCTGAAGAAGAACAGCCGACTTATCCTGCATCCTGACAGCAGCTCAACAGACGGGTACAGGTTCGTCCTGCCGACAGCTGGGCACAGCCTGCTAACTTTCCAGCACGGGCAGGAGGTCGTGTTCGCTTGTCCAAACGGAGTGTACGAGAGAGCAAAATGTAACACGGGTAAGAGAAACCTTCATTTGCTTGCAACGTATTTAGTCCCATGACTTCAGAAAGAAATATTGACACGTATTTGGGATTAGCGTGACTAATAATAATGGGTTCTGGATTCGATGATTAGGTTTATTATAATTTCTTTACAATTACAATCAATTATTACAGCTCACACATTAAACTCCTTCTTAATGCCGTATGAAAGACGTCTTATGAAGAATCTCTCACTAATCTCTGACTAATCTCGGAAAGACCTCTACTACTGGATCTCTATTACTGATCGCAGTTACTTTACTACTGGCGGTTTACCACCGATCATTTCATCATTATAACCATTAATTTTAGTTTTCAAATAAACACTTACGGTTATAGATCTCATGTAAGATCCTCTCTGACGAGAGGATGGATCTGTCGTTTACAATTGTTGCTGGTCCTCGCCAGCGTAGTTACTCTCAGAGTCAGAGTCAGAGTTACTTTACGACTGGCGGTTTACCGCTGATCAATTAGTTTTGGCTGCAAGCCCCTTGACACTCATGACCAGTAATTTTGTTTCCCAACTGAACACTTCCGGTTATAGTCTAATTGCTGTTGTTCCTCGCCAAAGCAGTCATTCTCAGGTCCGAGTCCCGCGGGACTCATGACCACATTTTACTGTCTCAGATTCGAGACTCCCCAAAACTGATGGGCCAGGTCCCCCGTACGTTTATCCTCCAGGCACTGGGTTCCTTTTCCATCGTCTTTTACGACTCTCAGAACTACGGTCCGAGAGCTCCTCGTTATATAGCCTCGGGGCGGTCCCAAAGAAAGCACCGTTCATTTAGTTATACTGTTTCCATGGTAACGAATTTGCGACGGCCAGCAACGGATTGTTTACCAAGAATCTGCTGCCCTAATAACGGCGCTGTCACGCTGTTTGGTCTCCGCTGGAACGTGTGTACCAAGCCGTTGCTGAGAAACGGTCGCTGTTTTACTCCTTAGCAAGGAGCCTAAAGGCCACGATATATTTCAGTATAATCGCAGTAGAATAACTTCTCCCACGATAAATAATAATAAACATTGTGATGATAAAGCAAACTGTTAACATTCTGTATCATTTTCACAGGTGACAATTTCGCATTCTTATCTTCAGAAAGAAATGTCAGTGTCTCACAAATAACGTGCAGACGTCCTCTGAGGGCAACGGTGAGGAACTCTGGAAGATGTTACAACAACGAATACAATCACGTGGGTGTCGGACTAACAGTCCGGCAAGATCAGTCAACTAGAGAGTTTATCAAGCTCTTCGACATCTGCTTCGATCCTCAGCTTCGATCTAGCGCGTATGCCAAGTTCACCCTCATGCAGGGGGTTGAGAACGGCCAAAAGAACGTCAAGCGATCCTACTTCAAATGTACTCAAAAATTAGACGAGATATATGGTAGGGGGAACCAGCACACTGCGTTGGTTAATCTCACGGGCTCAGGGGATGAAGCCGACAAATACATTAACCGAAACACAAGCAGTGATTTATATCTCACTAAAGGCCACCTTATTGCTTTTAAAGATTTTGTATATAACTCACAACAGGAAGTGACATTACTTTGCCTCAATAGTGTACCAATATGGCAAGTGGTTAGGAGAGGTAACTGGAGGAATGTGGAGAGTAGCATACGCCAGTATGCGAGCAGGCACGGTAAGGATCTGACAGTGTATGCAGGTACATATGGTATCCTACACTTACCTCATGTTAACGGAACCAGTGTTCCAGTTTATTTAGGTACTGATACAAATGGCAGAAATGTTTTGCCAGTACCACAACTGTTCTGGAAGATCGTGTACGACCGTCTCATGAGACATGGTATAGCGTTTTTGGTTATTAATAACTATCGAGAAGATACATATCCAAAAGAGCATGAGGTATGTACTGATGTTTGTAACAGAACTGAATCCTGGTTCAATGGATGGGACAGGCAGCAAATTAGCCTGGGATATGTGTACTGTTGCACTGTTACGGAGTTCCTTGTGAAAACCAATGCAATACCAGAATTCAGGGAAGTTGTAATAGATCTTCTTATTTAATTTTTAATAAGGGAATGGAATTCATGGAAAAAGATTAGTTACCATCAGAAAGAATTTCCTGTAGGCCATACTTAGGAAAGTGACCTAAGCAGTAATTCAAGGGGGATACGGGGTCCTAACCCCGGCCGGAACACTGACTTTCCTCATCGGAGTTTTCATGGTTTCACACAGTACCGCAAGGCAAATGCCAGAATATGCCTCAAAGTAGGACCGCGAACATTTCCTTCCACACCCTTTCCAATTCATTATTCACTACCATCTTATTGAATAACTCACACGAAATAACCCAACCGAAAACGAATACATCGCGTACAGACAATTCCAGATTCCCCCTAAGAGTAGTCGATATAGCGACTGGCTACGGGCTGGACGACCGAGGGTTCGGAGTTCTAGTCGCTGTAAGGTCAAGAATTTTCCCTTCTCACAGTGTCCAAGCCGGCTCTGGGGCCCACCCAACCTCCTATCACGTTAGTATCGGGAGCTCTTTCACCGGGGGTAAAGCGGCCGGGGCGTGAAGCTGACCACCCACCTCCAGCTAGTGCCGAGGTCAGGAGAATATGAACCTATACATCCACTCCCCAATACACCTTCTTGGTGTAGTGTTTAATTAGTTAAACACAGGGACGAATTTCCCTTTTTTTTTTTACCTTATACTCTATCTTATCAACATCGCCCTTCAAATTTCACTAATGGGAATAAACAGCAAAGGGCATTTAAAGAACCACATAGCAAAAACATGTAAGTTGTGCATGTGTTTAACTAATTAAGCACTGTATCATTAAGACGTATAAGGGAGTGGATGTACAGATCCACGTATTCTTGACCACGGCACTAGTTGGAGGTGAGTGGTAAGCTTCACGCCCCTGCTGCTTTACCCCCGGGAAAGAACATTGGTACCAACTGGACAGGAGGATGCGTGGACTCCAGAGCCGGTCTAGAAAATACGGGGAAGAGAAGAGTCTCTCCCTTGCCGGGACTCGAACAACGACCCCAAACACATAGTACCACAAACGAATTATGAGACAGTGGTACTTAAGTATTGTGAGTGTGGATATGCAGTGAACCCTCTTACAATTCCTCAAACGAACTGAATAAGGCGAATCTGGGCTGTAACTGTATAATAGGAATAATGGCTGTGCTCAATGCTGAACAAAGCAAGTTGCATTGGTTTTACAAAAACATGCATAATATTCAGTATTTATCGTTTGTATGCTGCTACAGGGAGTTGTGCTGACCGAGTATAACAAAATTTGAGCATTCGGCAAACAATTTTTCGCATTCATTCTCATGTACATAATCGAATTCGCATTGGACAGTGGTTTTAATAAAAAGGGAAAACGGGCAGAATCCAATACAGTACTTTTAAACGAGGAATATTTGCCTGGCTAATTTCAAGTACATTAGCGATGACCACAAAAACATAATTAACTCCATTCTAGTCCGTCATACTAGCGAATTAAATATAGAATAATTGTTGACACCGTCTAGTGATTGTAGATATTTATTGCCTTTACATGTTTCGGTCAGCTGACCAGCTTCAGAAGGCATAAGACCAACATATCCAGGAACTACTGTTACAAAGTTCATAATACGTACAAACTCAGAAGATTTTATATAAAAGTTATTTACAATTATTTGGATTAAAATCTTATTAATGTTTAATATCTAAGCCCTTGGACCGATTTTTTTATCCTTGTGCCTCTTCTGTTAAAAATGAAATGTTGGGGTGTTATTCGGTGCCCTCAGTGGCCCTCGCAGTGATAGTCTCCCTTTTTTTGTTTGTTATGGTTCTGCAGTTATATTACGGGTATTATACACTCGTTGTACTTCTGTACCCGAAATTTATTGAGGTTTATCTTATGCGTTCCTATCTGTATCGTTGTGATGTCTGTCTGTTTCCGTTTTACCGTGTTTTGAGGCAATACGTATCTGTAAATTGAACCACACTGGACGTTGTTAACAATTATTATTCTACTATAATTTAAGAAAAACAGAACTAAACAAATGAATCATAAAGAAATAAAGGCAAGGAAAACAAGAAGGAAAATGGAACAGAAAATGAGCATAATTGATAAACATATATGGAGGCTCTTATGTACATAATTTTCTGTTTCAAACTCCTAGTCCAAACGTAAGAAAGGCGGATGCAGTCCCACCTGGTGGAAAGTAGCCACATCCTCAGCCGAAAAATTATCAGAGCTTATTACAGCCTGCCGCAATCTAGATTTCTTTTTTTGGCATTTCTAATTGGCTGTGGTAACCCGCAATTTCCTGTTTATTATTGCCAATAAACAGATTTCCTGCTCGTTATTAAACATACCTTCAGAACTGCAGCTTCTCGTTGCACGTTACCAAGAGTGACACTGTTCATTCGTCGCAAATGTGAAAGCATGACTCCTCTGAAACAATCAGCGCTCCCTTCTGTGCTCTTATTGACAGCATTATCAGCTTACCAGAATTTTCCAGACGTCCAAGCAACAGAATTTGGTAAGGAATTTCTTGATTTTTAAAACTAAGGATCTGTTAATAATGTTTTAACAAGTAATACTATTTCAGACTTCTGTGTTTTCTTGCTTGAAACATATTAAATTAATTAACCTATTTTGTCTGGGGCACGCTGTAGTTCAGGTGCCTGAGACACAATGCTACAAGCCAGAAGGTCGTGAATTCAATTCCCGATGAGATCACTGGGCTTTTCAATTTACCTAATCCTTCCAGCCACACTATGACCCTGAGGTCGACTCAGCCTTTAACAGAAATAATTAACCAAGAATCTTTCTGAGAGTAAAGGGTAGCTGGCGTGTAAACTGGCAACCTCACCGCCATCTGTGAGTCGATTATCTAGAAAATGTGGGAGCCTTCACGTCTCACAACCCCATGGGCCTTTAAGGCCTTGTCAGTTTTATAGTTTGGCTTACATCTGAAAGTGAATCTACTTTCCGAATCAGGCATGATACGTCGTTTCTTGTGTAGGCAACTTTGAGCAGGGGATTCCGTGTGTTGGTCTCAATTTCCCACTGGAGTGCGAATAAAGGAAACGCGTTTAAAATAGAATTTAGTTACTCTCTAATAATGACGTAACGGTCTACATCACTGACTGATGATGGCGCAACTGTTTTTCATAGTAAATGGAGTATAGTATTTTCTACTTATTAAAGAGTACTTTATTAATATTTATAGAGTAGATTGTTACGTTTCTATAACAGAGAACTTTATATGAAAGTAAGTTAGAGGGTAGAAAGTCAAGCAGCTTCTTGTTACTCGATAATTTTAATAAAACTGTTTGCTTTTTCTGTATGGAATATTTATTATATTATTACTAAAATTAAAAGTATTATTTTTTTCCCTGGCACTACAGCCCCAGTGGGCCTAGGCCTACCTCCATGAACTTCAAAAATATTATTACCTACTATTATATATTTATTTTTCATCCTTTGCTGAGCACAGGGGCCACTCACCCTGAGGCGTGTATTGTCCTCTCTCTCTCCTTCGCATTCGAAATCTGGTATCATGGGTCCGAATTCCACTCCGGGCGTGAGTGTATATGATCTCTGTTTGTGTGTAGGTGTGTTTTGTCTTTTTTATATAGAGAACTTGCGACAGACCGATCCTACCAACTACCTATACAAATATCCCAAAATCTGGAAAACCGGAGGCCTTGGACCTCATAGATCTGTAATACCATACAAGAAGATGAATTCTCCGTAATTTTGTTAAGCCTACTTTTATATTACAACAAAATTTGCATACATCTGCTTATCTCTTAAGAGAACAAGTGAAATTTCAAGATGAAAAATGCAATGGAGTAACTTTCAATAAATTATCATTTCGTCATAATTTCTAAAATAATTTCCTCCAGTGCGTCTCTAAATCTTAATGCGATTCCGTAAAGAGTGATCTTCAGTTTTCTTTTCTGATATTGTATTTGTCTTAATATTTTGAATAAGACATATTTTCTGACCGGAGTGAGTGGTGTGTGCTTGTGGCGGAGAGACCCAGTTAGAGAGTGAATGCCTGCTCTAGTCACTCCCAGTGGAGGAGTGACCAGTAGTAATCGGACCGCTTCTCTCGTCGAAGAGGAGGCCCCATTTCAAAACATAAAAGCCTTGGAAACCAAGACTGACTCTACTGGCGAATACCAGTAACATTTTACTCGACCGAGGTAGAGTAGCCGTGGCTCAGCCCAGGCAAGAGGATTTGCCGACAGGTGTCTCGTTGTTCCCTCCGTCTCTCCAAGCAAATGACAGAATATTATTCAGATTTCACCATGAGGCCTTCTTTCTCATCTCTAACCAATGTACCATTCACCATACACCATAGTTAGAAGCTGTACGTGTAAGGTCTAGATACTGACAGCGTCCTAGAAACACACAAACCAAAACAGCTATGATCTGTTTGGGATTAAGAAACTAAATACACGGCTCAACGGAGAAATATTTCTCAAGACATCAGGACGTACTTTGGTGAACTCAAGTATTATAAACATACAACACACACGCAGTCACAGGAGCAAGACACAACACAAAGCACAATACACACGAAAGTAGGAAGAGTGTTCCGATAGAAGAGGATAGGTGTGACTCGCGTATTGAGATGCGACGTAGGGATAACAAATCCTGAACAGTTTTAATATTTTTAATATATAATATTTTTCAATATATATGATGAACATATATTTTAGTTATTTTAGCATGAAGACGGCAAGGCATGAAGTGAAGTAGTTTAACGTAAATCGAAAAGCACCTGAAGATGGCACCTTTGTGCCGAAACATGTAGTGCAGGAGTGAAGAGTGAGGTGGATCAGTGTATGCACTGTAAGACGGCTGGAATAAATCATGGACATTGTAAACATATTTAATCTTCTAAGACATGGCAAATATCTTAATATGAGACATTAGCGGTACTTCTGAAACGTAAGTGCATAGTCACCTTTGATAATATGATAGTAAACTAGTTAGAAGAAGAGTTTAGCCTTCTGGGATATGATGCCGTGTAGTCTGGTGAACATGTGGTTTCCATCTTCAGAGTTTAAGAGTGAGGGCACACCAAGGAAACTGGCAACCGCAACGCAACCACAATTTCCGAGAATTGTTATCAGCCTGAGTTGAATACGTGTTACTGAATGGAGAAGCGAAAATTGAGGAAACGACAAAGCAATTCTCGGAAATTGAGGTAGCGTTGAGGTTTCCAGTTTCCTTGGTTTGCCCTCGCCCTAAGAGTTAACCAATTAAGAAACCAGCATGAAAGAGGTAGCAAACAGAGTCTCATCCTAAGGTTTTCCCTGAACAAGGAGGCATACATTCCTCCGAAAAGTCAATGAACTTCTACCGAACTACAACATACCCCGTCCCAGTAGACAGTGCTCTTCATAACCACCGTTGCAAGAACCTGAATCCTACACAATATTACGACAACTGAGGTAATCATGACTGTGAATGTTAAGAACAAAGTCTTATGGAACCTAACTTAGTGTACTTTGGAATATACGTGTCTTGACAGCGGCATTTTTTCCGCGCCATGCAGAAACGGATATAGAATTTATAAAAATCGTGACATGTTCCCGGGACTTAATGCTTATGTTTCACAACATCTCGGGATGCTAGCGGTTCCATAATTTTGCTGAAGGCCGTGGTCTACGAAAAGTTGATAGTCACTGCCTTCTGAACCCTGTTCCAAGTTAGCATATTCAAGTTGCATGTAAGTTTTCCAGTCACCGCAAATCAGCGGTTTTGCCTTGCCCTTCTACAGCCTCTCATTACCGCATTTACATGGCTTTTCATAACTTCCAAAAAGAAATGCGAAATCTGAGGTCCGCCGACCACATGCAACCCCCGAAATAATGTTGTATTGAATTCATTATTGTTATTTTAAGTGTAAGCCCTATTCTTTTAAAATTGTGTTACAGGTCTCATTATCCGCACTTACTAAACCAGTTGTAGGCCAATAAGTATTTTGCTACTCTTCAATACACAATGCACACAAACTTTACTTGACTCAAGTAAAGAGGTTGGTCTAGAAGTAAACACAGAGAAAACTAAGTATCTGTTACTGTCTCGTCACCAAAATGCAGGGCAAACCCATGACATAAAGATAGGAAACAGATGTTTTGAAAATGTGGCACAGTTCAGATATTTGGGAACGACGGTAACAAATCAAAACCTAATTCAGGAGGAAATTAAGAGGAGACTGAACTCTGGTAATGCTTGCTACCATTCAGTCCAGAAACTTTTGTCTTCTCCGCTGCTGTCCAAAAACATAAGAATCAGAATATACAACACTGTAATTTTGCCTATAGTTCTGTATGGGTGTGAAACTTGGTCTCTGACGTTAAGGGAGGAACATAGACTGAGGGTGTTTGAGAACAGGTTGTTCGGGAGAATATTTGGACCGAAGAGGGATGAAGTGACAGGAGGTTGGAGAAAACTGCATAATAAGGAGCTTCATAACTTGTACTCTTCTCCAAGTATAATTAGAATGATCAAGTCAACAAGGATGAGATGGGAAAGACATGTAGCATGCATAGGAGGGAAGAGGAACACGTATAGGATATTTGTGGGAAAGCCAGAAGGAAAGGAATCACTGGGAAGACCAAGTCGTAGTTGGGTGGACAATATTAAAATGGACTATATATATGAGACAAACTCCGTCTTAAGTGCAACAGTTTAATTGTAGTTCTTTCTTCTTCCCTTCCTCCACACTACATGTTTCGGCCCTAAATGGCCATCATCAGGTGTGTATTCTTACGTAGCTGCTACACTGCCCGTAGTTTAAAATTTAAGATCACCAGTCTTTCCAATTGTATGTATGTATAAAATCTTAGTTAACCTACAAGCGTCAATTTGATTTCTAAAATTGACACTTTTTTAAAACTTCAATTCAAATTAAAATGTCTATAAATTTTCTGTTCTTTTTCTTTTTCCAAATTTTTAAAAATTAAAATTATCTTATCTTTAATACGTGTGCACACGTATTAAAGATAAGCAGCGACACACACAGAGAGAGCCTACACAGAACAATACCTGAACAGCGATAAAACAAGAAGTGGCCGCTGCAGAAATATAGACAAAGGGCGTGTACCCCGAGAAAATTTTATTTTTTAAAAATTTGGAAAAATAAAAAGAACAGAAAATTTATAGATTTTTTAATTTGTATTGAAGTTTTAAAAAAGTGCCAATTTTAGAAATCAAATTGACGCGTGTAGGTTAACAAAGATTTTATACATACACACAATTGGAAAACTGGTGATCTTAAATTTTAAACTACGGGCAGTGTAGCAGCTACGTAAGAATACACACCTGATGATGGCCATTTAGGGCCGAAACATGTAGTGTGGAGGAAGGGAAGAAGAAAGAACTACAATTAAATTGTTGCACTTAAGACGGAGTTTGTCTCATATATATTGTGTGAGTGTAACAGGATGCTTAAATATAATATTAAAATGGACCTTAGAGTGATAGGATGGGATTGTATGGATTTCATTGATCTGGCTCAGGATAGGGACCAGTGGAGGGCTCTTGTAAACATGGTAATAATCCTTCGGGTTCCATAAAATGCTGGGAAATTCTTGAGTAGCTGCACAATTGGCGACTTCTCAAGAAGGGATCAGCTCCATATGCGGGTGAATACCTAATATTAAGAATTTCATTTTTAGTGATTTATTCTCTATAAAATATAATCTAATTTATCTTAATTGTGTAAGGACTGGAATAATGGGAAACAGCCATGTGCTCAGTCCAGTTATATGAAAATGCACAGTGATTTCGAGGCCAGCCGCTCATGTTACCCACCATGAAGGATACGTACAGTTCACTGTGGCAATGTTGCAGGTTGCAGTGTCCCCATCTCCAGCATAAGTGTGGACACTCCGCTGATCCTCCAACACCGATACCGCAATGGGATGGCGCCCTTCCACATGCCAAGTAACCCGGGATCTGATTCCCTGACCTTTGGTAGTGGAGATGCCGTCAGGTTCGCTTGTCCTGACGCAAACAAGAACCTGCTGCTGATCCCCAACTCCCCGCTCACGGTCTATGAAGTCATAGCCTTCTGCATTAAAGGTGGGTTCTACGAGTGCCTTGGTGGAATCTGTTCATGCTTCTTCCCGTTCTTAACTAATTGAGCACTACTCCATGAAGACATAAGGGAGAGTTGATATATAAATGCATGCTTTCTTGATCTCAGCACTAGTTGGAAGTGACTGGGCAGCTTAACGCTCAAACCGATTTACACCAGGGAAAAGAGCCCAAATTATCCATCGGGTAGGAGGACGAATAGAGAGAATAGAGAGGAGAAAAGTCTTGCTCCTACTGGGACTCGAACTCCGACTCCTCGGGTCGTCAGGCCCGTAGCCAGTCGCTATCACGACTGAGGTATCCCGGCTCACATGTTCAGTAGGGTATCAAATCGTTAAGACTCATTAAGTCAAGCGCGCTGGGATGGACGGGTTTGTGGCACGCATAGGAGCAATAACAGGCACATATGGAATTTCAGTCAGAGAGCCTGAAGGGAAGCCTATAACAAAGAGGCATGAGGTATGGATTAGATTTATGTAGATGTAGATAATGTAGAGAGAAGTGGCGATTTCTGGTGAAGGGCTTAAGAAGCTGACGAATCTCTGGCTGGATACAAGATGGCGACTTTCTTGAACGGGCGAGAGACTCTTAGCTTCTCGAGAAGGACTACGTTCTACGGAATTAGTTAATTGACAGCTATGACGGTGATGATGATAATAATAATAATAATAATCATTGGGCCAAAGCCTTTTTTGAGCCAATGCCTTCCTTGGAAAACTGCCAGATGGGCAGTGAAATAGGCTACCCAGCTTGCATTTCTTTCGATTTCGCAACAATAAAGTTTAAAAAATTAGGTCGTCAGCCTTGCGTCCAACCCCCAACCTGGAGGGTCAGGTCTTTGTACATACGTCCCGCAGTGATAGGGTTGCCAAGTTAGACCCCTTGGCACCGGGATCACTTTACATCGCCTTCTACACCTCACAGGGCTACAGTGGAGGTACTCTAACCCTTCCTCCACGCGAATTAATAATAATATGCATAATAATGATTATAGGAAATTCATACGTTTTTGCAGGTTTCCCACAGTTACTATAAGTTCACTTCAGTTGAGCATTGGCCACAAACAATGTAAAACAGTAAGGACTTATCTAATCACAATACATTTGATAGTTCTTGGTTCGACTAAATAATAGAAATTATCGTAATTTTCCTCAGTTCCTCGCCATTTAGTTCCTTCTTTATCTCCTCCACGGCCTACAGTCCTCGCTTCATTGAGTCACAAAATAAAGATAACCGTTAAATCCCTCTTAAATTCTCGACACTCGCCGATGCCATAAGTAGTCACCCAGGTACATGTCTTAAAGTAAGAGTTAAGTTTATTCCGCGAATCAAAAGAGATTTTTGAGTCTAGTTAGTAACCAGTACTTTCACAAAAGCTATCTTCTCTGTAATGATCTCAGAAGCTGCTTTTAGTATGAGACCAACACGAAATTATATAACTTTTTTTCTTCCTTGGCACTACAGCCCCAGTGGGCCTAGGCCTACCTCCATGAACTCCGTTCACTTCGGTTTTTCTAGATCTAACACATACGGTAGGACTCCTTGGGCGGGTGATCAGCTCGTCGCAAGGCCTCTACCTGTAGACAAACACAGAAAAACGCACACAAATATCTATGCCCTGAGTGGGATTCGAACCCACGATCCCGGCTTCCGTGCGAGCGAAGACAGTTCATGCCTTAGACAGCTCGGCTACCGTGACCGGCGAAATTAGATAACTGGGGACGCCAAATTTGTATTCTGGAAATTTTACAGATAACCTCAAGAAACTACGAGGCCATAATAACCAGTATAAAAACTGAATCTTTTTACAGGTTCCATCTTCAGTATCAGTGGAACTTCCCACGACTTTAGCAGCATCAGGTGCAAGAAACCGCCGCAACCAACAATTAAACAAGAAAAGCGATGTGCTGTAGGAAATGGGACCCAATATAATATCGGATTCAATCTCAAACGAAAGTTCCTGGGACTTATCGAGATTTGCTATGACATTGCAAAGCACAGCACTATAAGCACTAGGTATATTTTAAGTAAAAGTGTTGGCAATCATGATGTTAATGATTATACAAACATCAGTTTCTCCAGCTCCAACTTCGGCAGCGGTAACACAGGATCACCTGAGGACTTATACACCTGCAAGAATCAAATCAGAACACTAGGACATATATTAGGATCAATTACTCAGGCTAACAAATATATTAATTGTGACTACAGAAGCAATAAGTATCTAGATAGATGCCATCTTGCGCCATATGAAGACTTTTTATTCGGATACCAAAAGAAAGCGGCTTCCTTTTATATCAACACAGCACCTCAGTGGAAAGCGATTAATATCGGAAATTGGGATATTTTAGAGAGAAGAATAAGAAGATACGCAAGCAAGCAGAAGGCCGATCTGACTATCGTAAGTGGGACGATTAATGTAACAACACTCCCAGATATATTCGGCACCGAAAGGTATGTTTATCTTCCTGAGGACCCTAGGAGCAGTTCCGTGGTACCAGTGCCCGCTTTGTTCTGGAAACTGGTTCACGACAAGGCTAGAAATGCTGGTATAGTGTTTGTAGTTGTCAGTAATCCGTACCATCATGACTTGCTTACACGTGGATATGTTGCTTGTACCGATGTATGCAGCAGCACACCATCCTGGTTTGGTGGCTGGAACAGGTTGGATGTTAGCTCTGGTTACGTGTACTGTTGTACTGTGAATGAATTTGGAACCAAGTCTGGCATTAAACCTTTCCCCTTCAGGGCCAAGCATGTCCTTGGTTAATACAACAAACAGGGTCAGGTTCTCCTTAATAGCTTCCTTTCTTTCATTAATAATACAAAGAAATCAAGGGCACACAGTGGCGTATATGATTGAGGAACTTTACTACAAGCCGGAAGGTCACGGATTAGAGTCTCGACGAGGTCATAAGACTTCTTTCTGTTTACCTAATACTTCCAGCCGCACTATGGCCCTGGGATCGGTTCAGCCTCTAACAGAAATGAGTACCAGGAATCTTCCTGGGGGTAAAGGACGGCCTGTGCGTAACGCTAACATCCTCACCGCCATCTGTGAATAGACTGTCTAGGAAATGTAGGAGCCTCGTCGTCTCACAAACCTATGACGAACTGTAACAGGGACAGTTCTACCTTTTTATCTTCTTTTTATTTCTAGTGGGGTGGGACTAAGTCCCTTGTACTGCGGCCACTTCTGGCCTACTGTACCTGTCTCAGATGATAGGTGAGGGTGATTGTGGAGCAATTGGTGGAATGAAGATTGGCAAGGGAAACCGAAGTACTCGGAGGAAACCTGCCCCAGGGCCATTTTGTCCACCACAAATCCCACTTGACCAGAACCGGGATCGAACCCGCGCCGCCGCGGTGGGAGCCAGGGACTAAACGCTTGAGCTATGGTGCGGCCACCTTTTTATCTTACAAATGAATGAAATGGTGTAACTGGTCTAGTGCGTGACTCTTTGAAAGGCCAGAGTTCGAAACTCTGACTTCGTTACATCATTGTACGATTAGCGGTATGCATGTCTACTTCTGGAAACATATTGGAACTTGTTCGGCATATGTGGGAGGTTTGAGTAAGGGGGTGAATTTCGAAGAGTTAACACAAAAAGACACACGCCAAAACCCCTCCTTCTGCCCAGTCAAGATACAATACTCTACTGCAATATTGGCTGGGACCTTATTGGCAAGGCCACTGCCGAGGTTAATATACCGAACCCTCTTGAATGAGAGTTCCAGCGATTTTATGAACTTCACATTCAAAAACGTAAAGCTGTGACAGGCCGTGGAGGCCCATAGAGTTATGGACGTCGAGGCTCCCACATTTTCAAGACAATAGGCTCACAGACGTCGGTGAGGTTGTCAGTCTTACCCGCCGGCCGCCTTTTACCCCCAGGAAGATTCCTGGTACTCATTTCTGTTAGAGGTTGGGTCGACCCAGGGCCATAGTGCGGCTGGAAAGATTAGGTAACTGAAAAACCAATGACTTAATCAGGAGTCGAACCCGCGACTTTCTGGCTTGTAGCACAGTGCCTCAACCAACTACATTACCGTGTGCCCATTCACAGTTATAAGCACCAAATCAGTGTGTCCGCTCCCAAAGACAAATGGAAGCCTGCTACAAGATCTGATTCAAGCTACCTTCAGATTATGTATTTTCAATATTAAGCACTTTCCGTGCATAATTGCACATACAGTTTAATAGAGTTCATTGTGTTTACGTTAAATACATGCACAATAGTGAGTGCTGCTTACATCTTACAGTAAAGAGAAAAGGGGAAATGCTTTGACTAAACCCTCCTATCATTTCATCCTGCGTTAGCCTATATCCACGCATATATTTCCCACATCCGTGAACCACCCCTCCACCGCTATAAGCTACGTAATCTTCTTCCAAAGTCCCGTCCGACCCTGAACCCAAGAACTCGTGCAAGGATACCGCTCAGTGAAGAGAACATCTACAGTTAACCAAGCACTGAAATGCAACCAGTCCACTGGCGCCCATCCAAATCTAGAAAAGCATACAAACAAGCCTAAGCAGGAAACGAGAACGTTGCAACGGGGCGCAACGTGCAGAGGGTTTTACTGTTCTGCTAATGTTCCGTCACCACAGAATATGTATAGTTACACCATACGTCATATTTCGGCCATTATCAGGTACACACAACCTCAATACCGTTATACTGTTCTATTAATGTTCCGTCACCACAGAGTGTATATAGTTACACCATACGTCATATTTCGGCCATTATCAGGTACACACAACCTCAATACCGTTATACTGTTCTATTAATGTTCCGTCACCACAGAGTGTATATAGTTACACCATACGTCATATTTCGGCCATTATCAGGTACACACAACCTCAATACCGTTATACTGTTCTATTAATGTTCCGTCACCACAGAGTGTATATAGTTACACCATACGTCATATTTCGGCCATTATCAGGTACACACAACCTCAATACCGTTATACTGTTCTATTAATGTTCCGTCACCACAGAGTGTATATAGTTACACCATACGTCATATTTCGGCCATTATCAGGTACACACAACCTCAATACCGTTATACTGTTCTATTAATGTTCCGTCACCACAGAGTGTATATAGTTACACCATACGTCATATTTCGGCCATTATCAGGTACACACAACCTCAATACCGTTATACTGTTCTATTAATGTTCCGTCACCACAGAGTGTATATAGTTACACCATACGTCATATTTCGGCCATTATCAGGTACACACAACCTCAATACCGTTATACTGTTCTATTAATGTTCCGTCACCACAGAGTGTATATAGTTACACCATACGTCATATTTCGGCCATTATCAGGTACACACAACCTCAATACCGTTATACTGTTCTATTAATGTTCCGTCACCACAGAGTGTATATAGTTACACCATACGTCATATTTCGGCCATTATCAGGTACACACAACCTCAATACCGTTATACTGTTCTATTAATGTTCCGTCACCACAGAGTGTATATAGTTACACCATACGTCATATTTCGGCCATTATCAGGTACACACAACCTCAATACCGTTATACTGTTCTATTAATGTTCCGTCACCACAGAGTGTATATAGTTACACCATACGTCATATTTCGGCCATTATCAGGTACACACAACCTCAATACCGTTATACTGTTCTATTAATGTTCCGTCACCACAGAGTGTATATAGTTACACCATACGTCATATTTCGGCCATTATCAGGTACACACAACCTCAATACCGTTATACTGTTCTATTAATGTTCCGTCACCACAGAGTGTATATAGTTACACCATACGTCATATTTCGGCCATTATCAGGTACACACAACCTCAATACCGTTATACTGTTCTATTAATGTTCCGTCACCACAGAGTGTATATAGTTACACCATACGTCATATTTCGGCCATTATCAGGTACACACAACCTCAATACCGTTATACTGTTCTATTAATGTTCCGTCACCACAGAGTGTATATAGTTACACCATACGTCATATTTCGGCCATTATCAGGTACACACAACCTCAATACCGTTATACTGTTCTATTAATGTTCCGTCACCACAGAGTGTATATAGTTACACCATACGTCATATTTCGGCCATTATCAGGTACACACAACCTCAATACCGTTATACTGTTCTATTAATGTTCCGTCACCACAGAGTGTATATAGTTACACCATACGTCATATTTCGGCCATTATCAGGTACACACAACCTCAATACCGTTATACTGTTCTATTAATGTTCCGTCACCACAGAGTGTATATAGTTACACCATACGTCATATTTCGGCCATTATCAGGTACACACAACCTCAATACCGTTATACTGTTCTATTAATGTTCCGTCACCACAGAGTGTATATAGTTACACCATACGTCATATTTCGGCCATTATCAGGTACACACAACCTCAATACCGTTATACTGTTCTATTAATGTTCCGTCACCACAGAGTGTATATAGTTACACCATACGTCATATTTCGGCCATTATCAGGTACACACAACCTCAATACCGTTATACTGTTCTATTAATGTTCCGTCACCACAGAGTGTATATAGTTACACCATACGTCATATTTCGGCCATTATCAGGTACACACAACCTCAATACCGTTATACTGTTCTATTAATGTTCCGTCACCACAGAGTGTATATAGTTACACCATACGTCATATTTCGGCCATTATCAGGTACACACAACCTCAATACCGTTATACTGTTCTATTAATGTTCCGTCACCACAGAGTGTATATAGTTACACCATACGTCATATTTCGGCCATTATCAGGTACACACAACCTCAATACCGGTTATGCTGTGCTATTAATATTCCGTCATCACAAAGTGTGTATAGTTGCACCATACGTCATATTTCCGCCATAATCAGGTACACACAACTTTTTTTATATTCACCTTCTTTTTCGGTCCTCTACTTTCGCTGCGTTGGACAATGCCTACAGAATGGTAGCGTTTATTTTCAGTCTTAAAGTTTTATGTAATGCCTCTTTTGTGTAAGGTGAATTGTATATTATGTTATTAAAAGTGAAGTTAAAATATTCATGTATTAAATATGAAAGCATAACATTACAAAGTATTAAAACATTAATACTTTTATTACGATGATGTGTCTTGTATCTCGATTGTGTCAGATTCAAAGTCTGTGCTCTGTGTCCTTGTGGAACTGTTCTCCGTGCAGTCCGGCTCTGTTGGTCTAGCTGTGCATTCCACTGATCTGATCTGTTCGATGTTTATCTACGTGTCCTACGTTCCTTTCTCTTCTGATTTTGTCTCATTATGGGGGATGTGACGAACAAGTCAAACACATCAGTGACATACATTGTAATATGGTTCATGTCGTACACCGTACAGTTAAAAATTGTGAGAGGACGCCTGAAAGCCGGAAGAGCGGAGCCAGAATAGACGTTCATTTCTAGGTATGGACTCTATAAAATTTTCCGCGGCAACGAACATGTAAGCAACAATCGAAGTAGTATTGGGTTATAACGATGGAGACAGTGTTTTCTGCTGTGTCCGCCCCGAGGTTATATAGCGAGGACCTCAGGTGAGCTCTTGAGAGAGTCTCTTGAAGTGGCAGTTGAATGACTAAGAAGGGACGGCAAGAAACGAATTAGACTGTACAAACAAGACTTCATGTGTGCTGCAGTTACAGTGAGACTTGTACAGTTACTGTGACGAAATCAGTTGCCAGGATACGACTAGTGAAGACTGAGAACCTTAGTGTGTGTGTGTCTGAGACGGTGAATTGTATTAGTTCTAGTTACGAGTTCGGTGTATAAGTGCAATAAATACAATAGTTCATTCCAAACCCCGTCTAATAGCCACACATCCCTGAAAATCGTGATAATACATTGCTGAAGTGCCTAATTTAACCGAAGATGCCTGCATCTGGAAACGGATCTATCGCTATACTGGCAGTGTTCACATTAGTGTTATAATGGAAAATTTTCTTCTGTGGACTATCGTCTCTATTAAAATATTAATGAAAATTTGGAGGATACCTCTACCTCCGTGTTCAGGTAAAAGAGACGAGTATATGCCATTCGGTACCTGTTGGATATCTAGTGATAATAATGGGCTTTATGCAACTGCCCCAATAAGCAGCTGCCCTTTGCTTTCCACTCATTTGTGGCGCACTATGTAGTCCTGCTTTTAGTTTGTAAACCTTGTAAAGACAGCTTCTGCATCTTCTAATTCAGAGAATGGACCACGTTCTAAAGGCAATTGTGCAGCACTTTAACGTTCATGGCCCTTTAAACCCCACCTGTTAAAAATCTTAGCATCAAAACTTCAAAAAAAATTATTTCCCATAATTGTAATAGAAAATGCATATATGATATTGGTGGGAAAGCCAGACGGAAAGAGAGCGCTAGGAAGACCAAGAAGTAGGTGGGTGGATAATATTAAAATGAATCTTAGAGAGATACGGTAGGATGGTATGGACCGGATCGATCTGGCTCAGGACAGGGAACGGTGGAAGGCTCTTGTGAACACGGTAAAGCACTTTTGGGTTCCATAAAATGTTGGGAAATTCTTGAGTAGCTGCACAATTGGCGGCTCCTCATGAAGGGCTCGGCTCCATGAGTGAGTGAGCGAGTGAGTGATTTATAAGAGAAATACTGTTAATATAATTTAATTTTAAGAGTCTGGAGTAAACTTATGAAGTATTTTAATTTCAGTTTATACCTCACAAGGAACACACTGTGGGTCCAATTTATAGACCAATCTAAAAATGACGTTTAAAGAAATAATACTGACGTCCCACTAACAGACAATACGCTAATGGCAACATTCGCGATGACACAGCAATAATGTCATCAGACCAAGATCCAAACACAGCCTCCCAAAAACTGCAGCAACACCTCAACTTACTCCAAAACTGGATGGAACAATGGAGAATCAAAGTAAATCCTGCAAAATCCTCCAAAATAACATTTACAACAAGAAGAGCTGTCTGCCCGCAAGTTAGTATCAACACGCTCATACCCATCAAACAGGAAGTTAAGTATTTAGGACTCCACCTTGACGAGAAACTAAGGTGGAGAACGCATATAAAAGCTAAGAGAAGACAACTAGAGCTCAAAACCAGAAATATGAATTGGCTGATCGACAAAAAATCACAGCTATCTCTTGAAAACAAGATAATCCTATACAAAACGATAATCAAACCAGTCTGGACCTACGGGATAGAGTTATGGGGATGCAGCAAACCTTCCAAATCAAAAATTCTCGAAGCGTTCCAATCAAAAACGCTAAGAAACCTAGTTAATGCTCCCTGGTACGTACCAAACGCTACCTTACACAATGATCTAAGCATACCACATGTAACAGAAGTCATCAGAGCATACGCGGAGAAACACAAAAACCGGACCACTCAAAACAACAACCAACTAATAAGAAACCTCTTCAACCAGCCAGCAATAGAAAGAAGACTAAATAGAATGTGGCCAGAGGATCTCATTAGATAAGCACCAGAGAATCATCGGAGGATGATACCTGCTTCATTAATACACACACCCATCCCTTTTACTAATTACTCTATTTATGTATATTGAGTAGATTGTAAAATTATTTCAAGATAAAAATAATAGTTGTTTATGCTGAGAATTATATGAAACACACAAATACATCATTGGGGCCGAAATGCAGGCTGTGTATGCGCTAAAACAAGTAGCCCATATAATTTAAATGTGATTTAGATGGTTAATACTCCCACTTATAACTGATTGTGTATTTCGAGGAGTATGGATTTAATTAAATTTATGAGAAACCATTACAGTCCACAAAGTCATATGGAACAGTAGGGCTACGTTTTCTCCCTGTTGAATTTAGCATCATAACATGAGAACTATGGAAGTGTGGAGGTATAGTTCCACATGTTCCTGACCTCAGAACAAGATTCACAAGGCTCCACGTTTCTTTTAAATTGAAGATAACATTTTTGTTTCTAATTTCAATACCAATAATACTGATCCTCAAACCAGGCAAAAGTCCTAATAGTGTGTCATCTTGTCGTCCTATAAATTTATTACCCATCATATCTAAGCTCCTCGAAAGACTTCTCTTAAAAAGAATAAGGACTGACCCAAATACAGAAGAATGGATACCATCACATCAATTTGGTTTTAGAGAAAACCACTATATTGTACAGCAGATACATAGAATAACATACAAAATACACCAAGCAATAGAAAATAAAGAATACTGCACATCGGTCTTCCTCGATGCAAGTCAAGCCTTTGATAAGGTATGGTATCTAGGACTACTGTACAAAATCAAAAAATGTTTCATAAACCTCCTTTTCCTATATAACAAGGAAGGAAGCGTATATTCCGTTATTATGCTTATCATGCAACCAGATACAGGAAATTAGAACTGGCTTGCACATATGAATATGATTCATAAACTTAGACGGCCACCGCAGTTTCCCGGAATTATACCACTGTTTGGATGCTATCTCATCAAGGTCAGTACAGACCGACACAGAAAAGTTAACTTCGAATTTTAGAAGCTGTAACTGATTATTGTCTTACAGTGTTTGAATGTTCAGATCTGAACTTAATGGAACTAGTGGAGAAATAAATATAGGTGTACAGAAATGATACGGCTTACTGAGTCCAGTTACTTAAAGTGAGCATAAAATTGTTCCTGTGCTTAATTAAGCGTCATATTATGTAGAGATATGGAAGACAATACATAGCCCCCGCGCTATTCTCAATTTTTTTCACTAGATGGAGAGGAGCGGTTAGGTTCACGCTTCGGCTGCTTTACCTTTGGGCAAATTGCCACTGGTACCCATTGCAAGGAAAGCTGGGTGGCCCTCAGAACATGTTTGGGGGCTGTGAAGAAAGGATAAATCTCTTGAAGAATGCCGTCTTCTGGGATGCTGCGCCGTGTAGATCCTGTGTGAACCGACATTTCGGAGAAACGTATCGTCTCCATCATCAGGGTAGAACTATCCGTGAAGGAAGAACCAGCTTGAGCAGGTGGTAGCAGAATTCTTCATAGTCACCGCCGTGAAAACCTCAAATCTTACATAGATAAATCACTTGTTCAATCAAGATGTCAAATTGCATATATTTATCGTATAGAAATAAATTGTTCTATAGTTAATACAGGCCTATCTGTATATCAAGACCGCCTCTGTAGTCTACAGAGTTTCTGGCTACAGATCCAGAGGTCCCGGGTTCGATTCCCGGAGCTACCAGATTTTCTGAGAAGTAGAGGGTCTAGAACGGGTCCACTCAGCCTCGTGGGGATAATTGAAGACCTACTTCGAGGAAATAGAAGCTCCGGTCTAGAAAACAGAAATTAACGGCCGTGAAGATTCGTTGCGCTGATCACCCGACACCCTCTATCCGCTAAAGTTGGCACTAACTTCGCCGACAAGCGGCAGTCGCTCGGTCGGTATATTTCGCTTGCGGACTACAGGCCGCGGAGTTTTCTTTTTTTGTTTTGACTAGGGCCTCTAAAACGTTGCACAGGCCGGGTCGAGTAAAGCCAGTGCTGTTTGTATGCAGCAAACATAGACTCCACACTTCCCTTCATTGGAAATACAGTGGACATTATCATGCACACCACTCTTGCTCGTTCATTTGTGTCTGAGTGAAAAGCTGCGCAGGCGTCTTCTCATGAAACGCGTGACGGAGTACCTCCGCGCCATCAGTACGCCGCAACAAGTGAGCGGGTAGGGTTAGTGTCTTAAGGAATCTCCATTCTTAATTGCATCCTTACCTTCACATGACGTACTCCGGTAAACACAAACAAGCTTCAGCAACCGAGTCGTACCAACATAACTAGCACAGCAACAGATCAAAACAAACACGTCCTTTCGAAAGGATTTCGATAGTTTGTATTTTATATCAAACCCATGTATTTAATTGTTACTTTATTTATTTGCTTGTGGTTTATTTAACTACAATGTCAGCAAATCAGACCATAAATACATAGTGTGAGTGATGGCATGTTTACTGATAAAGAATTGAAGAGGATGTAGACAGAAACTGTCGAAGTATAATCAGGGTTACTGCCCCGGTATTTTCCCGGAAGGAAGAAGGAAAACCACACGAAAGCCGGTCTTTGTGTACGATGTACTAATGTTACTCTTTTTATCGAGAGCTTCGTTAAATTATATTACAACTACGTTCCACGTAGGGTGAAAGGTAAGGTAAAGTTGTCCCTGCGCTTAATTCGTTAAGCACTGTGCCGTGAAGGCGTATGGGGCAGTGGAGTTATAGCTCCAACTTCTTTGACCTCGGCACTAGTTAGAGGTGAGTGGTCGGTTTCACGATCCTGCCGCTTTAACCCCAGGGAAAGAACTCCCGATACCCATCAAATAGGAAACTGGGTGTGACCCGGATTCCGTCTGGACGCTGTGGAGAGGAGGAAAACCTTGCACTGAGCAAGAATAATCCACCGCTACGTAATGGACGGTCTGCAAAACTTTGTCATGCTTCCTGTGATGCACTGACGCTCAGGAAGTCAAAACGAGACAATAAAATAGAGCGAAAGCAACGACCGGATGATCAAGCAGATATTTTCCTGCGAGAGTTCTGATAAATAGAATTGGAAATTCTGCTTTCATTCCACAAAATTCGCAGACTTTTCTATTAACGTTCGAAAATTATTTCAGTTTCGGGTTAAACTGTAAGCAAAGACTACACATAAAGGGTATGTAGGAACACTGGTGTTATTAGAAAATGTGAGACTCATTACAAACAAATTTTTAAGTTTCATTACTAAATGGTGTATAATATAATTACAATAGGCCTATATGTAAGGTAAGTTAAAAGTGAACTTAATTCGAAGTTTAATTAATTAAGATTCAAATTAACAGATCGAAACCTGATTCAGGAGGAAATTAAGATGCAATTGAACTCGGGTAATGCTTGCTACCATTCAGTCCAGAACCTTCTGTCTTCTCGTCTGCTGTTCAAAAACATAAAAATTAGAACATACAAAACTATACTTTTGCCTGTGATTCTGTATGGGTGTGAAACTTTGTCTCTGACATTAAGGGAGGAACATAGACTGAGGATGTTTGAGAACAGGGTGTTGAGAATATTTGGACCGAAGAGAGATGAAGTGACAGGAGGTTGGAGGAAACTGCATAATGAGGAGCTTCATAACATGTACTCTTCTCCAAGTGTAATTAGAATGATCAAGTCAAGGAGGATGAGGTGAGCAGGTCATTTAGCACGAATGGGGGAGACGGGGAATGCGTATAGGATATTAGTGGGAAAACCAGAAGGAAAGGGATCACTGGGAAAACAAAGTCGTAGTTGGGTGGACAATATTAAAGGGGACCTTAAAGTGATAGGATGGGATTGTATGGATTTCATTGATCTGGCTCAGGATAGGGACCAGTGGGGGGCTCTTGTAAACATGGTAATTATCCTTCGGGTTCTATAAAATGCTGGGAGATTCTTGAGTAGCTGCAGAATTGGCGGCTCCTCCAGAAGTAAGTAATTTATAGAGACGTATGGGAGAGTGGAGATATAGCTCCCCCATTCATGACCTTGGAACTGGATAGAGGCGAGTGATCAGCTTCATGCCCCGGTTGCCTTATCCCCGGGGAAGGGGCATCCGTTATCCAGTGGACAGGATGCTGGTTGTGACCCAGAGTCGGTCTAGACGTTATGGAGAAGAGAAACACTTTCTCCTGATGGCGTACAGATTGAGGTACAACGGTTTCGCCTTTATTTTAGGTCTAATGCATTTTTAGTGCCAGCAAGTCACTTAGTAGATACAGCCGTAGGTAGAACGAGACTTTGATATTAAAATAAATCTTAAGAATTATAGGATGAGAAGGTGTGGAGTGGATTCATCCGGCTCAGGATAGGAGCCAGTGAGGGGCGCTTAATATTAAGTAGCCCGAGTGTTCCAAGGAAAAAGGGGTATGTGACTGGTTCAGCTTCTCAAGAAGGACGGTGCAAATACAGTTAATTAGCTGAATTGACTAACTTAATTACGCTTAAGTGATCAGTCATGACATGTCTGCCTTGATGTTGAGAGGAACTGCTCCTCGTATCCGAACACAGTCCGTCAGGACCTCAGACCCCCTCGGACGTGTCTCTCTGTGCCGTGACGATGTGTAGTCCCGAGGAGAAACTTGTCGCCTAAAAGTTCAGGGTCGAAAGGTAAACCGATGAAGCAAGGTGCAAGTATTCGTAAATTTCATTCAGTGTACACGGCGTCATATCCGAGAAGATAACACTTTTCAAGTTCAAGACTTTTTATATGGATAGACGACCATTTTACCTAATCCTTCCTGCCTCACCTTGGCCTTGAGGTCGACTCAACCTCTAACAGAAATGAGTACCAGGAATATTCCTGGGGGGTAAAGGGCGGCCGGTATGCAAGGCTGACAAACTTACCGCCATCTGCGAGTCTACTCTATATAGAAAATATGAGAGCCTCGACTTCTCGAAACCCCAATGGGCCTTCACGGCCTGTTACAGGGAGAGCTTTATGTTTTTTTTTTTTTACAATATAATTCTAAATTATTGTCGGGGTTTCCGTGGCCTATACTGTTCAAACCAAAAGCAACACTGTGCTACTAAAGGCGAGCAAGTTGAAGATGTTTGACATTCTGTAGTATTGATTCTATAAGTAAGGAAACTGTTTTCAGTTACGCTTTCACATTCTATAAGAAAGTTTATTTGTTCCTCACGCTTTGTAAAATATAGTCCATAGAAAACCCGACAATAATTTAGAATGACCCTGTAGTTTCGTGAATTTAGCTTCGAGGGCCGAGAAATGGCCTGTGACAGGAATCACAATTCCGTACTAAACTCTCGTAGAAGGGGAGTCGATATATCTCAGCTGGTATAGTGGTTAGACTACGGGACGGAAGAACGAGGTATTTGGCTTCGATTCCCGAAACGGGCAATGTGGTTTTCTCGTCTATGAACTCCTCGCATTCATCCTCCTATCCAAAGTATAAGGGGGCCTTTTTACCCGGAGAAAAAACAGCCGAAGCGTGAATCGTACCACTCACATCCATCTACTACCTAGATTACGAATGCATAGAACTATACAGAAACCTTCCCATACGTCTTCATGGAGTGGTAATTGCGAGTAATTAAGCCACAGAAACAAATATACATTTACTTTACGTACATATTCGTAGATCATCAGCTGAGTTCCTTGTACACTGAAGAGATTATGTCCTGCATTCATTCTCGCAAACTTTTCCTAGAGTATCTTTCAGTGAACGTCACATTGGGCATGCAAAGTTACGGAAGAATAAATCCTATGATTTCAACGAGATCTCTGTTATAAAAATATCGGCCCACATCACATATTTAAAATATAATTTAGTAAGTTTCTAATGATGATGTGACAGCCTGCCTCACTGTAAGATGACGACGTAGGAACAGAAATGCTGAGACAGAATTCAATTGGTTAATCTCTTTAAGTACTCCGTCTTTAGCCTGCAGGTTATTAGCAATCTGCAATAAGTTATCAGAAGGCCAAGAACTTCGAACATTCATGCGCGTCTAGTAATCAGACAGTACTTATTCTCTGTTAACAAACAGTTTCGCAGTTAACTGTAAGCCTATTACATGCAGTTTTCTGCTGAAACAACTGTGACCACTGTTTTCTCTCTGCTCCAGAAATCAACAAATTTCATCGCATATTCATTAAGTCAAGATAATAAGAGAATATGGTGGACTTACAAGCAACAGGAGGAGTGATAACCATTCTCATTATCCTCGGTATATACGTGGTCCAAGGAGAATCAGGTAAGATATGGTCACGTGATTTGGTGACTATAGACGGGGTTTGGATTAGTAACTGGATTTATTAAACTCTTGCAGGTCCATGACTACAAGTATTTATAACGTTTCACTAATTCACACACTTTACAGTTCACTAGAGCACACACTTATGTCTTCTCAGCCTGCTATGTCTTAACCAGTTTTCTGGTAACGGCTTCCAACTTCCAAAGTTCCCTTCCTCTGCGTTCCCAAACTGTCTCCGGTCTCAACTACAGCACCTCGCCACTTACTGACTCAAATCACCAATGAACTTACACCACTCCACCAACTGTCTCTCACTAACTGTCCTTATAATATCTCGGCACGGACAGAAGGTTAAACAACATCCATTACTGCTGTGCAATTGATGACATGGAAACATTCTGGTTTACTCGGCCGTTACTTAGCAGCGGTTGTTGCATAGTCATTTATTTCGATGTCGTTGCCTAGCAATGGGTCTACATTCCACAATATTGTTTTATTTGTATGTCGCAACAATACGCCTTATTAAACAACTAAAATAATAAGATTTCTTTTTCGACTACAATTGTTTTTGTCACAGAAGATACTTCTTATATAACATTAATTTTGCCTTCAGTGATGCATAGAACTTCCAAGGATTTTATTAGAAGATATTCTCTTTTCGATCTTAGAATTGTGTTGAAGATTCAGATGTAAATAGATTCAAGGGATGTTGTCTTTCTTCGGTTACGTCGCTGAGGTCTTACCGACAGAAATATCCGGAGATTAACTCAATATTGCGAATATGTGCAGTATGTAAACACAGGCAAACTGGAAGAGTAGTCTTTTCGAAAGTGACACCGTGTAGTCCTATACATACTCGCGGACTATTCGTAAGAAAGTTCTACCTACATCTTCAGGGTTAAAAATAAAGCCAAATAACAGTAAACAGTATGTAAGATTTGAGGCTTTCACGGCGGTGACCATGGTGTTAACCGACGTTCCTCCGAAACGTCGGTTAACACCACATGTACACGGTGCCAAATCCCAAAAGACTGCTTTCTTAACAGTAAACAGAGCTGCTACCTGGTTGCTTACTCATTTACGTACTTACATATGGAGCTGAGCCCTTCTGGAGGAACCGCAAATTCTGCAGCTACTCAAGAATTTCTCAACATTTTATGGAACCCGAAGGTTCATACCGTGTTCACAAGAGCGCTCCACTGGTCCCTATCCTGAGCCAGATCTATCCAATCCATACCATCCCATCCTATTCTCTCTCTCTACAATCCACTTTAATATTGATCACCCACCTACGCCTTGGTCTTCTCAGTGGTTCTTTCCTTCCGGTTACCTGGTTGCTTGCTTAGTTTAATATTCGACCCTAGAAATGGGGGCAGTTTCTCCAAAACGCCTGCGAAATTCTACCAGACTCTATGAATTCTCATAACAGAAGACAGTGTGCATCACAGTCATTGCTGTGAGAACCTCAAATCATACAAATGTCTTGCCACACTGGCTCCTTTCAAAATGTTATGTTGTCTGTAGAGTGCATCGTGAACGTCGGGTCTGACCTCCAGTACAAATCTCCGTTACTAATCAGTCCTGATGATGAAATTGTGCTGGATGGATCACGATTCGTGCTGCCAACTAAAGCATCACGGAGAGTCAGCTTGCAAGAAGGAGAAGGGGTGGAGTTGTGGTGCCCCGGAAACAGCAATCAATTGAACATCTCTGGGACGACAAGGGATTTCAAAGAAACCAGCATCACTTGCAACTCAGGTACATACTAAATCGGCTATACATTTGTAATTAATGACGTAAATATTTATACGTGGGTCCCTTGTCACCATGGCAGGGCGCGTCCTCAGGTTGCGGAAGGAGGACACGCACTCCAGGTATGGAGGGAAGCTGCGAATATATTGAATAAGTAGTCGCGGACAGCCGACAAGGAGTGGTCCTCCAGCTTGGGGGTTGGGCGTGGGGCTAACAACTTCTCGCCATTCAAATTAAACTTGTTACGAAAATTCTCAAGAAGCCTCGGACCTGGATGCATTCCTTGGATTAACGACCTAAGAGGTAAAGCTATCCCTGTACCAGGCCGTGAAGGCCCATAGGGTTGTGAGATGTTGAGGGTCCCACACTATCTAGACAATCGGCTCAAAGATGGTCTTAAGGTTGTCAGCCTTAAGCGCCAACCACACTTTACTCTCCAGGAAAAGTCATTTAATTAATTCCCGGTACTCGTTTCTGTTGGAGGCTGAGTAAACCCCAGGGCCTAGTGCGGCCGGAAGGATTAGGTGAACTGAAAAAATCCATTAGCCTCATCGGAACTTGAACCCGCGACCTTCCGGCTTGTAGCATAGCCCCTCAACCATCTTGTTGAACTTATTCAAGCAGGAGGCGAAATATTACGTTCTAAGATCCACAAACTAATTACTTCTATTTGGCATCAGGAAAAATTGCCTGATCAGTGGAAGGAGTCTATTAATATACCAGTTCACAAAAAGGGTGATAAAACTAACTGTAGTAATTATCGAGGGATATCACTGCTATCAATTTCATACAGAATTCTGTCCAATATTCTTCTCTCAAGGTTAAGTCCATATAGAGATGAAATTATTGGGGATCATAAATGTGAGTTTAGATGTAACAGATCAACTACAGATCAGATCTTTTACATTTGTCAGATATTGGAGAAAAAATGTGAGTACGATGAGACAGTACATCAGCTATTCATAGACTTCAAGAAAGCCTATGACTCAGTTAGGAGGGAAGTATTGTACAATATTCTTATAGAGATTGGGAGACCCATGAAACTAGTTAAGCTGATTAAAATGTATTAAAAACGAAACGTATAGTAAAGTCCGTGTAGGTAAACATTTGTCTGATAAATTTCCTATCCAGAATGGTCTAAAACAAGGAGATGCTTTATCGCCACTCCTTTTCAACTTTGCTTTAGCATATGGCATTAAGAAGGTTCGGGGAAACCAGCTGGGACTGAAATTAAACGGGACACATCAGCTGTTGGCCTATGCCGATGATGTGAATCTACTGGGTGATAATGTAGATACCATAAAGAAAAACACACAAACTTTAATTGACGAAAGTAATGAGGTTGGTCTAGAAGTAAACACAGAGAAAACTAAGTATATGTTGCGGTCTCGTCACCAAAATGCAGAGCAAAATCATGACATAAAGATAGGAAACAGATGTTCTGAAAATGTGGCACAGTTCAGATATTTGGGAACAACGATAATAAATGAAAACCTGATTCAGGAGGATATTAAGAGGCAATTAAACTCGGGTAATGCTTGCTACCATTCAGTCCAGAACCATTTGTCTTCTCATCTGCTGTCCAAAAACATACAAATCAGAACATACAAAACTATACTTCTGCCTGTGATTCTGTATGGGTGTGAAAGTTGGTCTCTGACATTAAGGGAGGAACATAGACTGAGGGTGTTTGAGAACAGGGTGTTGAGAATATTTTGACCGAAGAGGGATGAAGTGACAGGAGGTTGGAGAAAACTGAATAATGAGGAGCTTCATAACTTGAACTCTTCTCCAAGTATAATTAGAAAGATCAAGTCAAGGAGAATGAGGTTGGCAGGTCATGTAGCACGAATGGGGGAGACGAGGAGTGCGTATAGGATATTTCTGGGAAAACCAGAAGGAAAGAGACCACAGGGAAGACCAAGGCGTAGGCGAGTGGACAATATTAGAATGGATCTTAGAGAGATAGGATGGCATGGTATGTATTGGATAGATCTGGCTCATTATAGGGACCAGTGGAGGACTTTTGTGAACACGGTGATGAACCTTTGGGTTCCATAAACTGCTGGGAAATTCTTGAGTAGCTGCAGAATTGGCGGCTCCTCCAGAAGGGCTCAGCTCCGTAGGTAAGTAATATACGTATTGACAGCCTCTGTGGTCTAGTGGTCAGAGTTCCTGGCTACAGACTTAGAGATCCCGAGTTTGATTCCCGGCGCTAACGGATTCTTTTTTAAGTAGTGGGTCTGGAACGGGTTCCACTGAGACTCGTGAGGATAATTGAGCTACTTAAATGGAAAAGTAGTGGCTCCTGTCTAGAAAACCGAAATTAACGGCCGTGGGGATTCGTTGCGCTGACCACGAGACACCCTATATCCGCTAAAGTTAGCACTAACTTCGCCGGCAAGCGGTAGTAGTTCGGTGTAGTTCGCTTGCGGACTAAAGCCAAGGAATTTGATATATATACATTTGTTTATTTAACGACGTTGTCAGTAGTTAAAAAATATGGCGTCAAATGGTACGATGATAGATGAATGGTGAAACGGAAAACATCTGGAAGGAAACCACAGTAACCTGAGCGAGGTGTTATCCTAGAATTTGCAGGAAGGGACTGAATAAAACCACAGAAAACCTCAGGATGTCCGATGTTGTAAAATATTTGAACAGAGAACCTATCGCTTACAGAGCGTTACCACAGCGATAACATGTCTTGTAAGTTTCCAAGACAGGAGAGACGTTAGAATTAAAATATCTTAGTTTCGGCAGTTCGGAGCCTATGGAGCTGTGAATGCAAAGTTATGCGTTGTTAGAGGCCGAGTCGACCCCAGGGCCTAGTGCGGCTGGAGGGATTAGGCCAATTGAAAAAAATCCAATGACCTCATCGGGATTTGAATGCGCGACCTTCCGGCTTGTAGCATAGTGCCTCAGACAACTAGGATACTGCGCGCCCCAACAGAAATGAGTACCAGGAATTAATTAAATAATTCTCCTGGTAAGTAAAGCGCGGCAGGCGCGTAAGGCTGACAACTTTACCGCCATATTTGAGCCGATTGTCTAGATAATGTGGAAGCCTTATGGGCCTTCACGGCCTGTTACAGGGATAAATTTACTTTTTTTACTTCAAAATTTTTTCACTTCTTGACAAAGTACTCAAAAATGATTTCTTTAAGATTTTCATTGAGGTAAAAATAAAGCTGTTCCTGCAACAGGCCGTGGAGGCCCATAGGTTTTTGATACGTTGAGGTTCCCATATTTTCTCTAGACAATCGGCTCACAGATGGCGGTTAGTTTGTCAGCCATAAATGCCGATCGCCCTTTACCCCCAGGAAGATTCCTGGTACTCATCAGAGGCTGAGTCGGCCCCAAGACCCTAGTATGTCTAGAAGAATTAGATCAATTGAAAAAGAAAATCAATGATCTCATCGGGAATCGAACCCACGACTTTCTGGCTTATGTCATAGCACCTCAACCAACTAGTACATCGCGTGGTTCCTTGTATAGGAGGGTGACTGTTGAAATTCATTGATACATATAGTAATTAGTGCAATATCGCTAAATTTTAACATAATATTTATTTTAACTTTTACGTTTACGGGCTCAGATACTTTAAGTTCTCCATGTTTATATACACAGTGTGACTGAAATGTGTGGGCAACGTTCTGGAACAAGTTCCACATAACAAAACGAGAAAAAAATGTCCATATTAACACGTGTCCCGAAACATTTAATCTCTGAGTTATAACTGAAAGAGCACATTTAAAATAAGTGCTCACAATGTCCTCCAAGAAATTCAATGCACGCCTCCACACGTCTCGTCATGGACCGACGCATCCGTTCACAGATGTCGGGGCAGTTGCAGATAGTCTGACAGGCATCCACAGTGCGGTGGTGAGGTGGTGAGGTGCCTCTTCGTTGCCAACACAGAAACCGGCTAAATGCTTCAGTCATCTTTGAACGGATGCGACGGTCCGTGACGAGATGTGACGAGTCGTGCATTAAACCTCATGGAGGACATTTCGAGCACTTATTTTAAATGTATTCTTTCAACTATATCTCACAAATTAAATGTTTCTGGACACGTGTCGATATGGATATTTGTTTTCGTTTTGTTATGTGGAACTCATGACCAAAATTTTTCCGCACTTTTCTGTTATACTCTGTATATAAATACTAAGTTCCATTTAATATGGCACACTCCCTGAAGATGATCTTGTGTGACCGAAACATATCGGGATTTTAATATTGTAGCGTGTACAGCCGTTGTTAGGAAATAGACGGAAAAACAAAGGTGTTACACCATCCGTTTCCAGGTAAAGGTTTGGTAAAACACAAGTTCCCGCGGCAAAGAATACGCTCATAATAATAGAGTTACTGTTGTAAATGGTGTTTTCTAATGGGTCAGTGCAAAGTGATTATTTGGAAAACAATTGGGGTGATCCAGTTACTGTCCATTCCCCACCTTTAATGACACCACCTTTAGATATTTTATATACATTTATTAATATGTCTAACATGTAAAATGTAAATATCCTTTACATTAGGACACATCACTTACTACTGTAATGACTCTGACAAAACACAGACCAGTCTTCTAAGCAGAGAGGGTGCCCAACAATAACAAGTCCGTAACTGTCAAACGGTAACAAATATCTGCTTATGGACCCAAGATGGAGCTAGGAACCAAGACTGACTGACTGACTCAGTGGCGTAAGTCGCAATGTGACTTTGACTTTGACTTTGACCCAGTTAGTTGTCAGTTGAGAGTTGAGTTCTGCACGAGAGGCTGTTAAGAGAGGACCTGAGCGCAGGAAGCTGAAGAATCTTCACCATAAGAAGCCGTTGCTAGGGAATGGCTCATGAAGCCATAAGAATCTGGGAAAAGACTTAGCGAGTGCTGTAGTGATTCGTAAGTGATGGAGACGAGCGATGACACTGTAATTGTAGTTCNCGCGAGCGTTACGTTACCGCTGAGGGGTGGGAGGGGAGCGCTGACTCACCAACCGCGTCACTGCTGGTGTGTGGGGGGGGGGCTCGGCTTTGCGCGACATGTCACAATATTTTATATACATTTATTAATATGTCTAACATGTAAAATGTAAATATCCTTTACATTAGGACACATCACTTACTACTGTAATGACTCTGACAAAACACAGACCAGTCTTCTAAGCAGAGAGGGTGCCCAACAATAACAAGTCCGTAACTGTCAAACGGTAACAAATATCTGCTTATGGACCCAAGATGGAGCTAGGAACCAAGACTGACTGACTGACTCAGTGGCGTAAGTCGCAATGTGACTTTGACTTTGACTTTGACCCAGTTAGTTGTCAGTTGAGAGTTGAGTTCTGCACGAGAGGCTGTTAAGAGAGGACCTGAGCGCAGGAAGCTGAAGAATCTTCACCATAAGAAGCCGTTGCTAGGGAATGGCTCATGAAGCCATAAGAATCTGGGAAAAGACTTAGCGAGTGCTGTAGTGATTCGTAAGTGATGGAGACGAGCGATGACACTGTAATTGTAGTTCTGAGTGCTGTTTATAACTGGCCAATAAATCCATTCACCAGTACTTTCCCCGCCTTCAATGGCACCCGTAAATAGTGACAATACAATAAATACGAGGAAATAAAACAGGTATAATGAGATAAAAATCTGAATCTTATATAAAAAAAAACTCCGTTGCTTTGGCGTCAGTCCGTAAGCGAACTATATCGACTGAGCTACCGCTTGTCAGCGAAGTTAGGGTGTCGCGTTGTCAGCGCAACGAATTCCCACGGCCGTTAATTTCGGTTTTCTAAACCGGAACCGCTACTTTTCCATTCAAGTAGCTCCTCAATTATCCTCATGAGGCTGAGTAGACCCCGTTGCTGACCCACTACTTCTCAGAAAATCTGGTAGCGCCGGGAACCGAACCCAGGACCTCTGGATCTGTAGCCAAGAACTCTGACCACTATTCATTATTTAAATACTTTAAAATAATTTCGAAATTAATTTATTCAATTTCTTAAGAGGTTATTCGCACAGGCGCTTACTCTCATAGATTCGTTCATCACCCATCGTCACTGATATGTATTTGCACACTCTCTGCTAGACTCCTGGTCCCGAATTCTCTCTTCATGCTTAGTCATTCAGACAATGAGACTCATAAATGTCCTTCATGAAAGTGAATTTCGCATTTTCAGGCATTGACTTCGAGTTCAGAGGAGCATCTGCCCCGATAACAGAGTTCCAGTGTACAGATGTTCCACAGTCAACTATAAGAGAGGTCGGAACATGCTCCAGTGGTCATAGAAGATTACAAATCGGTTACGAAACATCATTTGGCAAGTTCGTTCGTCTTATCGATATCTGCTTCGATGACACAAACTACCGGGCATCTTACGTCAATTACACACTAGTTGATGGCATTGAGATCCGTCAGAACTTTCAACAAGTCAGCAACTTGAATCAGGACGATTATTTTACCGGACTTCCCGATTCACCGGACATGTATTACACGTGTTCAAATCAACGCAGAGTAATTGGGAAGCTAGTTGGTTCCTCGCGCGTTGGTCAGTTTATTACATGTTCAAATAATATTAACTACTTAGTTGAAGCTCATTTAGCAACCCCTTTAGATTTCGTTTATGTTGCCCAACAAAGATCTACGCAGTACCATGTAAATGTTGTACCAATGTGGCGCAGTATCAGACATGGCAACTGGATTAAGTTAGAGGAGGAAATAAGGAAGTACGCAAGTAACACAAGTCGAGAAGATTCTCACGTTACTGTCTACTCCGGCACCCTTGGCGTCACTGCTATCGGGAGTCGTAACCTTTTCCTTGGCAGACACAACAACGGCAATGACGTATTACCTGTGCCCAAATGGATCTGGAAGCTGGTTTACGAACCCAGTACACAGGAAGGCATTGTATTCTTGGTCGTGAATAACCCATACACGCTAAGCTTCACATGCAGCTGTGTATGTGCCCAGACAAAGTGGACTCTAGCTTGGAACAGAAGAGATAAAAGTAGTGGTTACGTGTACTGTTGCTCAGTGGATAATTTCAGGAGGGTGTTCAGCGGGTTGCCTGATTTTGAAGTTACAGGGTTACTCACAAAGAACAGGCCTTACACACGTGTGTTTCCTGATATTCGAGCAGAATAACATGTCATGGTCAGGATTCCAGAATCAAAGCAGAAATCTGTAAGCCAATAGTGATTGCTATATGCGACATTAGCGCTAAATTTTTGGGCTATAAGCTGTATCAATGCTGAAATAAAAATCAATGTTTCAGAGATCGCGGTCTCCAGTATCGGAGTTGACGTGGTGACTGGCCTTGTTTCGCTAATATTTGTACCATCTGTCAAATATGATGCCTATTCTTATCGGACAGGAGGCGGTCACCCATCGGAATCTAACTTCTCGCCATTTTACTTAACATAGATTACCTTTTGTCAGACTATTTTGTTTTCTTTTTTTCCCATGCTCATCTCAGTGTCTTCTTGAGATTTTCGTGATGTCCTATGTACATTTTTCCGAATGAATGTGAAAAAAAAATATTTTCGCGTGTTTCCTAGGTAACGCGACAAGAAACGATGGTTCTCGAATTAGACGGATACGTGTATTGGACTATTATTTGGTTACACTCGCAATTGCAACCTCTCGAACTTAAAGCGCTTTCAGACGTTTCCTCTACAGCGGCTCTGCTCTTGCGCCGCTAATCTCGGTGAAGCGTCTTGGCTCTTCTTTTATTCCTTGTCGGATCTGAACTGACTTCTGCTCTTGTCGAAGCTGAATTGACTTGGTCAAAGTCAAAGTCACATTGCGACTGACAGTCAGTCAGTCAGTCAGTAAGTCTTGGTGTCGAGCCCCATTTGGGTCTCATGACCAGATATTAATTATTACCGTTTGACAGTTACGGTCTTGTTTCTGTGGGGCGCCTTCTCTGACGAGAGGACGGGTCTGTCTTTTGTATATGTTGCTCGCCCTTGCCAGCGCAGTCTTACTCGGATCCGAGTCCCTTGGGACTCGCGACCATATTTTACTGTCTCAGAACTGAGACTTCCCTTTTCGTCGCCTCCTACGACTCGCAGGGTCACGGTGGAGGTATTCGACCCCGCCTCCACACGGGGTCCAAGTCCAAGTCACACTGCGACTGACAGTCAGTCAGTCAGTAAGTCTTGGTGTCGAGTCCTCTGAACTGTTCTTCGCTTATATCCTACGCTCGGACCGGATAGAGAACACTTGCCGAAAGCTTCAGTTTCGCTGTTGTCATGCAAACGACTCTCTCGTTGCTACGGGAACAAATGTCTGCCTAACTGGCGCTGTTGTAATGCAACTGCCTCAAACAACTCGTTGCCTAGGCATTGTTAGCCTCTTTGTAACGTTAGAAACCCCACTGTTAGGCTTTCGTGTTGTTTAAGCGATTTCCTATGCAACAGGTTGCTTATATTTCGTTGCCTAGGTATTCCTAACCGTTGACCAGCAATGGACACCTTATAGTCCGGCTTTCCTGGCGGCATGTCACAATAGGACAGACAGGCGGATCCATTGTAACAATGTGCAAAGAACATGAACGACTCGTACGTGTGAATCAACCGGACAAGTACACAGTGGCAGAGCAGGGCAGCGAGTCAGGCGTCGGACCCTGTTCCATCAGACCGAAGTACGTACTGGCCGAACCATCAGGCTGCATGAACCGACTTGCCAAAGAAACAATACACATAAGAGTACACCCGGACAATATAAAGAGAGAGGAAAGTTCAAACTCAGCAAAGCAGGAAATCCTATCACCAGTTTATGAAGGCACTCCAACACACACATATCGCGAAATTCCCGAAAAGCAACAAAGAAGATCATGCAAAAAAATAAAATAAATATTTTGACAACAGGGACATCAGGTTAAGCGACAGTGCGTGATTAGGTTTGGATGGATGACCGCACAGTTTGACTCCACCCCCCTGCTACATTATATGCCGACATGTGTTACATGTGTAACACCTGTTTCAACGTCAAGAGTCTACGCATTTTGCCAGTAGACTGCACTTACTTTTGAATTTCGTATGGTTTTCAGAATAAACAGGGATTATTTCCCTGAACATCATTAACAATAAGAATATGCTAGTGTGTTTCCTGTGCGGTAGGTACTGAATTCTTAAATAATATTTAGAATAATGTTTTGCTTCAGTATAATTAGAATGATCAAGTCAATGAGGATGAGATTTACAGGGCATGTAGCACGAATAGGGAGAAGAGGAATGCATATAGGATACTGGAGGGAGAGCCAGAAGGAAAGAGACCACTGAGAAGAAGAAGACGTAGGTGGGTGAGCAATATTAAAATGGATCTTAGAGAGATAGGATGGGAGAGTATGGACTCGATTAATGTGGCTCAGGATAGGGACCAGTAGAGGGCTCTTGTGAGCATGGTAATGAACCTTCGGTTTCCGTAAAATACTGGGATGTTCTTGAGTTGCTGCATAATTGGCGGCTTTTCAAGAAGGGCTCAACTTCGTGAATGAGTTTTGATTCAAAGTTTAAAGCTGTTAGGTAATATATTAGCAGAATGATTCCAAAATATTTGCTATAGTACACCGCTCTGTCATATTTAAAATATCTGGGAGCTATCTTTTGTCCATGGGCTATTCGTTGTATATTTTATCTACATAAACTTTGTGGACTGTCTCGTCTCGTCCTTAAGAGGCTGCTTGGTCTGTTACAGAATGCAGGTTGTTTCCAGTTTTACTTTGATGTTATTTTTAGTCGTGCTTTTCAGACGCATATTTTGTCCCATATGCGCAGGTTGGCGCACTCTCTCTTCCACGAACCCAACACGTGACACTATTTTAGTTTAGGGAGCCATATGTGTAAGGCTGGTTGTTAAACTTGCTTATTGTGAACGTTGTTGCGGAAGATATCTGCGTGGAAGTCATAAACACATGCCCCTCCTTCAAAAACAAAACGAATAAGAAATACGTCGAGAAATGCGTTCATGGTGCAATTTAAAGTACAATTCGGTATTTACATTGAAGGATTTGGAAGAACCGTAAAAATTTTCCTTCAGGATAGACGATTTTCGAAGTCGGGACTTGAACTCAAGACTTCCCAAATATGAATCGCGAAGCTTAGTTTATAGGAAAACAACTTCATTGCTTAACACGGCATAAATTCTCAAGCTGTAAATGTAAACAAGGACACAGGGTTTTATCAATCGGAAGTTTGCTAGTACGAAATGAGGGCACACACTTGACAGTGCGTTATGTTTGGAACTGCGGTTTACACACCGCTCTAGATATCACAGAAACCCTGCAAACACTCACATAACATAGGTCTACGTTTACTGTAGAAGAAAACGTTTTCATCAAGATGGCGTGCTCCTCTGACGGGCATATACACCTGCTTTCATTATGATAACACATGATACCAATGGCAAAGTTGTGAAAGTGGAATACCAAGCAGTGTAAATTCTTCTTTCAATAATACACAAAATAGCACTGGAATCAAATTTAAATGGATTGAGAATCAAGAATCGATCACTATAAAAACAAGAAATTTTTTACTGAAACGCGGTTTCTGTCATTTTAATAAACATTTATATTCAGAATTATTGGGTTTTCGGACTTTATCCATCTACCTGTAACCTAAAAACTAGAAAACACGACGTTTCGGAAACTTGATCTGTTTCCGTGCTCAGGTGAGGAAGGGGGGGAATCCTACTCAGCTGGGTCCCTTAGAAAAAGCTAATCTCAGTCACTAGTCCAGTATTTCTGAGTCTTATACACAATCGTCAGAACCCTTCAGAAACATTTTTATATATTTACTGTTTATGTAACTCATTGGAGACGAGTCCTTCTCGAGAAGCCACCCATCGCTCAGCTACGCAAGAAATTCCCACAATTTTATGGAACCCGAAGTTTCATTACCTTGTCCACATTGCCCCCCTACAGACCCATATCCTCTATCAGATTAATGAACTCCATATCACCCCTATTCTCTTTTCCTAAGATCCATTATAATACTATCCTCACACTTACGTCAATGTCTTCCCAGTGGTCTCTTTCCTTCCGGCTTTCCCATCAAAATCCTACACATATTCATCTTCTCCTCATGCGTGCTATATGCCCTGTCTAGCTCATCCTCTATTGTAATTATAAGTATTTGGCGAAAAACTCAAGCTATGAAGCTTCCAATTATACCGTTTTCTCCAGCACCATTTTAGTTCAAATATTCTCCTCAGCGTAATAAACAATACGTAAACCTACGTAAGTATACGTTTACTCGAATAACAAGTTCTACTGTAAGATACATAGCAGTTATAAGCCTAAAGAAATGAGGGTTATAAACATTGAAAATGTATTTTAAAAATATGTATACTTCAAATAAAGAGTTCATCTTTTACTTCATTCCATTCAGTTTACATCACTTGTAAATCTGTGTAGAGATTATATTCAATACATTTACAATTGTGTTACAGACTTGTAGCACATGTTGCCTCATCTCCTTTTCTTGTTTTCCTTCACACTCCTGTCTCTTGAAGTGAGAAGTGTGGAACCATGTTCATGCCTCCTTTCCCAGTCTACTCATTGCATTAGAGTTCTCTAAGGTTCGGCCACACAGAGCGCTACGCTATGTTCGCTACGTATGCTACGTACGCTGTGTACACTCTGCGACGCAGCTAACATAGGGAACATAGCGTACGTAGCGTACGTAGCGTACGGAAGTCTGTGTGGCCAGTCACATTGGTAATAAAGGGAGATATTTTTCTGTTCGTATAGCGAACATAGCGTACGTAGCGCTCTGCGTGGCCGAACCTCTACACTCACGCCAACTTTCGCAAGGAAATAACTTTAACTACCCAAGGAGACTTACTGGGTATAATATCACTTGCTCATTTTCACCATTTTCTGCAGTTCGTGTTCTTCACATTTCAGAGTGAGACAGTTAATTTCCCATCATCATCATCATCATCATCATCATCATAAAAATATGATTGATTAATCACGTTTGGACCCAAATACTTACGATATAATCTTAAGGATTATAAACATATGACTAAGAAAGGCATTTAAACCCTCCTCAACACTAACAAGTGCCGAGATCACGAAAATGTGGATCAATACATCCACTTCATCATACGCCTTCATGACGTGGTGCTTGATTAGTTAAGCACAGAGTACTTTACCTTCTTAACATATTTACATAACTACAGACGTTTAAATCTGGTAGTTCCGTGGCATTCATGAATTTTTCAGGCATATTTCCTCTTTTGGTCGAGATGCATAAATTATCCTTGGCAAACGGTTTTACATTCTTAGAAATGTTGGAACCATTTTATGTATGTTAGTATCCACATATCATACTTAATAATATTTAATGCTTTTACTTGAAATTCTTGTAAAAAAACAGTAACATTTTCACATGAGCGTTAAAATTTTACCACGGACACATCCGTGTAGACGGAAGTTGTGTTTTTAGACTGACATGCTCTCTTCTGGAATGTTATGACGTCAGTGAAGCGGTCTGGTTTCTCTTATGAGATGAAGGCGCTCAGTAGACTTCCATGTGTTCTGCAGCTTGACTGGGCGTAAATTTTCGAGCGCGTGGTTGTGACTGTACGTAATTATATTAACATAATGACATATGAGAGAGACATGTACAGGCTTGCAGTCAACTGAGGCAAGGACAACAGACATTGCTTCAGAGCTGAACTTACGCTGATACGGAGCAAGTTATGTCGTCTTCACTTCTTCTGACTCAACTGAGTCTATTTGTTTTATTAATCTGTTTACTTTATGGGCACCATTGTGCAGGTATGTACGAGTATTGACCCTGTCTGTAGATTAACTGCCAGTGGTAGAGCTAATCCTAAAATAAGCCTGCAAGTGGAGCAATTCAAGATATTAGTGCATTCTGGTAAGTACTTTGAAAGAACTTGCTGTCTCGAAATGTATTTCTACCCCAAAGTTGAGGTCTTGTTACTCATTTTGCCTGTGATCCAGAGACTTAGTGCCTGCTGTTGTCAAGCGAAGAGTAAAATGTGTGAATTAGCAATAGCGTTATAGTTAATTGTAGTTATGGTCTGTATATACTCAATAAATCCAATTACAAAATCTGGACCCCTTATATATTTACTTCGTCACGTTAAGATATAATGGATTTTAAAGCAAATTGGATATCTTAAATTACATAAAACCCTTGTGAATGAAATTTAAATTATACGTACAACTAATAGGTAAATTATTTTTTAGTTAAATCAGGGATTCATTTTTAGACTGTTAAACCTTCCTGTAATAACTTCCTTTTGACAGGCGCTGGGGGAGTTTTAGGAAAAGCCGACATAAGCGGAAGAGTGAACAGGAGATTTGGAAGAAGTGGACCTTCGGAAACTAATGTAAATCAAACACAAAATCAAGTACAAAATGCAGGTTAGTACTAGCTCTACAACAGCCATGATGGATCCCTCCCATAGGGTATGCACAGATGTTCAAGCTTTGTCAAGATGAGGGAAGCTGGTGCATTGTAACTTTCCCAGGGTCAGCACCGGCATTCATGTGAAGAGCAATGGTTCAAATTATACTTTTGTAATTCTTAAAAAAAAAAAAATCGAGCATACTAAGTTTTTCTTAAGGAATTTCTATCTGTTTCAAAATCAAACAGAACAGAAACTTTCTTTAACGTAACCTAACCTGTACATGTAGCGGGAAACAAAGTTCATAGTTCAGTTATTAAAGGTAAAGTTGTCCTGGGCTTAACTAATTAAGCACTATGCCATGAATTAATATGGAGTAGTGGATGTTAGATCCACGTTTTGTTGACCTCGGCACTAGGTGGAGCACTAGCTTCACTCCCCTGCCGCTTTACCCCCGGAGAAACTGCTCCCGGTATCCACTGGATAGGATGCTGGGTAGACGCCAGAGCTGGTCCGGATGACGTGGAGAGAACAAATTTTTTACCCTACTGGAACTCGAAATCCGCCCTCTCAGTAGTCCAGCCCTTAGCTAATCGCTATACCGACTGAGCTATCCCGGATCTTTACTATGATTTGATATTTACGTCAAAGAGAAACAAAAAAAGAATTGCTCAAACATCATTTTACATTTCTGTGTAAGATGCACCAAATCAGATTAGTAGAAACATTAGTTGTAAGTTGCACAAGTCTTGACCCTATCTTTCCGAAAAAACAAAAAGAAAACCGTACTTCGAAATCAATTCGGATACAAGAGAGAAGAATTCACAGGACGATGGAAGAAATCACTCCCTGAAGAGTCTCGAGGTTTATACTATTCGTCAAATGTTGTTGCGGAGATTATAGTAAGGAAGATAATGAGATAAAGAAGTAAAGTATGTATGAGGAAGACGGAAAGTACACATAAAATTTTGGTTGAAATTTTCAATATGGCATGCAATTTTGGAGCCCTTAGGTTCCACTGCGATGGTAATACTAAACTGGATCCAAAATAAATATGAGGAAATTTACCTACTTACTTACTCATGGAGCTGAGCCCTTCTGGAGGAGCCGCCAATTCTGCAGCTACTCAAGAATTTCCCAGCATTTTATGGAACCCGAAGGTTCATCGCCGTGTTCACAAAAGCCTTCCATTGGTCCCTATCATGAGCCAGATCTATCCAATACATACCATGCCATCCTATCTCTCTAAGATCCATTCTAATATTGTCCACCCGCCTACGCCTTGGTCTTCCCTGTGGTCTCCTTCCTTCTGGCTTTCCCACCAATATCCTATACGCATTCCTCGTCTCCCCCATTCGTGCTACATGAACTGCCCACCTCATCCTCCTTGACTTGATCATTCTAATTATACTTGGAGAAGAGTACAAGTTATGAAGCTCCTCATTATGCAGTTTTCTCCAACCTCCTGTCACTTCATCTCTCTTCTGTCCAAATATTCTCCTCAACACCCTGTTCTCAAACACCCTCAGTCTATGTTCCTCCCTTAATGTCAGAGACCAAGTTTCACACCCATACAGAACCACAGGCAAAATTATAGTTTTTTATATTCTAATTTTTATGTTTTTGAACAACAGACGAGAAGACAAAAGGTTCTGGACTGAATGGTAGCAAGCATTACCAGAATTCAATCGCCTCTTAATTTCCTCCTGAATCAGGTTTCTATCTGTTATCGTTGTTCCCAAATATCTGAACTGTGCCACATTTTCAAAACATCTGCAAATATAAGGTTATAGAGCGAAATTTATTCGCCCGACTCAGCTCAGTGGTGGGCCCGTTCGTACATGGTAACGAAACTTTGGGTTCCGTAAAATGAGGGAAACTTCCTTAGCAGCCGAGCGACTACTATGATTTACCTTCTGCAGAAGGTATCTGCTTCATTGCTTTCAGTCTGCACCTTCACATTCGCCTTGCAATGCTATTATGTGAGCAACTGTCTGTTACATTTGGACTGAAGGGGCCACGCGGTAGCGTAGTGAGTTGCAGCATTTTGCTACAAGTCGGAAGGTCGCGGATTCGATTCCTGATGTGGTCATTCGAGGTTTTAAATTAATCTAATCCTTCCAGCCGCACTATGGCCCCGGGGTCGACTCAGCTTCTAACAGAAATGAGTACCAGGAATCTACCGGGAGGGAGGGGGTAAAGAGCGGCCTGCGCGTAAGGCTGACAAGCTCACCGCAATCTGTGAGCAGATTGTCTAGTAAATGTGGAAGCCTTAATACCTCACAACCCTATGGACCTCCACGGTCTGTTTCAGAGATAGCTTTACCTTTTACCTTTTACTTTTGGACAGAAGGGACATGAAGGGACAGGAGGCTGGAGAAAACTACATAACGAGAAGCTTCATAACTCGTACTCTTCTCCAAGTATAATTAGAATGATTAAGTGAAGGATGATAAGATGAGCGGGGTATGTAGTACGCATGGGAGGGAAGAGGAATGCAAAGAGGGTTTTGGAGGGGAAATGAGAAATAAAATGGCCAATAGGAAGAGACAGACGTAGGTGACAGTATAATATTAAACTGGACCTTAGAGAAATAGTATGGGGTGGTATGGATTGGATTGATCTGGCTGAGGATATGAACCAGTGGCGGGCTCTTGTGAAGACGGTAATTAAGCTTACGGTTCCATAATATTTCGGGAATTTTTTTGAGTATCTGAGCGAGTGGTGGTTCCTGAAGGAGGACAGGACTATATGTTTGTTTGGTTTGCTAATTTGCCCACCACCACTACCACAACGGAAATTTGATAAGCACATGGAACGCTCTTGTTTGCACACACCTACATTACTTTTATATTCGTGTACTATCGAATTATATTAACTTCTCCTGAAACTGTTGACTGCAACTCCTCATGTCTACATAAATGTAGGTTGCAGTACTCAGAGTGCAGTTCATCCAGTATCGCATTTTGAATGAATGTTGCAGGCTGCACGTTGCGGATAAACTCTGACCTTGACAAGGACTCGCCGTTGCTCCTGAAGTCTTCTGGGTCGCTTGATGGCAACCGCTTCTTCCTACCGACACCAGAGTCGGATATTCTTCACTTCAGAGCAAAAGAGAAGTTCTTGCTGGCTTGTCCTGGTACCGGAAACAGTCTCGTTGTTAACAAACGACAAAAAACCTTCAAAGAGACATCAGCATCCTGCGACTCAGGTACGGTACAGCGGCAACTGCAAGAGCATATACGTACTCGTATTATTTTCTGTTCATTTCCAGACTCTGTGGCCCATTCATCTTCCTCTATTTGGGCGGAGACAGACTTGATGGCGGCATAGAACTAGTGTCTCAACTCTGTAAATTAACCTTTTGCTCTCAGGATAGTGTAGCCTGCATAGCGACTGGCTACGGGTTGGATGACCGAGGGGTCGATGTTCGAGTCCCGGTAAGGTCAAGAATTTTATCTTCTCCGCGTCTTCCAGACCGGTTCTGAGATCCAACCAGCCTCCACTCCAATGGAAAATGGAGTTATTTCCCGGCGTTAAAGCGGCAGGGGCGTGAAGCTGACAACTCATCTCCACCTACTGCCGAGGTCAAGAAAATGTGGATCTATATATCTATTCCCCCATACGCCTTCATGACGTAGTGCTTAATAAGTTAAGCACAGGGACAACTTTATCTTACCTTATTTTGCAGTGTTCTGGACTGTGGCGCAACAGAGTTTCTTGGGCGACTATTAGCTGCTTGGAGGAACACGCCGTTTCCACGTTCTACCCTGAATATACAGGCAATCAGTTCCTCCTAAAAGTTGATAAGTTCTTACTACATTACGTAGTGTCTCTTTTATGGTTCATTCTGCAAATCTGTCAGACTACACGGCGTCAAATTGCAAGATGACATAAGTAAATAATTAGAAAATGTTGGAATGAAGCGATAGTGGTCTAATCGTTGTACCGTTCCAGCATTTACCCCAAGTGACTGAGGAAACTTACGAAAGAATTCGGTGAAGATAATGAATGTTTTCGAAATGTGAAATACCGATCTCCAGAACAAAAGCTGCTCAGCGACAGGAGATCGTAGCCCGGGAGATGACAATAAGCTATGAATTTTCAACACCGTGAAAATCTTAGGTTTTATGCAACTCCTGCTGCATTTTATCTCCATGTGCAAAATTATTACGCTCCGATGTACCGAAAGTAAAATGAGATACAGAGGCAGATGTAAACAGACGAGAAAATATAAAACGTATAATCCACAGGATAATGCGACCCCTAGGAAGGAATTATCACTAATGTTTTAAAAATCTATAATTTATATTCGTATGGAGCTTCATTTTTTAAATACCAAGTGAATACGGACAACAAAATTGTTGAATACATGATAACATAACCTCACAGATAGTTTCACAATTAGCACTGCTAGCATCAGAGGTCAGTACACACACTGTATGAAATTTGTGCTACTAGAGGGCAGCACTGGTACTGAAACAACTGCACTTATTTGGAATGTCACACGTATATAATTTTATACGTTATTTACAGAAACGAAAGTACTGTGGCATATAGACCCGTTGCTAAGCGGTGTATCTGTATACAGCGTCCGTTGTTAGGTGAGCCCGTAATATACACGCACGCAGCAATAGAAGTACTGTGTTTTCTATGTGGTCCGTGCAGAGATGTTTAAACCTGAAGGTTCAGAACTTAGGGTAGTCAGTTCTGTACGGGAGTCCGTGAAGAGAGGGCTGGAGCCAGAGGCATTGTTTGAGCCGATACCAGGAAACGCCTAGTAACAGACTGAGAACACTAGACTGTGTCCTCTAGTGAACTGTAAATTATGGAGATGGCGAGAGTGTTATAATTATTTATAGTTACGACCTGTAAGTTGTCAATAAATCTATTAACCAATCCAAACCCAGTCGAGAGTCACCAAATGCGTGTCAGTACTCGTGCATAGTGCATACACCTTTTGTCCCCATGACAACGCAATCATTATAGTCGCCATCTGCGTTCTGAACAGAAATATCATTTGTTTTTAATTCCTTAATTGTAGCCTGTAATCAGAAGAGTTGCAAAGTAAAAAAGCACGATTTAGATTTTCCCAAGTACGTGTGCAAAGTTTCGGTTTTAGAAAATTCTTCGTTCTTGCGTTAGAGCGTTAACATACAAACTACGCAAATTCGTTTGTATTTTCATAATGACTACCTCAGATTATGGGAAATTCGTTAGTAATAATTTTGAAAATACTTTGTAGGTGTCAGCTTAGGAACTGTTGCAGAGAGGGAGATGGAGAGGGGCAGTGTGTGTGTGTGTGAGTGTGTGTGTGTGTGTGATTCCATTATGATAGTTGTACATCCCTTCATAATTCTCATAGGAAGTCATTCCAATCACAGTAAACTAAAGTTGTCCCTGCCGGTCACGGTAGCCGAGCGGTCTAAGGCATGCACTGTCTTCGCTCGCTTGGAAACCGGGATCGTGGGTTCGAATCCCACTCAGGCCATGGATGTTTAGTTTGTGTGTGTGTGTGTGTGTGTGTGTGCGTTTTTCTGTGTTTGTGTACAGGTAGAGGCCTTGCGACGAGCTGATCAACCGCCCAAGCAGTCCTACCGAATGTGTAATATCTAGAAAAAGAGAAGTGAACGGAGAAGTTGATGGAGGTAGGCCTAGGCCTACTGGGGCTGTAGTGCCAAGGGAAAAAAAATATCCCTGTGCTTAATTAAATAAGCACTGTGCCATTAACACAAAGAGGGTAGTAGAGGTATATGGCTCCAACGTTCTTGACCTCGACTTGATGGAAGTGAGTGGTCAGCTCACGCCCCTGCTGCTTTACCCCAGGAGAAAGAGCCTCTGGTACCCATTAGATAGGAGACTGGTTTGGGCCCAGTGTCGGTCGGGACGCTCCCGGGAATTGAACTCCTGCCGTCCAGCTTTTAGTATGCTATACCGTCTGAGTTGCTTCGAGTCCTTCCAGTTTCAGTGAAGAAAGAAAAACGGAGCACTACAGTGAAGTCATGCATGCTTATCAGTATTGTTGCTCTTTCGTGATACTGTGACATACTGTTTGAAGCTGTTACTTTGAAGTGTGTCCATCATCGGAGATTATTAAAACGTCAGCTTTTCAGACATTGGTTATTTGTGTTTTCAGGTGAGCCATTATCTATGGTTTCAAAGTAGTCCTGGTGAGGGATCCAACAGTTAGGTTTCTTTTGCATCCTATTCACCTGAATACAAAATACAATCAATTTCCGAAGAGTGTTTACCAAATGGGGCAGTCAACACAACTATAACCATAATATTCAATAAGACAAAATATTGTGACGTGGATGGCGGAACAGGTAGTAGGTGTCACGTGAACTCTGCGTTTCCACGAGTGACGTCACGTACGCCCACTCCTCCCATCATTACGCAACATTCGGTAAACCCCCTCCCCACTAGGCTGTGACATCACGCAACAGGCGAGTCCTTGCAGCGACTATTGCTAGGCAATGAGTAGGAAGCAACACCTGACAACAATACCTCAAAGTCAAAGTCACATTGCGACTGACGGTCAGTCAGTCTGTCTGTCTTGGTGTTGAGTCCCGACTGGGACTCATGACCAGATTTTTTCTTTTCTTTATATGAAAGTTACTGTCCTGTTCATTTGGGGCGCCCTCTCTGACGAGAGGTCGGGTCTGTCATTTGTCAGTCATAGTCTGTGTTAGTAAGTCTATTGTCAGTATTTACATATATTTACAATTTAATCTTAATTCCTATTTCTATGTACGATATATACAAGTCCTCTGTCAATCCAGGCTCGGTACAGCAGATTTTGCCCTATTTCTAGTAATATTCGCTACCACAGTAGCCTAGTCACTTGAACGGTCGTATGCCTGACCGTCGCCAAGTTTAAGCCTCTTATATTTTCTGTGTCGGGCTTCACCTTGTCCGATGTTGCGGACATCAACAATACCTGATATCTGTTGCCGAGAAGCAATATATTCTCTATGTTGTTCGTGCCGAGCCTAAATAAGAAGCACCACGGACAACATAGAGAACTGGAGGCGGGGTAGAATACCTCCAACGTGACCCTGCGAGTCGTAGGAGACGAAAAGGGAAGTCTCAAATCTCAGACAGTAAAATGTGGTCGCGAGTCCCAACGGACTCGGACCCGAGAAAGACTGCGCTGGCAAGGGCCAGCAAAATATGCAAAAGACAGGCCCGTCCTCTCGTCAGAGAGGGCGCCCCACAAAAATAAGACCGTAACTATCAAATGGTAATGAATAATATCTGGTCATGAGCCACAGATTGGGCTCGATACCAAGACTTACTGACTGACTGACCGTCAGTCGCAATCTGAATCTGACTAAATAAGGAGCAGCGAACACTATTCAGTAGTAGTGAGTATTGAGTTACGAGAGAGTTACTAGTATGGAGGATTGAGTATTCAGTATGAGCTGAAGTCCAGCAGCTACGAGTCAAGTTTTATCGAGTGCATTGCAGTGACTCCAGCAGGAGAAGCAACTGTGATACTGCCGATGACAGTAACTGTGAAACTGTGAATTGTGTGACTGTAAGAGCGAATGTGCAATAAATGCGCAAGATTCAAAACGGCGTGAAGTTATTTGTCGCGTTACACACCCAACACGTGACAATATATATTATCGTATCAGCATTTATTTATTGTGAAGTTCCTTTTGCGATATGTTTCGACATTTTTAAGTCATCCTCAGGCAATACACAACCAATAGAATAAGTCCATGAACTGTGTCAAAGCATTAAATATGGATCCATTTTTTATAGAAATTTAATTAATAAAATTTCCAACTTATAAAATTAAAATTACAAGTTGTGGTTAGAAAGAATGAAAATATTAAATTATTAAAAATATTTTAAATGTTAAAAATATTAAAAGGTATATTAAACAGGTTATGAGTCGGCTAATGATTGAAATGTTCGAACTGCTAGTGTTGGAGGCTTGTAGTGTTGTGGTCCATCTCAATTTCTGTTGCTATGTAAGGTCTGTCTCTGGTATTTTTCTTATTGCTCTGTGAAATCTATCCGCAATGTTTTGGATAGAAATCCCATTCAAGTGTATTTTATGCGGGATTGCGTATTTCGTGGCTATTGTGCTGTGTATTTTCTTAAGTTCCCGTAGTGATGACCGTAATACCATGGCAACGGTTCCGTCACCTTGACGGAACAAGAAGAGTGTAAATTAAAACACGATTTAAAACATTGAGAAGGAGCCCAAAACAGCAAGTCCCCACCAATAGCAGTTCCACCATCTCAACCACAACGAAAGAAAAACAAACAAAGAAAAACTCCGTGGTTTTAGTCCTCAAGCGAACTATACCGACTGAGCGTCCGCTGCCTGTCGGCGAAGTTAGTGCTAACTTCAGCGGCTAGAGGGTGTCGCGTGATCAGCGCAACGAATCCCCACAGCCGATAATTTCGGTCTTCTAGAAACGAAACAGAGCAGACCAAAATTTGCCGACGTATAACGTGTTTTAATATCTTTTAATATTTCCAACACTTTTAGTACTTTTAACCTTTTTAATCACAACTTGTAATTTTTATTGTATAAATTGAAATTTTTAATAATATAATCTCTATAAAAATATGGTCCCATATTTAATGATTTGACACACTTCATTGACTTACGTTATTAGTTGGCTATAATCTGAGGATCACCTAAAAAGATCGAAAAAATTCGCAATAAGAACTGCACAAATAAATACACGTTGATACGATAGCGTATATTTTGTCTAATTGAGTATTATTGTTATTTTTGTGTAGATTGCCCCATTTGGAAAGTATGGTAAGACACACAACGAGATGCATATTGAAGTTCGGAGAAGGAGCGGTTTTAATATTCTCCTTCAGATGAACCTAGAGGAGTTACCACAGGCATGTCTGGATTACAGGCAAGAAGTTCAAGATAGATGGAACATCTACCAGTTTCCCTAACATCACATGTAAAGACACGCCTGAGTCCTCAATTGTAAAAACCGGTAAGTGCAATATGAATCAATACGATAAGCACTCCATCGGATTCAAGGTGAACACAGGGTTCATCGGACTAATGGAGGTGTGTTACGATCCTCAGCGCCACACCACACTGTACATCAAGTTCATCATCGTGCAAGGAGTGGAGAACCGCCAGAGGAATGTACCCAGGCAGAACTACTTCAGAAAAAGCGGCTTCTTTAAGGGTCTTAAACCACCAATTGAATCAGTTTACAACTGCAGAAGCGGGCAGTATGCCATATTTGCGAACTTGCTTGGCTCTGAAGAGCTAGCACAGCGATATATCGATTGCAGCAGTCGAGGAGGAGAGAGTCTCGAGAAGGGACACTTGGCCGCTTACGCTGATTTCGTGTATTACGCTCAACAGAAGGCAACGTTGCATTACATCAACACAGTGCCGCAGTGGCAATCATTCAATGCTGGCAACTGGAAAATTCTGGAAGAAAAAATACGAATATATGCCAAAGTCCATAGTACCAATCTCGTTGTTTATGCTGGATTTCACAAGGTGGCAAGACTGCGTGATAAAAGCAATAAAGAGCATCCGATATTCCTCACAAAAGATCTGAATAACAATGACGCCATTCCCGTACCGGAGCAGATGTACAGAATTGTGTATGACCAAGACATGAGGCGCAGTATCGTTTTCCTTGGAATAAACAACGTCGAGATAAACCCTAACGTTTCGAAGTCCATGATCTGTGAAGATGTATGTGAGCATTCAATGTCATTCTTCACCGGTTGGAACAGAAAGAATGTCTCCAAAGGTTACATCTACTGCTGTAAGCTTCATGATTTCCTAACCTCCAGTGGCCTCAAGTCAGCATTTCCGGTTAACAATGTGCCTCTTCTTAACTGAATCTTCTGTGAACACGACATTCTCTGAGGAGTGTTAAGTAGACTTATTGCTCTTCAGCTGTTCGTAGCGATGATCCTCCAATGATTCTTTTAAGTTACAGCCAGGAAAGGAAATGGTTCCTCAGACTCGATAGCCGCTCCAGACAAGCAGAAGAGGCATGCAAAGACAAGCACAGGTTACGTTCGAGAATTCGCTCTGACGTATATCGTAGTTAGGGATAAGAGTTACGGCGTCTTCAGGCTTCTTTAAGAAGTGGCACTCTGAAACTTAACTGATGGTGTCTGCCTGCACCTGCTTCAATTTCCATTTCTGGTTACAGCCTATAGGCGTGCTGTCCCTCGCAGTCCCAAAAACGGGGGTCTTACATTAGTGAGACATTTTGTCTCGCTTCTGTTGGATCTCTCTGTAGGCTACATAGAATTTCAAACTGAAACGGACACTCGCTGTGTTTAATGTACTGTAGAAACATAATATTAACCTCATGATAATTCAATTCAGTTCTTTATTTACGTGCAAATTTAACAGAGAAGATGCCAATTGCAAAGTTAGCACATGTAAGAAGAAACAACAATAAAATAATGTGGCCTATAAAACCGTTGCTAAGAGGTGACTCTGTAAACAGCAGCCGTTGCTAGGTAAAGTCCGCTACATACACGCAGGCAAAACTGAAACAACGTGATGCAACCCGTTGCTAGGTAACGGATTGGAAAAACATGTCTACAAAAACAGAATGATTGTTGGAAACGGTGTTTCCTCTTTGTCCCGTGAAAAGTGGTGAAGGGAAGAAAACTGGAGCGATCAAGTTAGTTGAGGGTTGGCAATTCGGTGAACAAGAGTTCTTAAAGGGAGACTAAGTAGGGTTAATGCTATGGTTGAGTGAAATTGAGATGGTTCAGTTGTGGGGTAGTCGCTGGACATAAAGGACCTGAGCGCGGGAAGCTGAAGAATCTCCGATGTTAGAAGACGTTGTTAGGGAACGGCTGTTGAAGACTTTGCAGGCTGGAGAGACTTAGAGTTCGCAGCGCTGATTTGTAAAATTTGGAGATTATCAATGACTCTGTAATTTATTATACGAGTAGTTCCTACTTGTGTCAATAAATTCTATCCAATCCGTACCCTGTCTACAGTCACACCCTAAATCGTGACAATAATAATAACAACAATAATAATAATAATAATAATAATAATAATTTTCTCTATTAGGGTCATGGAGAATTTATAAATTGTTGAATGGAGCAATGATTCTCAACCTCTTTGATCTGAATATATGGTCTATCTTTAGTAAAAACTGGGTGAATCTTTTTCCAAGCAGCATATTTAGTGATTATGTAAACATAGTGTAATTTAATCACTAATGGAAGTTCTTAAGGACTTGAACATTGTAAGATATTCTGATAATATTGTTTTGTTGTTAATAATTAAATTTAACAATATAGTTTTGTTGACAGTAAAGTGCAGAGAATATTTCGTGTAATTGAATTTTATGTGACCGAATTAATTGCTATTTTCAATGCCTCACTTCCCACGCAACCAAGCATCAAGTCTCACGAGTGAGACGCGTTCCACAGGTTAAGAAATACTGATATTGCATTCATCGTTTGTATTAACTACAGGATGCTGTAAAAATAGCAACAGGCCATGAAGGTCCATAGGGTTGTGAGACGTAGAGGCCCCACATTTCCTAGAGAATCGGTTCATAGATGGCGGTAAAGTTTTCAGCCTTACGCGCCAGCCGAACTTTACTCCCAGGAAGATTCCTGGTACTCAGTTTTCTTAGGGACTGAGTCGACTACAGGCCATAATGAGGCTGGAAGGATTAGATAAATTGAAAATATCCACCATATCGGGACTCAAACCCGAGACCTTCTGACTTTGCAGCATAGTGCCTCAGCCAACTACGCTACTGCGTGCCCCAATAGGATAATAAATTGCATACTAATTTCAAAACAAGTTTGAAAATAAATTGCATTACGATCCAGGTTGTGGTGTTCATAGTAACAATATTGTTAACGGTGAAGCTAATTATCTCTGAATTCGGCACTTCAAATTTCATGTCCATAATCTGTCATGACAAAATTACGGGATGTTGTTCAGACAGTGTGAATTTTTGAATGAAGATACGTGTAAAACATTCGAAAAATTAGGCTCTATTTCTGTATCCAGTACTAATCACGCAACAAGAAAGTTAGCTTTCAAGAACAATTCATGCTAGATTTAAGGCTAAGTTCATGTAAATAAACTTCCTTTACCAAATGTAAGACGTCTTTACTAAATCAGTTTGTTTGCTACAAGAATTTTCTCGCTTTGTTCCAGCTGAGTACTATCAAAGGCCATAAATTAGAAAGATCTCAGTCCTTAAATGTCGTAAAGTCCTTCTACATACAAACATTCAGTAAATAATGACTCACCTGAAGTCAAATAACTGTGTAATTCTATAATTAGATGATATCAAAGCTTGCATAATTTTAGTCATATTTCTTGTCCGTAGAATTTACATGTAAACAGGACAATGAAATGAAGATATGAGTACAATATAGTATTACTATACAGGAAGATCTGGGAAGAATGACTTGCCAACTTGACTTCGATGCGATATGAACCGCATAGAAAACGACGCCTCCAAAAATTCTTGGTTCTCGCTGGGACGTCTTCACCGAGTTGTTGTCTATTAAAGACAGAGGGTTAGACAGACCCACAGACTCTCATATGATGAGACACGGACGGCACAGAAAGAGTCCAGCAATTCTTCTACTGTTACGTATATTCGTTGTCAGGGGGAAAGTGTTTACCGCGCCGTTGTCTAGCAACATTTCGAAGGATGTACTTTACCCAGCCGTTGCCTACCGACGGTAAGAGAGGTACACATAAAAACACACAGACTGTTGGGAGGGATTTGTGATATACGCCTTTAAGATGGGCTAACTTGCCATGATATACATACCAAGACTCAAATATTCAAAAGTTGATGGGGACACAGATAGCATGGAGATCGCATAAGCCTACTTTAAGAAAGTAGGCTAGCAAATCAAGAGGACTGATCACTGCAACATTACGCATTTTAATAACTTCATGCTTATCCGGAGGACAGTAAAATTACGACCATGCGATTTAGATCTGTCCACTGGGTCACCCTGCTCTTAATGAACCTCCCTGAGATGGTCGAAATATGCTCAAAAATAGTTTCAGTCATTACAGAATTGAATTCAATGGCGGATTAAATAACACAGGCCCATGGGCATGGGAAAGTCGGGGACAAGCCAGGCATCTCTCTCATTAGAATTTTTAGAAAAAATAAAAATTTAAGAAGAAACACCAAATATTAACAAAAAAATTATCAAGAAAATATTCTACCCTAGGTGCTTCAGGGTGGTCAGTAAAACAGCCTCAAATATTGTGTAGGATTTCAAGTTCTCGCGACGGTGGTTATGAAGTGTTCTATTTTTTATTTTTTTTAATTCGCTTAGTGGGGAGTAGAGTCCAGCTGGGTCCACTCGGTACGGCGGCCACTGATTGGCCTATTGTACCAGCCCCAGATGATAGGTGAGGGTGATTGTTGAGCAATAGGTGGAATGAAGATTGGCAGGGGAAACCGAAGTACTCGGAGAAAACCCGCCCCAGTGCCACTTTGTCCACCACAAATCCCACTTCACCAGACCCGGGATCAAATCCGGGCCGCCGCTGTGGGAAGCCAGCGACTAACCTCTTGAGCTATGGCGCAGCCATATGAAGTGTCTATCTTCTGGGTTTCAACTCCGTGTATTCCGTTATAAATCAACTGCTTATCACCTTCTTTCATGTCGGTTTCTTTGTTCGATATATTCATCGAACTTGAATATGGAGGCGATATGTTCCTCCGAAATGTCGGTTGGCTTTCAAAAGACTACACGACGTTATATCCCAGAAACCAGGAACTAGTCTTAAATATTAGCTTCAATCAATATTCTGGCTGTCCCACCTCCTGGAAAAAATCCTGGCAGTACTTAAGCATATGTTTCCGCATGTAGAGGAGCAGGAGAACAGGAGAACAAGCATTTTAAGACTCCCCAATTTGCACCAGATACAGACACACATTGAGCAGTGACGAGACACACCAACTGCTTCAGCTGAAGAACTCTGAAGAAGCGTTTCTCTCTGTATCACTCGCGAAGTCGAGAATTGGAATATAATCTCCGCACGAGTCAAACAAAATTCAAAGAATATTCTCACTTTCAAAACATGGAACAAAGCAGTTTTTGATCATTTACATAGTGTACACACGTAATCTCCTTGCCTGTAAGAATCTCTGTTTGGCAAAAGCCTACCTTACTGCACAATGTCGACTCTGCGTTCTTTGTTGCATCACTTCCTTGAACATAAACATGAAGCCCTTAAATCTAAGACAGCTCAACGAATTCTATGGAATTATCTGACTGCAGATATATCCCACTTTAACACATGATCGAGACATGTGCCATTTATGTCCAAGTAAGAACACACCAGCAACAGAGAACACTGGCGACTTGCTCTGCTCGCGTTAGAGTGTCACTTTGAGGGTTCATAACTCAAAATTGGAACCAATAATTACCTGTGTATTCCACACGAGACTGCGAAATTCTAAACCCGTTAAACGACCTATTCTATTGCAAATTAACTCTCCTTCCAAGCCGTCCTACAAACAAAATTTGCCGTATTTTCCTCCTCGCGACAAGGCATTCCGCACAACACTCAGTGGGCTTGCTGTCACGTGCTCACCCTGCCTGGCGAGGCATCATGGGAACGGACGCTGCCAACATACGAAAAGGCAGGGTGCTTTCAGCCTAGTGCTCATGTGTTTTACAGGGAAGAAAATACAGCTTATATGACAATTACATTGATAAAATACTCAGACATAAATATGAAAACTGACAGATAATATTTCAGAATTCACGTGAATTCGTTTGTACCCACTTTCCTGTAACCGTCCAATAAACAACCAGACATCACACACCCGTCTCTTGAGAGCTCAGTTGATTTCCAAAATGCAAGACAACTCATCCCGCTGAGATACAGATCCACCCTCTGTGTCCGTGTTGCAATATACCGGTATGAGCTCGTAAAATATATTGAACGAACTGAGTGACTTAAGGAACTCAATAGAATTACTATTAATATGTTGTATTAATATACCTTAATTCAAAATTTAAAGACAATGAAATCAAAACGTAAGATAAAGACAGAATATGTAAAGGTGCATGGGATGACAAAATCACACAAAGTTTATTCGGAAAACCTGAGCGTAAGAAAATATACAGGAGACCTAAGCGTAGACGGGAGGTAAAAAAATATAAAGCTATCCCTGTAATAGGCTGTGGGGGTCCATAAAATTGTGAGACGTCAGGCTCCCACATTTTCTAGACAATCAGCTAACAGATGGCGGTGTGGTTGTCAGCCTTACGCGCCGGCCTCCCTTTACCACCAGGAAGATTCCTGGTAATATTAAACTGAATTTTGAAGAAAGAGCGACTGAATCCATTTTGCTCAGGATTAGAACAAATGAGACAGGCTTTCGCGGAAATAGCAACATACATTCCAGTTCTATAAAAGTCGGGCAAATGACAGACAAGCTGAGTGATTATCAGCTTCTCAGGAAGGTCTTTACTCCGTAAAGTATCAAGTATCATCAGTCCGATCGGATGAGTAACTTTGTTTTGGAACATATTCAACGATTTCATTTTGTTCCCTCCGCCCTATAATTCAAATTCTAATTAGAATAACATCTGCCTTCGTCTCCTTACGCCTCGCAGCAAAAGCTGATCTTGCAGCAAAGAAAAAGAAGAAAGTTGGGTTCTTCATATCACGAGCGATTCATGATTGATGTGATGATAAAAATCTTTTTGCATTTACAAATATTAGCAAACCGAGTACGGGCTGAACAAGGTGTAATTTAATATTCTCTCCGATAAAATCTTTAGTTGGGTACAGTTCAGTGACGGGTTCTTGTAAACACAGTAACGAAACTTCGGGTTAGGAAAAGGACGGGGATCTTCTTGACCAGCCAAGATCAGCTCCCCAAGAAGAACGCCACTCCACGAGTAAAAACAAACAAATATTGGTTTTGCTGAATTCCTCTCCACAAGCATTTCTGAAGCGTCGTATTGGACAAACGAGCAATGAACAGACTCTGCAGGAACAGTTCCATTTAAATCAACATTTTGAGCCACATGGACTGGCGTCCCAGAAACCCTAGCGGGAAAGGAGCCCTTGCAGTATAACCTCACAGCCACTGAGGGAAGCAGAGCCACACTGAGTCCACACGTGCAAGGTGCAGTAAGGACGAAGCTACAAGGCGGAAGGTCGCGGGTTCAAGTCCCGATGAAGTCATTGGATTTCTTCAATTGATCTAACCCTTCCAGCCGCACTATGGCCATGGGGTTGACTCAGCCTCTAACAGAAATGAGTACCAGAAATTAATTAAATAATTTTCAAGGGGAATAAAGCGCTGCCTGCGCGTAAGGCTGACAACCTTACCGCCATCTTTCAGCCGATTATCTAGATAATGTGAGACCCTCAACGTCTCACAACCCTATGGGTCTTCACAGACTGGTACGGGGGTAATTTTACTTTTTTGCCTACTTTACGAAGAGAGGTAAAAATAATCTTGGGCTCATTTAATTAAGCACCATGCCGTGAAGGCGTATGGGGAATGGAGGTATAGTTCCACAATCCTCGACCTCTGCACTAAATGAAGGAAAGTAGTCAACTTCACGTTACTCCCCTTTTACCCCCTGAAAGACAGTACCCGGTACCCATTTTATAGAAGGCTCTGTTGACCCCAGAGCACATCTGGACGCAATGGAGAAGAGAAAAATCTTGCCCCTGCCGAGAACTGAACCCCAAACACTTGCTTGGTCGTCCAGCTCATAACCTAGTCGCTATACCGACTGAGCTAGCCCGGACGGATAATATTTAAGAATAGTAGGAGATTAAGACAGAACTCTTTAACTCAGCGAAGAAACTCCATCCACCTTGATATTTTAGGACAATACGGACGAAGTCACGCTGGCGTTCGGAAAATGTAATCCGTTTTGGAATGAGGACGAGGCATGACGTAGTGGACGGGACGCAGAACACCTGTATTATGTTCGGCACTCAGTTTCCGGTCTGTCCATGCGCGAGTTTCGACCCAACGAGCAGATTCAGAAAATATTTCCTTGAGCTCTGTCTTTATTCATTGGGCCCCCCTCCCCACAATTCCTTGAATTGTTCATATCAACCCTCACAGAAGATAAAATGTATAAGATCTCCTTTTCTACCCTCGGTAGCAATTCCTCTAATTGATTTCCTACTTCTGTTGAGATGGGGCCAACTGCTCAGTGTCTTCGGCAAAGCTACTCACTTATATTCCGGAGATATCTGATTCGTATCTCTGCCTGGGAACCGAATAATTTCGTGACTTTCCTCAGCCCCTCCAATCAGATGTCCTGATAATACATCGAAATAAGCCAGACCACTTCAGTCTACAACTTTTGCTATCCAACATTTAATAATTATTCTATCATTCAATACAGTTTAGTCTGAGATATTGACTTACTTACTTAACATGTTCCTCTTATACCTTAACGGTGTCGAGGTTGTTTTCTCATTTTCATAGCTTTACAGACGGTAGGACTCCTTGGACGAGTGATCAGTTCGTTGCAAGGCCTCTACCCAATCACAGAACAACACAAACACAGAATATAACAAACATGGATGCCTTGTGTGGGATTCGAAGCCATGATCCCTGCTTCCGAGCGAGGGAAGACAGTACATGCCTTAGACCGCTCGGCTACCGTGACCGAGCGAGATATTGACAACTTAACTAAATAAACTATTGATATAGGAGATAATGCCTCGTATACCTGATTGGTAAAATATGACATGACGTTCACGTAATATTGGTCGTTTGAATTTTTGTTTTCATCTCGTTGTTCTCGGTAGTTTTAGAACAAAATTATATAATTGATAAAATGCCAATGTGTTGCCTTCCTTAAGAAATTAAAGTTAAAGGTAAAACTTATAATTTTCCCTGTACTTAATTATGTGATTTAGAACTATATCATGAAGGCATATGGTGTAGGGGAGTTATACCTCCAGTGTTTATATCCTTGGCACTAGATGGGGGTGATGGTCAGTTTCACGCCCATACCGCTTTACTCCCCTGGGAAAGAGCCCTAGTACCCACACGGTAGGAAATAGGGCAGACTCCAGAGACGGTCCGGACGCTGTAGAGGAGTGAAGAATATTTTGCTTCTGTCGAGAATCGAAACCCAACCTAGTCGTTATACCAAATGAGATATCTTGGCTCCTTTAAAATAAATTAAATAAAAATTAAAAAAATTAAGCTCAAATTAGCATGAGTTATGTCTAAAGAATTCCATATTTTCGTAGTTCGGAACTTTATATCATTAGGAACTAGTACCTAAGATGTATTCTAATTGAAGCATCTCATCTGTGCTGTAAAGCCGCATCTCTTCTCCTTCAGTATACGTGGCCACTTTGACGGACTACAGCCCTTCTGACTGCTGGATAATTTAACATCCTTTCCTGAAGCCACGTGTCACTTAATTAACACCACGGGCCGAAGTCGCTCTTGTGAAACCATAGCCCTATTCAAGAAATCCCTCCCCATTAATGGATTCAAAGTTTCATAGCATATTCACAGAATCTTGCCTCTGGTTTCAGTCCTGAACCACGTGACTCCACTTCCTACTTTCATATACTGCTTCTTTAGGAAAAAAAATTATTCGAATTCTCCCATCGATTCAGGGGCTTCTCATACTGTCTCCTCCTTTTGAGTTTTTATATTAAAATTCTGTATAAGAGTTCATTAATTCCATGCGTGTTACATTCCCTGCTTATCACGTCTTCCGTGATTGGGTCTCCCTAATAATATTTTGAAAGAAAAAAGTGTAGACTTCCTCATTAGTTTTTAAATTAAATTTCAAATACAAGTGACCTCTTCAGAACTCCACGTAAGAATTCTCGCATTTGTGTTTCAGAGGTTGTAGATTAATAGTAACAGTTTGCACGTGGCCTTCTTCTGACGCCAGGCATATGACGACTGTCAGACTGACATAGGCATAACTATAATTTTCTGAGTCTGGCAGCCATGCCTGTTTCTAATATATCGCGTTGATTTGCGTGAAATGAACTTGCGGAAGATGAAATATTTTGGCACGTAAACTGGCTTGTTCCTTAACTACCTTTTCGTTTCATTATGAATTCCGGATACGTAACCATGTTAATGTGTAAACGTGNCCCGTTTAGCGACCTGATTGATAGTCAGTACTGATTTTATTCCCCCCCCCCCCCCAGCGTGTTATATATGCCTTTATTTATTTCAAAACACAGTTTTTACATATCTGTCGGAGATTAAGCCGTTGATTGGTATTTAATGAATATTTCGTGACGAAGGCGAAAGCCTTGGCTTCCCACAAGATGAAGTATGCTGCTTAATTCTATGCAGATACTCTTTCAGTTCAACCTCTCCTTAGGAACGGAAAATTGATACTTCGTGCGCTTTTCTTACTACACCGTTACTCATAACTTCTTTGCATCAACTCGACCAACTTGACAGTGGGGCATATAGCCATCGACGGTAACGCGTCTCTAACCACATACACGCATTGACACCGGCTTCGTACACGCAAACAAGATGGCTTCTTTCTTTCGCTTCCTTTTCCTGTCAAAACTGGGCAAAAGGAATGAAGATAAACAACTCTGTTGTGGTAAGCGCCTCTGGCGGGCAGCAACCGCAACTACGGAGCAAACAAGGCATTGGACAAAAAAAAACTGGATATGAAAAAGACAACAGGATATTAGAGCGCTTCGTTAAAGAAACAAAGCAAAATAAAAGTAACGAAATTATGAAAGGACCTTGCGATGTGAAGTAGCTGGTACAAAGTAGATAGTTTCTTTCAAACGCTCACTTTGGATCTGGACAGGAAAAGTGGTATTCTTTTCTTCTTATGAAGTAGCAATTCTACGCACGTGGAAATGATAAAGTAATATAAATACGGGCTTTTGTAACATACATAGTTTTCTAATTATTTTAAGTTATACATTGCGGTAGCGCAGTTGGTTGAGGTACTACGCTACAAGCCGGAAGGTCGCGGGTTTAATTCCCCNCCAGGAATCTTCCTGGGAGTAAAGGGCGACCTGCTCGTAAAGCCGACAAACTTACCGGTATCTATGAACCGATTGTCTAGGAAATGTGTCTTAGAAAGTTTATATATATATATATATATATACATTTTATTATCAATATAAAAGTTTAATCTCTAAACCGTTTGCATAACACGTTTCCAAAAAACTATCTTGACTCAAGCGGTAATGCTTCTGACTGTCAAGTGACCGATTCGAATCTCGGTCGAAACATCAATTCTCCTGACTGAGGCTTTTGGTGGTTTTGCGCAGTCGCTCCAGCCAAATGTAGGGTTAGTGTTCGTAAAATAATGACAAGGTTTCGGGAGGCGTTGCCTACAAATACACAAAAAGCATTGCACTGAATATTGAACCTTTACATTCCTCAATGTTAAGTGTTTCACCAGCGACCACCAACAAGATGGCCCTCGGTCTCATTTCTCAAGATATGTTACGGAAGTTTTTAGAGCTGCATTCCATGGAAGATGGATCGGCAAGAATGGGCTAATCCTGTGGCCAACTAGGAGACCTGACTTCACGCCGCTTGTATAAAGAATTACGTTCATATGAACACAATTCGAGACCTGAATCCTGTGAAAGCAGGAAGAAGAGAAGCCATGGGCAGGTAACACCGGACATGCTGCCACAGGGTGTATTGCAAGAAGTGAACATATTGACTGAACATACGCAGATTCACAAACAGTACACGTTTCGGAACTTACTAATTATATTCAAAACTGCGCGACATGAACATCAAGGTAAAATACTAATTTCTTGAATATGTTCCTCTTTTTTTTCAAATATTGGTTGTCCGATACCCCCACACCTATTATTTTTCCGAAATTCTGTATGCCAGAGTAGTCCGCGAAAACTTCCTTCTAGATCCATCATTATTTACTTATCATTCTACCAACTGAACGATATACAGCGTGTTTCACGACTTTAGGGCATAACTACAGGAAGTGATTTCCTAGGTCTTTATGATCAAAAAAGTTCATATAAACATGTGTCCGATTTTGGACCGTTACGGAGTTATGACCATTTTTTCATTCCCGTGCACGCCCTCGTGTGAACCGCGTCTGTCAGCTGGCGGGTCGCTATTTTTAGCCAGCTACAGACAGAGCGTTCTCGTTATCTCGATATTTGAGAGCTACCTAAGGCGTCGTGGGTTGGTATGTCCGGCGCGGTTCACAACCGAGCGGCAGCCTGTGTTGCGGCCGGCGGTGGCATTTTCGAAAATCAGCTTTAAGCACCAATAAATTCAAATTAAAGGTAATTTCACGAAGTTAACTTTACATTCGTACTTTAAATGTATCATGTATTATGCTGGTTTATTATTTTGTTCCGTTTATTGTGTGGCCTAGTCATTATACTGAATGAGCTTCCCGGTTCTGACACGAGCTCCATGTGATACATATTCTAATGTATTTGATCAACGCGTTGCCAGGCAACAGCTCTGTAAACACGATCCAACACGCAACAATAGAGGAAGCTGTGTTTTCTGTAGATCCTCCGACGCGCCAATAGAGTAGTTGGATATCAATCACGTTATATATGTTTACTGTGGGCTCATGTCCGTTCCGAGGCTACATAACGACAGCGTGAGCTGAAACTTCGGATCGAATTGGAACTAGGAGTACAGAAGCGTACACGAAGTCAGCCTGTGAAAATTTCGCGTAAGTTTTTAAGATTTCGTGTTTGCTGTAGGACAGTGATATTGGGAGTGTGATTTAATGAGACTTTTATGGTTATAAATCCATGAAGACTAGTGGAGATACACTGAAGAAGTTAGTGTGGAGCGATTGTACATTGTGCAAAGCAGCAACAGTGTAATAATTGTTTGTAGCTACGACCTCAAGGCTGTTAATAAATGCAATTATCAATCCGAAGCCCTGCCTCAATCACTGTAACACGTGACACTATCTAGAGAGATAAATGTCTATTCAGAATTTGGTGGGTCGGTTGGATATGTACGAAGTGGTATGGCAGTACAAAGAATGTTACCGCCGTGATAACCACAAGTTTTAAGCATATCTGAATGCTGACGGATTCACTGACTGCAATTTTCTTGTCAAGTAAACTTCTTGGGATCTCGACGAATACATTAGGTGTAGTCACTTGGATTTCTGTCGATTCCAAATTGCAAACACAGTTATTATAATGGAACTAAATATATTAAATTTAAATTATAGAATTCGGAATAATTTGACTTAATTGGATCCATCTTGTTGAAAGACTAGGACCTGAATGCATGCCAGAACAGTCAATGAACTCCGCACCTCGAGAAACAGGATGCAATGGACGCCTGAAGTTAAGCTGGAAGGAGCAATTTATAGAGGAACGGAACCTACCGGAAGTTCCCAACCTTGATGCTGATGATTATTCTTACATTTATATCCATTTGGAGTCTGGGAAAGGGTTTACACTTATATCGCTAATAGATAACCTTCAAAATCCATGACTCATAGCCCTCCTTCCGTGATACAGATATACACACATCTCATCTGTATTACAAAATGCCGATAATTCTCAGTCTGAGACAGACCTAATGTTTGTTGTTTACCACAGTTTTTGTTTTAACCAGCAGTGAGGCATGAGGCACAAATTATCTTCACCCTCTCGAACACTGGGATCGTGGTTTCGCATCTCCCATCACGTATGCATGTCTGTGTTTTATCTGTTTTTCCTGTGTAGATAACGGCCTTGCGAAATGGCTGATCACCCATCCAAGGAGTCATAGCAACCTTCTATAAGACTCAAAGTGTCAGGTTATTTCAGAATATATGGAGAAGATCAGTTTGGATTTAGAAGAGGAAAAGGAACCAGGGATGCAATTGGGATGATGAGAATTATAGCGGAACGAACTTTGGAGATAGATGAAGAACTGTGTGTTTGCTTCATAGACTGGCAGAAGGCATTTGACCGGGTAAACTGGACCAAATTAATGCAGATCCTAAAGGAAACAGGTATAGATTGGCGTGAAAGAAGATTGATTAGCAAATTGTACACGGATCAGAAAAGTTAGAGTATGACTGGACAGAGGGGAGACAAGAAGTGTGCAGATTGGAAGAGGAGTTCGAGAAGGATGCTGTTTATCACCAATTCTGTCCAAATTGTACAGCGAATGCCTTACCAAGGAAGCTCTGGATGGGCTCGGAGACTTCAAAGTAGGAGGGCAAATTATTCAAACTGTGAAATATGCAGATGACCTTGTGTTAATGGCTAAGGAAGAAACTGTGCTACAGGGCATGATTGATAGACTAATTGAAATTGGAAGGTGCTATGGCATGGAAATGAATGTGGAGAAAACAAAAGTAATGAAAATTTCGAGACAACCAACCCCAGTCACAATAAAGATAGACCAAAAACAACTGGAGAATGTGAAATGTTTTAAATATTTGGGTAGCTTGTTAACAGATGATGGAAGGTGTACTTGTGAAATTAAATCCAGGATTGCCATGGCAAAAGCTGCATTTAGCAAGAAGAAGAATCTTTTTACCAGCAAATTGGACTTAAATTTGAGGAAGAAACTAGTGAAATGCTACATTTGGAGCATAGCTCTGTATGGGGCTGAAACATGGACACTTAGGGCAGTAGATCAGAAACATCTGGAAAGTTTCGAAATGTGGTGTTGGAGAAGAATGGAGAAGATCAGTTGGACCGATTATGTGAGAAATGAAGAAGTGTTAATTAGAGTCAGTGAGCAGAGGAATATCCTACATGAAATAAGAAAACGGAAGGCTAATTGGATTGGTCATGTTTTACGCAGAAACTGCCTTCTAAAAGAAGCTATCGAAGGAAAGATAGATGGGCGGATAGAAGTGACAAGAAGACGAGGAAGAAGACGTAAGAAGATGCTGGATGACCTTGGGGACAGAAGAGGATACTGTCATTTGAAGGAGAAAGCTCTAGATCGCCTTAAGTGGAGGAATTGTTTTGGAAGAGACTGTGGACCTGTCGTCTTGACAGATTACTGATGATGATGATGATTTCAGAATGGGAAAAGCCCAGAGGTCATAATCCGTTATTTTAGTCAGGTCCGGAAATATATGTGGATTAATTAGCCATTTTACCACACTCATTTTCTATTAACACTTACATTTCTGCAGACTCAATGAAACAGGATCTGCAGTAGGGGGTTATAAAAAGTGTGGTGTAAAACTACCCTTGCAATTATCCTTCTTCATAAGGTCTTGGAGTTGATGAGTTTATCAACATTACGAGCCGGCCGGCCGGCCGCCCTTTAACCCCAGGAAGATTCTTGATACTCATTTCTGTTAGAGGCTGAGACGACCACAGGGCCATAGTGCGACTGGAAGGACTCTAACCCGCGACCTTCCGGATTGTAGCATAGTGCCTTAACCAACTACGCTACCGCGTGCCCCATTCGTTAAAGTGTACGCCTGAAAATTATTATCATCATTACCTCGATATCGCCATAACGACCCTGGCCTTCTTCAAAAGCTTTTTCCATTTTCCCTTTTTAATGCCAGGCTCCTCCAATTCCTGTCTCCTAGAAATCGGATGTCCTTGTCTACATTATCCCATCTCTTTTTAGGCCTTCAGATTCTTTCCGCCCCCCCCCCCCGGCCTTCTGGCCCTGTGTCAAACCTTCTCTTCTTTGAGCCATTATTATCCATTCTTATGACATGACCTTCCCACTTTAATATGTTATTTTATTGTATTTAGCCAGTTTTGGCTTATAATATAATTAATTAATTAACTAACTACATAGAGCTAAGTCCATCTTGAGGACTCCTATCGCTCAGTTACTCAAGAATTTCTCAGCACTCAACATGTAATTGGTATAGTTCAAAATTCAATTTCCCTCTTCACTGAGCTTCTCTTTGCAGACTCCCAAACATACTCTTCAAGATCCTTTCTTTTTTCAAATAGGCCTATTGACCCTTCATCTGCGCTCGTAAGTGCCCGAATCTCGGAAGCACACGCTGTTGCTGCTTTCGTACAGTTTCGTCTTTGCAGGCCTGCAAATTACGAGCTCCAAACTATAAAATGTTCTCCAATCTCTTGTTTCTTCGTCTTTCCCAATATTGTTCACCTAAACTGGACTAATTTTTCCGGCCCAAGAGCTACAGGGGTATTTTCCATACCGTGGGACAGCCCCCAATTCTTCTGCTTAATTTTCTTTTTGGTTCCTTGGCATGTGGTAAGTCCGAGTCCACTTGGTACGTCGGCCACTAATTGGCCTATTGTACCAGCCTCGGAAGATAGACGAGCATGGAGGAGGTGGTGGAATGAGAATTGTCAAGGAAAATCGAAGTATTCGGAGAAAACCCAGTGTTACTCCGTCCATCACAAATCCCACATGAATTTATCCAGGATAGAACCCGGGCTCCTGTGGTGCAAAGCAGGACAATAACAGCCTGAGCTATGGCACGGCCTACCCCCATTCTAAGAAACACTCATTTTATTTTAACAGCTTGCTGCCTCTACGGACAGACATATTATACAAGCAAACCGCACGCTCATATTTAAACATTTCTGTCACACTCTTGTTCAGCAGGTACCTAGCAATGGCCAGAACATTTATGTCATACCTTGGGCAGACAGCCTTACGGAAGAAATTGTGTGAGTCCAACAGCTTATGGTGTGGTGATTTTCTTCATCGTGTATATGACATAAAATCTACTACATTTCTAATGATGGCACGTAGTAGCGTAGTTGGTTGAGGCACTATGCTACAAGTCGGAAGGTCGCGGGTTCAGGTCCCCACGAGGTCATTGGATTTTCTTTTTCAATTGACCTAATCCTTCCGGCCGCCCTATGGCCCTGGGGTCAACGCAACCTCTAACAGAAATGAGTACCAGGTATTAATTAAATAATTTTCCTGGGGAGTAAAGCGCGGCTGGCGCGTAAGGCTGAGATCTTTACCGCCATCTTGGGCCGCGCCATAGCTCAAGCGGTTAGTCGCTGGCTTCCCACCACGGCGGCCCGGGTACGATCCCGGGTCTGGTCAAGTGGGATTTGTGGTGGACAAAGTGACGCTGGGGCAGGTTTTCTCCGAGTTCTTCGGTTTCCCCTGCCAATCTTCATTCCAGAAATTGCTCCACAATCACCGTCACCAATCATCTGGGGCTGGTACAATAGACCAGATGTGGAAGCAGTACAAGGGACTTAGTCCCACACCAGTAGAAATAAAAAAATTACCGTCATCTTTTAGCCGATTTTCTAGATCAGTGGTTCTCAACGGGGGCCATATGGCCCCCCAGTGTGCCAAGCCGTATTTCTGTGGGGCCGCAGACAAAATTTGGAAAAATGGAAGGCCATGGAAACTGTTAAGTGGGCCACAAAATTTTCACTTCTAAAATAAAATTATTAATAATATAAAAAGAAATAAAAATGCCAAACGATCAGTACATATAATAACACAATAACTCAATATCCTTGTTTCTGTGTACCTCACTTAGAAGGGACAGAACCTCTTGTACTTAAACCACAACCTTAGATCTTGGAATTCCAAGTACCGGTTAACAGGTACGCGCCTTCTCAGAGCGGGCAGAGCCCTAACGAATTATCCTTTATTTTCCTAAATATCTTCCCTTCCTCTCACGAGTTTTACCGCCCGCTTTTCAGTAAATTTCAGGTGTTCTTCAGTTCAGTATTCGAAGTGTCTGGAAGAAGACATTTTTCTGCGCAAGTTCTATTATTGTGGCAGTTCCCTACTTACAAACTCCAGCTACTATTTTTTGACAAATAAGCATTACATTTCATAATAACTTGAACTTTCATTACAAATAAATTATTAGCTTTCAATAGAATTTGAATACCCTACCTCTACAAGAAAAAAATATTGTGAATTGATTACAGCAGTTTTGTATTTATTTGAAGTAGAATGGCTTTCAAAGTAATTTTTATGAATATTGACTTCTAAAATTTTCCACATCTTCAAAAAATTTAGAAATAGGGCAGTCATAAAATTTAGAAATTCAAGCTGCCAGAAATTGTTTGTTCCCATGGACCANTTATCAATATTCCTTATGCTATAAACAAATAATAATTGTTATAAATAAAAGTACAGTTGATAAAGTACATATTTATAATCAATATTACATTTATTATAATTAAACAATATGAGGGGTGGGGTGGGGGGTCACAGAACTGAATGAAAGTCAGAAGTGGGCCACGAGCAAAAAAAGGTTGAGAACCACTGGTCTAGATAATGTGGGACCCTCAACGTCTCATAACCCTATGGGCCTTCACAGTCTGGTACAGGGATAACTTTACTTTATTTTTTTAACACAATGATCTCAATCAATATTCGATGATTATGCACCCTCATATATATATTTTAGACACATTATATGACTACATAACAGTGTTAATGATGTGTACTTGAGATATATTTCATGTAATATGATATATTTGAAAGGTACCATGAATGCGAACCGTTTAGAAAATACGTGTAGTTTTGTATTTGAATTAAATTCATGTGTATACAAAAATTGCCTAGGAATGCCCGTCCTGCCCTCTGTAGCACATGTGTATAAATAGATGCTACAACTGGAAACATCTGCCCTGAAATTACAATAAAATTGTACTGCTTAATATTGTATACGCATCATGATTAAAACGCCTCTTTAACTATTCCTGAATGTTTTAAACATAAATAATTTAGTTACATGATCAGAATTCTATGTTATATTGCCTTTATTAAACGGCCGAAAACACTGCGGTATCTACATCAAAGAAAATGTTTGCTCGCCTAACTCTGGTCTATCCGCCTAATCTTACCAGATGTCTGATATTCTCACAGAAATATTTTGATTTGTGGCTTTCATAGACTGACATCTTTGTTGTGAAGTTTTTCATTTATCACACAAGTAACAAATTTCCTCCCCCCTTCCATTCAGAATACAGTTAACTGTCAAGATGGAGCATCAGAGACCCCGACATCAAATACACTTTTGATTAATCCAACTGCACTGCTCACGTTTTTCTTCCCGTTCGTCTCTTCCCACATGTCCTCCCTTTTGCTCCACCTAGTTCCATTCCCTTGCGAGGGTTCGTAATTCCCACGTCTCTCTCCTCTCCAAAATATAGTATTTTAGTTACGCCCGAACCCCCTCCCCCCTCCACAACTTTAACAACAAGCTAAACCCCAACCACAGAAAACCAGCCGCCCATTCGGGTCCATTTCGATAGACGGACGGAATTGCTGTGGTCCTGGTATATTAATTTATAGTAATGACAGCTTGGGCCACTCCTCCCCTACAGGTTTGAACATAAATAATGCAACCTTTATATTCTTGTGAGCATCTCCAGTCCGTAATGGAGACATAGCATCAGAAGCAATTGTTAGTGTTCATGTGTAAGCAGTGGTAATTATCTCATGTATATATAATTTCACTGGCAGAGGGAGAGTGAAGCAAGAATGGAGCTTCTAAGACACTCCGGTATATTCAGGGCCGCGTCATGTTGACTGACGTGAGGCCGTACGTAGCAGACGGTGTGCTAGCAAGCAGACCCCAAACATTCTGTTTCAACGGATGTAAGATGTTCTGTTTCTCAAATGTCATATTCCAGTAAACGCCTACTGATATGGACAAGTCTTCGTTTTCATAGTGGCCGAATTAATTAAATTTCTGTCAATAAACGAGCATCATGACCTGATATAGGTCATTCGCAAATGTTGATCCGAACTCTGCTGATGGATTGACGCTGGGGATTATTCGAGCGCTTTTTTGATATCTTCTTTGTTTGTTTGTCTACTTACTTATGTGTTTTGATAGAATTGACACGACAATTATTCCTCAAATTCTTCACTGCCAAGTTTCATGAAAATCCGTCAGGCGGTTCTAGAAATTTTCCGTGGCTAAGTGTGAACGGACATAGGCGTTCCAGAAGGTTGCAGAGGCATGAGGTAGTGTAGTTAGTTGAGGCATTATGATACAAATCGGAAGGCCGCGGGTTCGATTCCCGATGAGGTAATTGGACTTTTAAATTGACCTAATCCTTCCAGCAGCACCATGGCCCTGGGATCGACTCGACCGCTAACAGAAATATGTACCAGGAATCTTCCTGGGGGCAAAGGACGACCGGAGCGTAAGGTTCACAACCTCACCGCCATCTGTTAACCAATTGTTTAGACAATGTGGCAGTTTCGACGTCTCAAAACATTTGAGCCTCCACGACTTGTTACAGGGATAGCTTTAGCTTTACCAGAAGGTTGTGAATATGACTAAAAATATTTTAGAACCTAAGAATGACTAGACGAAAGGAACCCAGCATCGAATATTAAACATTAGATTGTGGAGTAAGTGTAACCTTGAAACGACTTCTCCCACAAAAGAAAATGTGATGCTCATACGAACTAAGTGATTTTAAGGCCACGCCATAGCTCAAGCGGTTAGTCGCTGGCTTCCCACAGCGTCGGCCCGGGTTCGATCTCGGGGTTGGTCAAGTGGGATTTGTGGTGGACAAAGTGGCGCTCGGGTAGGTTTTCTCCGAGTACTTCGGTTTCCCCTGCCAATATTCATTCCACAAATTGCTCCACAATCACCCTCACCTATCATCTGGGGCTGGTAGAATAGGCGAGAAGTGGCCGCAGTACAAGGGACTTAGTCCCACCCCACTAGCAATGAAAAAAGTGTTTTTAAAGTTGTCTTCTGGAGTATGATGCCTTGTAGTCTGGTAGAAGTTTACGGATGTTTCGGAAGAATTTACTGTCTCTATATTCTGCCCTGGAAGTTTGGATATCTTTCAGACTTGCGGTTGCTTACATACATAACGTTTCTAACGAGTACTCATGTGGAAATACTATGAAAATCTATTAACACAGTAACCGGAGTACGAACTGGAACCATCCTGAATGCAAGCCACGAATTTGTGTTCATCTGCATCCAAGTGCTTTTCATATCCCACAAAAGAACTTGACGCCCTCACCATATAAACCTGAAGAAGATATGGGTCACTGTTCCAAGTAGTACCACAGGGAGGTCCGTTTGGATATAGGGAGCAGTATATTATTGTGAAGTATGAACTGCTAACCTTTACTGCCAACATCCTGCATACTTAGCTTACAGAGACAGCAGATTCATCCCTCCATGTGAACGCCCTTTTCCTTCTGACATGAAAAATTTAAGAATGGAAGGACAGTTTCTGTATTTGTCAGTCAGCATATTTGTGCCACCGCTCGAAGCCTATTATTTTACTATTCATTTTAATATTATCCTTCCATTTACAGCTAAGTCTCCATAGGGTACTCTTCCTACCAAGATTTCCAACCAGAGCTTCGTATACACTTCTCGTTTCCCACCTGCGTGCTTCTTACCTGCCACATCTACCTTCATTTCATAACCCTAATAAAACTGAATTAAGCGACTCGAATTTCTATACTTAGAAACATACATTTTTCGATATTTTTTGGAATGCTAACGGGAATCATATTTTCTTATTCCATTTTTGCTATAACTAGTCAATAAGCATAACCTCAGATAACCGAGACATTTTGGACTGGTCGAAACAGTAACAAACAGAGAAGATCAGGTGGCGTCAAACAAATAAGAGAAGGTATCGAACAGACAAAGCGACTCTTGGAAACTATATTTAGGTTTATCAGAACATGGCTTGTTACTGTCGAAGACAATGGCTCATTTAACAGCAGTCAGGAGGCTATTACTCAAACCTGTAGTAAAGTCTACCCCACAAGAAATGGAAGTCCACAGCAAAAACTAGCTGCTTGGCCGTTGTTTTGCTTGAATCCAACCGAATTTATTGTCTGCCTTTAAGAAAAGAAAGCATAACATAATTTTTATTATTACAACTAAAGAGGGGCACGCGGTAGCCTAGTTGGTTGAGGCACTATGCTACAAGGTGGAATGTAGCGGGTTTGATTCCCGATGATGTAGCTGGATTTTCCAGTTGACCAATCCTTCCATCCGCATTATGGCCCTGGGGTCAATTCACTCTCTAAACAGAAATGAATACTAGGAATCTTCCTGGGGTTAAAGGGCTGCCGGCGCGTAAGCCTGACAAAATTACCGCCATCTGTGAACCGAATTTCTAAGAAATATGGAAACCTCGACGTCTCATAAAACTATGGGCCTCCACGTCTCATCAAGGAATACATTTACTTTTACTTTACTTACTTACTTACTTACTAGAATTAAAAAACACACATAAAACATTACATAACTTACATGTAGTACGGAACGAATTAACTTTGCAGAAGATCTCTGGATCAATTCCTATGAGGCTCTATCACGAATGCACTGCCTCTTGCATTTCCGCATCACCTCAGGGAAACGACAAAGCATCTCATTACAGAAAACTTTAGGTTGTTCAGAGACTATACGAATTCTCTTTCTGAGTGATGAGAAATTGTAAGTGTCGAGTGTTTGGATATCTTAACCGTCGCATTGAAGAGGATAACGGTGAAGACCTCCGAAACATCATTGTCACATAGCCTAAAATATGACCCATACGGAAGAGTTCTAGCTCTTTAGTGTAATCCGGTGAAAGTAAGCCGGAATTTCGAAGGAAATGTCGCCTCCGTGTTCAACGTGGAATGGCAAGGCAAGTAAGAGCAGTGTGAGGCAGAGAGCAGGCAAGCTTTGCAGAGCTCCACAGGACTAAGGAGGACATTGCGTCACAGAAAACAGAGCTCCTCTTAGCCTCCTGTTCAAGATCCGCCATTTTGTTATAGTCTTGAGGACGATTCAGATTTCGAGAAGGAACTGACATCATCGAATTTAAATGCATTTCTCTTTATTTTAAGGCGATACAGCACAGTAATCTTACATCTGAGTGCCATGCTTAGGAAGACAACGATAAACATCAGTCAGGATTGCCCGTGACTAAGTTCCGTAATTGGTTTGCAAGAGGGAGCCTGGCCGTTGTTATGCTCTAAATATTTCTTTAATTATTTGAAAAAAATTTATAATATTGCGGCTTACAGACATGTTGCTAAGCGGTGACCCTGTAAACAACGGCCGTTGCTAGATAACGCTCGCAACATAAACGCACGCTACAATAGAACAACGAAGTTATGCAATCCGTCTCTAAACAACGGTTCGGTAAACACGTTTCCGTGGCAACGGACACCAACGCAACAAGAGAAGAATAGTATTTTCTATGTGGTTCGTGTCGATATATTATAAGAAGGGCAGTTTGAAGCAACGATTTAAACCGTGTGGAGGCAGGGTCCAATACCTCCACCTTGATCCTGCTAGTCGTAGGAGGCGACGAAAAGGGAAATCTCAAATCTGAGACAGTAAAATATGGTCGCGAGTCCCAAGGGACTCGGACCCTAGAAAGACTGCCCTGGCAAGGGCCAGCGGCACGTACATACAAATGGCAGACCCGTCCTCCTGTCAGAGATGGCGCTACACAAAAACCAGAATGTAACTCTCAAACAGTAATACATATCTGGTCTTGAGCTCAGAGGGGGCTCGACACCAAGACTCACTGCCTGACTGACCATTAGTCGCAATATGACTTTGACTTTGACAGTGATTTAATTGTTGGTTGGAGTTGTCAGCAGTTTATTTGACAGTTCAGTTGCGGACAACGGCGTGGTCACGAAACCTGAAGAGTCTCCATTGTTACGATTCGTTACCGGGAAACGTCTAGTAAAAACATTGCAGAGGAATAACCTTTGCCGATATCTGTTACCAAGCAATGACTAGTGAAAGTAAGTCTTAGAAGAGAGCGTGGAGTGATTTGTAGTGCGGAAATTAGCAATATTTGTAAAGTTGTTTGTAGTTACTGCCTGCAAATTGTCAAAAAAATAAATTAACCAATCCATACCCCGTCTATAGTGACACACACACAAATCGCGACAATATCAATACTGTCCACTGTCTAAGGCATGTGTGTATATATATATCGGGAGTCGGGATAGCCCAGTCGGTAAAACGACGGGCTGCGGACTCAACGACCGGGGGTCGAATCCCGGCAAGGACAAAATTTTTCTCCTTATCCGCAACGCCCAGACCGGTTCTGGGGCCCACCCAACCTCCTATCCAATGAGTACCAGGGGATGATTATCCGGGATTAAAGCGGCCGTGGTGTTCAGCTGACCGCTCACATTCATCTAGTGTCGAGGTCAAGAGTGGTGGAGCTATATTTCTCTCTGCCCTATATGTCTTCATAACACAGTGCTTAATTAAATAAGCACAGCGACAATTTCATCCTTTTTACCTTGTGTATGTAAGGTATATAACATATATATCAAAATATTGTCACACATCTGTAAAGATACAAAAGACAAATGACAGTCAGTTCTACCTAGTCAAGCAGCGAACATTGAGAAACATCCTCACAGCTTCGTTTATCTCATAGTAGAATATAACAAACGCTTTATTCCAAATTAATTTATTTGTTTTGACGTTTAAGTACTCTTGAAGACAAGAGCATTTATTTGCTAACAAGTCGCTTTAAAAAAGTAAAACATTGAAGTTATTTTCGAAAAATAATTCTACAGCAAAAACGTTAAGTTGAACTTGACCAATGGGCATCATAGAAAAATTTAAAAACACGAGAAAACGGCTGAAATAAAAAGAGAAAATTTAACAGAAGAAAGAACAGGAATGTCTGCTTGACGTCTGTCATTGCCGGCGAAGTCAGACGAAAACATCAAACAATATGGCCGCCGACATGGACGCCTTTGCTTTTGCTAGAGACATTCCGCCATTTCACAGAGCCCAGCGGGGGTACAGGAGGAAGAGAGAGCTCAGGTCTCTACTTAGGTTTGTTGTTGGATGTTGGGATATGAAGGTGTTGGAAATCAGGGCCGGACTGGTTCATGGTTCCGCTCACGTCTGGCACAAAAAGATTCATTTCATAATTGGTTCAAAACAAACGCCTACTCCTCCAAAGTTCCTTTACGTACGTCCATGTTCTCGCTGCGATGTTTTTGAAGGGCCGAAACAGTCAACACGAACACTCGCCATTCAGCCTTATGAAGCTAGCTCAATTCAGTTTGAACTTTCACAAATTATTTCTTAAAAATTCATTTTAATGAGACTCTCCCATCTCAACACTGAATTTCCAAATTGTCTCTTTCCTTCAAACCTATCCTCAAAGGATTACGTCTCCTTCGTAAGCACTGCATCACTGATATCCTTAGACTTTCACTCTACAATCGCGACTCAAAGAAGCCCAGCTACGAATATTCTTCAAAGTTATTTGCACTTTGCTAAATTCCTGTATTTATTTAACAGATTTAACCCTTCATGTAAGTATTTTATTTATTAAGCCGATCACAGTGGCCGCGTGATCTAAGGCGTGTACTGTCTTCGCTAGCTCGAAAGCTGAGTTCGTGGGTTCGAAACCCAATCAAAACATGGATGTCTGTGTGTGTATTTATCAGTGTCTGTGTTGTCCTGAATGTAGGTAGCGGCCATGCGATCGAATGATCACTCATCCAAGGAGTGCTATAGACTGTGTAAAAAGATTAGGCAACTGAAGAAGAGAAAGGGCCCAAATAAGGGTTGTAGAGCCATTGATGAATGAATAAATGAAATTGTATTTATTAACCAAATATATGAAATAAGGAACTTCTCGAGAAGTTGATATTCGCTCAGCAAGCCAAGAACGTCCTCGCCTTTCATGGAGTCCTGAAGGTTCATTACTGCCTTCCCAAGAGCCAGCTATTTTTTTTTCAATTCGCTTAGTAAGGGGCGGAGTCCAACTGGGTCCACTCGGCACGGCGGCCACTTGTAGCCTGGCCCGGTGATTATGATGATGGAGAATTTGGTGGAATAAAGATTGGCAGGGGGAAACCTAAATACTCGGAGAAAACCCGCCCCAGCGCCACTTTGCCAACCACAAATCCCACTTGACCAGACCCGGGATCGAACCCGCGCCGCCGCGGTTGGAAGCCAGCGACTAACAGCTTGAGCTATGGCGCGGCCTAAAGCTATTAGTCTTTATACTGAGGTAGATTAAGTCTGTCTACACTCTCATATTATTTTTCTCGCAAACCCACATATAACTTCTAATTTCTCTAATAGGTATCACACTGACCTAATTTTACTCCAATTTTTGCCTGTTGTTTGAGGAGTGTCGATTATCGGTACGAAATTACAGTGGTAGAATCAAATGCTAGTTTATCGATAAGGAATATGATGAATACTTGTTCAGTTTGGTTAATTGTACACTAGATGGTGCAGTGATTGCAGGACTTTACATTCAGCTTCGCTCTGTTTTGGAAGGTCTGCTGTTAAATGGCACTTGTAACAATGTAGACTGCGTGCTTATGGAGAGTGAAGCCTAAAGGAAAGTACTTACGAACAGAAGTAAACTTCGTTTTCACGCTGCCTCTGAAGTTTGCAGCGAAAGCATGACCAGTACGACACTGAAGGAAATTCAACTTTGTGTAGGCAAAAGCAGCCATTGTAGCATGCCGGAAACTTGTAGAAAATACTGGGAAAGTTTTATATTGTTATAAATAAATCAGTTTACCTTTCGTTGACATTTCGACATCGAAGAACAGAAAATAAAAAGAAACCTTTTACTTTGTTATAAAGTGACCAAAATTCTTCCTTGTCTTCAGTCCTCTACTCCATATTTTTTTCTTACACTGGGGAGAAAAAAAAAAGGAATCACAGAAAAGTCGCGTTACAACAGAACAATTTTGCTTTTTTCTGTTGGCAGCTGAAATTGTTGCGCTGAGGTGGGTGGTCCGTCTAAGTCTATGAGTACAATACTATGATCACGCCTGCAAGTCACGCTGTACTGTACAAGAGCATGGCAAATAGATTAATAAATTAAATTTCATAAGTACATTAGATTCCTAAATAAATATTTAGAATAATTCGATAAGAAAATGCTGGCTTAATAAAGACATAGGCTTCTAGTGACTACTAAAGAATGTGTAATTATCATTATCCTATTATCCTATTTGTTACAGACCTGATCAGCATTGGTTGCCAGCACGTGTCAAAATGCAGATATTAGCTTAATGTAGTGCATTGCTTATCGAAAGCAGACTGTGTGTCTGAATTGAGCTGAGAGCCTCTGATTCTGTCTCCTTTGTTTATCTTTTAGTTCCCAAGTCCTTCCTTCTTTCGTAAATGAAAGATTCATACTTTAATTTTGACGTGTTCATGCAAGATATGAAGCTTCCACAGCGAATGAATGTACTACTTAAACCTTCTCCAGCAATCAGCCACGTTATCACTAGTTTCCATCCTATCCAATTATTCACAAAATTTTCAATATATTTTCAATAGGACGCACCTCAGTTATCAGTATAATTTCCTGCTTATTTTCTATCTACATCTTGTCATGCCTCTGACACAATTTTGCTTCCTACCATAAATAAAAACAAAGAAAATAACCCCGTGGCCTGTAGTCGGCAAGCGAACTATACCGACCGAGTGACCGCCGCTTGTCCACGAGTTAGTATCAACTTTTGCGGATAGAGGGTGTCACGTGGTGAGCGCAACGGATCACCACGGCCGTTAATCTCGGTTTTCTAGACCGGAGCTCCATTTCCTTCAAATGGCTCCTCAGTTATCCTCAAAAGGCTGAGCGAACACATTATTTCTCACAAAATCTGGTAAGGCCAGGAATCGAACCCGGAACCTCTGGATCTGTAGCCAGGAACTCTGACCACTTGACCACAGAGGCGATCACCTACCATAAATATTTTTCTCCAAAATAAAAAGAAGAAACAATTTAACAATGCTTACTGTTGCAAATTGATTCATGATAATAGTAATCAAAAGCTGTTCTCCCTGTATCTTCTTCTATCTATCTACAGCTCTACAGCCTTTTTGTTGGACCTTGGCCATTTCTTCAGTTTCCTAATCATATACACAGTCGGTAGGACTCCTTTGAATGGTGGATCAGCCCGTCGCAAGGCTGCTACCTACACACAGAACGACAAAAACACACAACACACGCACAAAGATATTCATGCCTTGAGTGGGATTCGAACCCAAGATCCCAGCTTTCGAGCGAGCGAAGACAGTGCATGCCTTAGACTGCGCAGCCGCTGTGACCGAGCGTTATCTTCTCATTCTTAAAACGCTAGCATCTCAGCCTCTTGCTTTTTCTAATTATTCTCATTAAATACGCACTGTGCTTGGTTCAGTACTAAGCAAGATTGTGGAGCAGTGTCTCTCTTCAGAAGCAAAAGTCCATCAGCTGCTTAAGCAGTTCCCCATTTTTGTAGAACCCTAAGGTTCATTATCATGCTATAAGTGCCAACCATTTGGCCCTATGCTGAGTCCACACGATCACACCTCATTTCTTCAAGTTACATTTCAATATGCTGATTCCAGCGTGGTTCATTTTTGTTGTTTTAATGTTATCATCTGACTGGCATTGAGCTGTTAACTTCACGTATATGGTCTACTGTCGATACGTCACGTTCAGTGGCGCTACCTCGTAACACAGACTCGAACTTCACGAAACATGGGAAAGGTAGAGAGACTACAGTTGCAGCGTCCATTGCTACAGTTGCTAACTGTCAAAAATAGCTAGATGATTAGTTTTTGAAATGAGACTAAAAAGCACAGTGTCATTTGTAAATGTTTTGTGTTAAAAATATTATCCCAGTATTTGTCTTGATGAAAGAGTAAAACCTAAAACAGCTCAAATTATGAATCGGCGTTAACAAAGGAAGCTACGTTCTGGGATGTAATAAGGTAGTAGTTCTCAGACGTTGCGGAAGAACACAGTGCCTCTGTCTCTAGAATATAAAAAGTAATTAATGCAAGCACCAAACAGGATGCAGGGCAGCTTGCTTGCTTCTCGAAACCGAAGATCGAGAAAATAGGCCTAGGTTTTTCCGAAACTTTCGGTGAACTTCAACCGGACTAAATGACGTCATATCCCAGAAGATAATCGCCACTGTGAGTATCTCAACTCCAGCAGGAAGAAAGAATACAACCTGATCACTTATCCAGTACACGCCGAGTTCTGTATCACTGCGCTACCCTGCTTAATAACGGTAATGTTCTTCTCTGGCTTCAAGTTCTTTCAATTAGTATTTTACCCACGGTACTGTAAAATGTATAGGCAGTAGATATATTGTTTGTTATTGCATTCCACTGTTCTTTTCCAGAAGGAGGTTATACATCGTAACAAAATGGCTTTGTCATTTTCTTAGCAAGCTTTGTAACAGAAGTATAGTTCCCATATCAACAGAAATGTTAATGGAACAAGATTATGTTCATTACAAAAGAGACCGTATTAGCTAATAATACTAGAATGATGTCAATTAAAAATCAATTAGAGTTTAGAAAAGCCAATTATGGAATGGTATTTATGTTTTGCAAGCAGTCACACAAGAATGATGCATAGAAAGAAATACTACTATCCACAATACAAAGATGCCATTTATGATAAGTAACAACTTATCTAAATCCAGATAATTAACTGTACATTTGGCAAGACATCAGAATAAATGTTTCATTCTCATTTTGTAATCTTTCGGCTCTTATCATCTAATCCTGATAATTTAATTGCAATCCAAAGAGCAATCAACTTTAATTAAGACTTAAAGCTTTAGCAGAAACTAGGTTATTTCCCTATACAGTATTAATCGGTCGGTCTTTTTAAAGAACATTTAGTATGCTTTCTGCGAGATAGGAGTTTAATTTCTTTAAATTATTTAGATAAATCGCTTGCTCGGTACTGTTGAAGAACCAACTTACCATTTGGCTGGAAAGACCTCAACAGGTAAGTCAAATTTGACAGTGATTCAAACAGTTGACATTCCAAATAGCGTTCAGATCCGGCGGAACGGAACTGAACTTTGTTCTCTGACATCGACTGTCCTACCCCCACATGACGGATCTTTGTTTTAAATGAAAGAGGGTAATTTGCGGTAATTTCGAGAGAAGTTTGCAGCTATACGATTTTAGTTGATAGGCCTGTAGAAAAGCGTGCTCATCAGATCTGACTGTAAGAGCCGCTTTCCTGATCACAAACCGATGGAAACAATGGCCGATTACAACGAGCTCTCTAGCCAAATCTTCAAAATCGCGTGTTGTCCTTCCATTGTGTGACAAAAAACAGGCAGTCATGCTTGTTTCAAACAAAAGTAATTTTTCATAGCTAATTAATTCACTCCATGGTGAGTTCTTCTTCGGACGCTGCCAGTCGCTCAGCTACTCAAGAACTGAACAAACATTTTATAGAGCCGGAACATTCTTACCGAGTTCAGAAGAACCCACCACTGTCTGAACCGGAAGAATGAAGTCCATACCCCATTATATTTCTCTAAGATCCACTTTAATATTATCCCCCACTTGCATCTAGTTATTCGTAGTTGTCTCCTTCCTTGTGCCTTATTAAAAAAATCGTATAAACATTCCGCTTCTCCCCATGCGTGCTACATACCCTGCACATCTCATCCTTAGATTTTCTCAAACTACGGTTGTATGCAAGAAGGAAGTAATTAATACTTCGTAGTTTCATATCTCCTATGTTATCTCGCCCATAAAATATTGAATTGTAATGGAGACTTAGCCGGTCACGGTAGCCGAGCGGTCTAAGGCATGTACTGTCTTCGCTCGCTTGGAAAGCGGAATCGTGGGTTCGAATCCCACTCAGGGCATGGATGTTTAGTTTGAGTGTGTGCGTTTTTCTGTGTTTGTGTACAGGTGTACAGGCCTTGCGACGAGCTGATCACCCGCCCAAGAAGTCCTACCGAATGTGTAAGATCTAGAAACACCGAAGTGAACGGAGAAGTTCATGGAGGTAGGCCTAGGCCCACTGGGGCTGTAGTGCCAAGGAAAAAAATGGAAACTTACTGCCTGTCTGTTTTTAGGGGGGGCAGAAACTGGTGAGCACTGGAAACTTGCGCAGAATTCTATCTTTGGGCATGTGAAGCCGTGCAGTCTTGTATAAGTTCACAAACGTTTCAGAGGAAAACACTGCTTCCATCTTCAAGCAGCAAACTGAATGATCCTCTTGCTCCTTCCTTCTTACTTTTATTTGCTTCTCTTACTCATCCACCCTGAAGATGGAGGCAATACGTTCCTCCGAAACGTCACTGAATTTAGGACTGCACGACGTCACATCTCAGGAAACAATAGCCTTCATAATCGCTACCGCGGGAACCCCAAAGCCAACAGAAATTTATGCTGTTTAAGCATAGGCCATAAATCAGTGTTTCCACCTAATATTTTATATGTATCTCATGTTTCTTACTTCTTCAATTTGATCGTTTTGAAAATTAAAACGAAAGGAATTTTAAGAGCAAATTTATGAAGTTCTCTTCTATGTACATATATATTCTGTAGGCATGAAAAGCGACAAAAGCCTGTAGAACTTGAGGATACCACAGAGGGGGTTATGAAAAGTTTTAGCTTTTGAGATATAACGTCGTGTACTCCGTTGAAAGTTCGCGTGTCACTTGCTCTCTTGGTTTCTTGCTCTGCTTTTTCTTCGACCATGAAAATGGAGGTCATATATTTCTCCGAAACGTCGGTTGACTTTCAACGGACTACCCGACGTTGTATCCTAGAAGACAGAACTATTCAGTTCGTTCCAGTGAATATGAAGATTCTCCCCAGGCCTATGCAGAATACAAAACCTCAAAGCACTGTGTTGCATTCTGTAGATCCTGCCCTTTCTACTATATTTCACTTAAAATTGTTTTTTCTGACGTTTTGCCGTCACAACAAGGGCAAATAAAAATAAGCCACCGACACAAACAAGGGAAACCGATTGACTAGACCGTCCGTCACACTGAGGGCCTACTTTGTGGGACGGCGGCAGGATACAAGCCTGACGTATCTGGCTCAAATTCTTGACAAAAGCATGGCTAGAAACCTTAACAAGGGCGCACACAATTCTGTTACCTTACAAGCTAAATCCTATGTTAGGCTAATATCTGCGTGTAAAATCCATCTGTCAAAAAAGAGAGTGANGGGAACGGGGGGGGGGGGGAAGTAGAGAATAAGGAAAAGAAAATGTACGTTTGACCTCACACAATACTCGAAAGGTAAACTATAGGTAACTTGTGGTTTTAAAACTTTCCGCCTACACCGCCATTTCAATAGAGTGACAAACAGTTGAGCCCAGAGGGTGACAGGAGAAGTGCAGTGAGCGGAAGAATTCAGGAAGGAGAGAGGTGGAGGAGGGAAGACTATTGAAACAAATCATTTAGTTACTTTCTGCAATCTGCAACCCTTATTTCTATGAGTCTCTCTCTTATGAATAGGCCACAGAGAATGCAATGATAACATTGTTCTCGCAAAAAAAAAGTAAACCATGTAATTCAGGATGAATTAGAAACATGTTAATTATGATTATAAACTTAGACCCTGTCTTTGGTCTAGTGGTCAGAGTTTCTGGCTGCAGATACAGAGGTCCGGGTTCGATTCTCGGTGCTACCAGATTTTCTGAGGAGCAGCTGGTCTGGAACGGGGTCCACTCAGACTCGCGAGGATAATTGAGGAGCTATTTCAAGGAAATAGCGGCTCCGGTCTAGAAAACTGAGATTAACGGCCGTGGGGATCCGTTGTGCTGGCCACGCGACACCTTCTCTCCGCTAAAAAAAAAGTTAGCACTAACTTCGCCGACAAGCGGCGGTCGCTAGGTCGGTATACTTCGCTTGCAGACTAAGACCATGGAGTTTAGTTTTTTAGTCAGTTTATGATTTTAAACTTAGAAACTACGAAGGGGCCGGTTTTTAACAAAATGAATCCTACTGCGTGCGTGACTGTGCACGCATGCGTACAGGACTGGTAATTATTTAGCAATAGTAACGGGCCTATTTAGAAAACCCAATTTACGTTTCCAGTTTCAGCTCAGTATCCATTTTTTTTACAACGATAACTTTCCATTAGAACTTATGATTTACTCCTTTTCGATCTCTCCACCTTGGAAACGAAAATAATATTTGGCAAAGAGTACAAATTATTAGTGGGTCATGTTTTGCATAATGGTGGGAACTTCTTGATTAGCTGAGGAGTCATTATCTAGTCAAGGACTCTATTCCAAGAATTTAATTAATTTGACTCTTGTGGAGTGTGACGCTCTGCAGTCTGAGAGGTGAGTACGAACGTTTTGGAGAACACGCTGCCTCTAGTTTATATCCTGAGGAACGGGAACCTCAGATTTTATTCAGTTTGTTCCTCAGTTTCCAGACCAACACGAAGCCAGGCGTCTCTCATTCAGACACGAATATTAGTCACCTGGTTCGGTTTGTCAGTCTTTGCTAATACGTACGGCCTAAATACGGTTCTGCAGGATACAGATTGGAGGGTCAGGCCTCGATTCCCGGCAGAGCAAGGTTTTTCTTTTCCCTGTAGCGTATGGACTGGCTTGCGGGCCCACCCAGCCTCCTCTTCAACGGATACCGGTGGTTCTACCCCCGCGGGTAAAGCGGTATGGGGGCGAAGCTGACCCCTCACCTCCATCTAGTGCTGAGGCCAAGAATTGTGAAGCCTATATATTCACTCCCCATATGTCTGGGAGGGGGCATGCAGTAGCGTAGTTCGTTGAGGCACTATGCTACAAGCCGGAAGTTCGCGGGTTCGAGTCCCGATGAGGTGGATTTTTTTTCAATTGACCCAATCCTTCCAGCCGCACTATGGCCCTGGGGTCGACTCAGTCTCTAATAGAAATGAGTACCAGGAATTTTCCTGGGAGGCAAAGGGCGGCCGGAGCTTAAGGCTGACAACCTTAAAGCCATCTGTGAACCGACTGTCTAGAGAAAATGTGGGAGTTTCGACGTCTCACAACCCTATGCGCCTTCACGGTCTGTTACAGCGATAACTTTTTTATTACCTCCATATACGACGTATGTTCATGGCATAGTGCTTAATTAATTAAATACAGACACTTTACCTTTTATTTTTCCTACAGAGTGTGATCGGTCTCGCGTGCGATTATGATATTAAACACTGATTATTTGCTTAAACGGCATTAACCAATTAGTCTGTGTAATGAAGACACCGAATGTTTGGCGTCAGAGATTTTAACTGGATTCTTTAATTGATTTTAATATTATTTACATGAATTTGAGAATTTAAAGAATTGCTGGATATTATAACAATCTCAAAATCTGTCCCCTTGAGCAGATCTGAGAGAACTGTGCTGTGTGGGTGCAAGCCTACAGTGACAGAAGGTGCAAGCCAGCAACAAACGAGTCCATATACAAAGCGAAAATCCCCGAGTATCGCAACTTCCTTTTGACCAGAAACCACATATATCTTGTGTGCGTCTACCTGCTGGGGACACCGACAACAGTACCCATAAAGGAGGTAACTTTTGACTTTTGAAGGAAGGCGGATATGATGGTTTTGGTTTCTTTTGGGGGGGGGGGNGGGGAGGTGTTATCTGTCAGTAGGAACAAGCGCCCTGCGAAAAATCTGGTTTCATGAATACACTGCTTGCAAATGGATGAGCAAAAGGGACGAGGATTAGCATTATGCTTAATGCTAGCCTAGTTTGAGGACAAGAGTGCTCTACATCCAGTCTTTTCAAATTTTTGATCATGCCTAGACCTAATTATTGAGTGTACAGATTTTGCTTCTATACGTATGCAGGTTTAACTCTTCTCAGGGTATAGTTCATGCAGATTATAAGACACAGTGTAATTAAAGACAGACGTGAAGCTTTGGCGATGTCCCCCCCCCCCCNGAGCCGAGATAGCGTAGTCGGTATTGAGACTGGCTACGGGCTGGACGACTGAAGGGTCGGAGTTCGAGTCCCGGTAGGGTCAAGGTTTTTCACTTCTCCATATCGTCCAGACTGGCTCTGGGGTCCACATAACTTCCTAACCAATGGGTAACGGAGACTCTTTCCCGGGGGTAAAGCGGTCGGGGCGTGAAGCGGACCACTCATCTTCAACTAGTGCCGAGGTGAAGAAAACTATCCCATACGCCTTCATGGAGCAGTGCTCAGTTAGTTAAGCATAGGGACAACTTTACCTCCGCTGAGTATGTCAATGGTGCAGAGTCTCAAGCGAAGAATATCAAGGGGGGAAAGTTGCCCAAGAACTCCACTCACGAACCATGGGAAAAGAAATTAATTGTTGCTACTTTCAACGTTACCCTCCAATTCACCAGAATCACATAATTCCCAGCGGGCAGTTCAGCTTACCGGTAAAGATCTTCAGTTTGCAGGCACCCGGATTGAGGCACAAGCAAGGAGACTCTTGTGGCGTTTCTCATTTCTCCTTCGTATTGTCAGTAAAAAATAAAGGTAAAGCTATCCCTGTAACAGTCCGTTGAGGCCCATAGGATGGTGAGACGTCGGGGCTCTCACATTTTAACAATCGGCTCACAGATGACGTTGAGCCTTACGCGCGGGCCGCACTTTACCCCGCGGGGAGTTATCTGGTTCTCATTTCTGCTAGAGGCTGAGTTGGCCCCAGGGTTGGAAGGATTAAGTCAATTGAAAAATACAATTATTTCACCGGGATTCGAAACCACGACCTTCCGGCTTGTAGCATAGTGCCTCAACCCACTACGCTACCGCGTGTCCCCTTAGTAGTGTCTGTAGCGGTTGAAAAATCTGCCTAAACTATCCACGGTCACGAATTTCCGTTTTCTCTTCATAATATCGGGTCAGATTTCATCTGACATCACAAAAGCCAGTATCACCAAAGCTGTGAAACTACGACCGCCACACTGACGTAACTAGGCAGGTGTGCACTATAGATTTTTCTTAGGGAATGAAATACAGTAGAATATAATTTATTGTTGAGACTGTACATGGTTTAACTGTGGTTGTTACAGACCACTTCATGTCTAAAATTTTTACATTTTCGACTATCTCGTAATAATATCTCAAATTTTTGTGATTATTATTGACTATTTGAACTTTATCCACCTTCTTCCTTCTTATATAAAATCAACGTTTCGGAGACTGAACATTGTCTCCGTTGTCAGGTGAAAGCCCTCTAGATAGAGCTGGTCCCTCTCTGCGGAAGCTGTTCAGTGAGAATCACGTACAGTTGCACCGGATATGGTGGCTGCGTAATCCGGCAGAGAAGCACCAGCATTTTGGAGCAACATGTTTTCTCCATCTCCTTCTTACATAATCAAGACTAGTTGAGCCATTCCACCGAAACCTTGATCCTACACTCCAAACTACACGGTGTCACATCCCGCGCTTTCTTGACAGCGGCAATAGATTAGAGATGACTGGTAAGCTGCAAATTCTGGCGGCTTTACTCCTGAGAAAACAGCTTCAGTAACCATTGGATAGGAGGATAGATAGGCCCAAAGCCGGATATGACGTTATGATAAAGGGCAAACTTTCTGCCACAGCCGGAAACTTCCATTTCTTCATTCTTTCAGATCGTGGCCTAAGTTAATTTTAATAAAATTAGAGGTGAAGAATAGATACTTCAGTCAGTAGCTAATAAAACTCCAGGAGAATAGCGGAAATTCAGATATTCTACAGTAAACTCCAGGAAAATAACCGATATTTCACCTAGTACCAAATAAAACTCCAAGAGAATAACGCTAATACTCCGGGTAGAGCTTACACAATAAATTATTTAAAGCTACAACGGCCGTTAGTAATGCTCCTATTGCTCGGGTTGGCACAGTTTAACCCCCAAAAGAAAATACAATTTTACTGAAGACTCGTGGGGCAACAGCGACTTAGGCCTGAGAAGAAAAAGCTTGTCAAAACAAAATAAAAAGAGAAACTTGAGAGGAAAGCAGGATGAAAGCAACAACAAGGTAATCCGTGAGTTCTCTGTGAGATTTCCACAGCGCAGTGAAGTAAAAACGTAGAGCAGGATTGTAATATATGTTGCAGGTCGGTTGTCATTTGTTGCGCGAGGCGGCATGTCTAAGTGAACGGCAAGATGACAACAAAACTAGAAAGACGTGATAAGATGGATAGTTCCAGTAGAATTAGGTTTGTCCAACCTGGCCTTCATTTCATTCCAGCAATATTAGCTAGCTCCCTATCCAACTTTCTGTGGGCGCAGCCTCCGAGGGACTATAATGCTCACTCAACTAGTCATGGAATTCTGCGCCTTTTATTAAGCCCGAAAGTTTATTAGCGTATTCACAAGATCCCACCACTTGAGCCTATCCTGAACAAGCTGAGTCCATTCTACAGTCAGACATCATTTTTCTTTAAGATTAATTTTAATATTATTTTTCCATCCATTTAAAGTTCTCTACCAACCTCTTCCATTCAGTTATTCTGAATAAAATTAAAAGTTTCTTTTATCCCGTGCATGCTACATGTCTCACCCACAGTATTCATCATCTTCAGAGCTCTTTAATACGTACTATTCGGTGAAGCGCGTCAATTATGAAACTACTCGTTACGCAGTTTTTCCCAGTCTCCTAACATATTCTATCCCCTATATCTGTACTAATTCCATGGAGTTGAGACCTTCTTGAGAAGCTAGTAGTTGCCCGACTAGTCAATAAATTCCCAGTATTTCATGGGCCTGAAATTTCATTACCGTTTTCACAAGAGCCCATAGTCGAGTCAGATGAAACCAAAATATTCCATTCCATTTATTAAAGATCTAGTCTAATATTATCCTCATATCTGTGCCTAGGATTTCCTATCAAAATTTTATACTATGCACAGCCCTTACGTGCGTGCTACACACCTTGCCCATCTCATCACCCTTCATTTGACCATTTTAATATTATTTTGTGGTTAATAGAAACTGTGTAGCTTCTCTTCATGCAACTCCATCCAGCCCCTGTTGCTTCAACCCTCTAAGGCCCAAATATTCTCATCAGCGTTCTGTTCTCAAACAGTTAAGTCGAAAGGCTTTCCTTAATTATTGTAGACGTTACTGCAGTCAATTTTGTGCGACTGGCTCACAGTCTGGGTGCCCCGGAGGAACTAACCTGATTATGGCCATTCATCATTCCCGAGTCCCTCTAGAGAACAGCTGAGTTCAACACAACGAGCTAGATGCACACTACTCATCATTAAGAGACAGTGCCACATTAAACGGAAGTCAGGCTCATAAAAACATCACGCCAATTACAATTAATAAAGTCCATGATAAATATTAACAGCTAAATAAATATATTTTCCCTTAGTAATATTAATTATGTGCCGGTCACGGTAGCCGAGGGGTCTAAGGCATGTACTGTTTTCGTTCGCTTGGAAACCGGGATCATGGGTTCGAATCCCACTCAGGGCATGAATGTTTAGTTTGTGTGTGTGCTTTTTCCTGTGTTTGTGTACAGGTAGAATCCTTGCACCGAGCTGATCAACCGCCCAAGGAGTCCTACCGAATGTGTAAGATCTAGAAAAACCGAAGTGAAAGGAGAAGTTCATGGAGGTGGCCTAGGCCCACTGGGGCTGTACTTCCAAGGGGGGAAAAATATGAATTACGTGGGTCCTTCAATTTATCAATAACAAATTCAGTTGATGCTGTTTCACAACCGCTCTTGATTAGGTATTGTCCTTTTTGAAATAGCCAATTCCTGTCGCAGTTTTTGTCAAATATTTCCTCAGGAGAACGTAAATAAATCTCCAATCGTGAACATTATTCACGTTTCACTACTGCATTAAATAATGACACCCCTGGGGAAGTTAGGGGATGTTAAACATAGAGAGGGATGAGACGCGTAAGGTTACTTAGGGGGTAGAAGCTTTTCTATGTATCACAAGTTTCATGTAATAGAATTAATGGTATTGAACATCCTTGGAGGGGGTTTCGCAAAAGGCAGAAAGGCTTTTGTATCCTGCATGTCGTGTGTATGTATACAGACACCAATATATTATATATCCAGCAAGGTCTCTGTGGTCTGAAGCCTTCCACCTCGGAAGTACCCAGTCCCAATGTATAGACTCCATTTAGAGCAAAGATACAAATTGTCAGACATGAATTACTGCCGACTGACTATGGAGAAGTACTGCGTGTTGTAATCCTGCAAGTCATGCCATCTACAACATTTTCGTTTCCAAGTGTTAAGAGCTGCCTTAAATCATCCCATCTTATGTTAAGTACAGAGGCAAAATGCGGTTCCCGCAATGTGGCTCATATGATCTGCTTGGCTTAAGAAATCTTGAACAAGATTACTTGTTATCTGATAGTAAGAAGTAAGAGGAGGCTGAGGAAAACTGCGTAATTCTTAATTTATATGATTAAGTATTATTAAAACTGTAAAGGATATTAAATCAATGAATATGAGATGCGCGGGACATGCAGCACGCAAGGGAATATGAATAGTGTGTACAAATTGTTAGTCGAAAATTACTGTACTTAAGGATTAAGGTAGGAGTGTGTAAACTGGATTAAACTGGCTTGGAATGAGGTACTTTATAATAATATGTCTTTGTAGACACGGTAACAGGCCTAAGACTCCGAATTCGATAAATGCGGGAAATTTCTTTTCCAGGTGTGTAACTAGAAAATGCTTGAAGAAATGCACTGCAAAGTTGGTCACTGTTGTCACTGTCGGTCATCTTATCATCATCATCATCATCATCATCATCTTAATCATCACCATTTTATTATTAGCAGATTCTAATAAACTGGAAAACATGCAAAGAAAACGTACACATTTGTGCTATAATCGATTTGTTCAACTAAACTTAGTTTGTACTTATAAATCAATGTTGAATTATTTACACTTTAAAATGCTTTATTCCATGCTACAGTCTGACGCATTATTTCTTATTAACGTTTTCAAGAACAAAACTGACGGTTGTTCTACTACGAATACTCTTGGTCTCTGTGTAGCCACTAAGCAAATTAGAGGTTTTCCCCACCTTTAGCCTCAGTCTAGCCCCTCAACAGGGTGCGTCACGGCTGCAGACAGCATCTGCAGATCTCTGGACGTCTCCAATGAGGATACAGGTTCCTTTGCTTAATCTTGCTGAGTTTCGTCATTTTCGTGTTACCTGTGTTGTTCTATTGCACAGTGTTTAATTTTAGTCTAGTTCTAGTTCTAGTTCTAGTTCTAGTTCTATTTCCAGTTCTAGCCTCTGTCTAGCTTTAGTTGTGTACACTTTCAGTGCTCGCCTGTTATAGGCAACTTGCTGCTGTCAACCACTTAAATAAAGAAACTGAATTATTATTATTATTATTTCGCTATGGATTAGTCCATGTTTGGCCTGTTCCGTCCTCTTGAAAAATATGATGTACCCTCCAATTTAACTCTGGGCGCCGTATGTTTCGTCGCCCTATTTTCCATTGCAGGCAGAGGCAAAGTTTTTTCTTCTCCATTATGTTCAGAACTGCTCTGGGGCCCACCGACTTTCCTATCCAATGTGAACCGGGATCAGTTTCCAAGGAGATAGAGCGGCAAGGGAGTAAAGCTGACCACTCGCCTTCCACCTAGCAGCAAGCTTACTCGTAAGAATGGTGGACTTATATTTCTCCCCTTCCGTACGTCTTCGTGGAGTGGTGCTTACTTAGTTGAGCCTAGTGATGATAACTTCAGCTTAGCAGAGACTTTCTTGAGAGACTTCTCAGCTAACCGAGGAATTAGACACATCTTATGGAGCCCGAAGTTTAGATGTCGTCTTCACGTGAATCCGCCACTGATTGCATTGCATGTGAGTGCCTGGAACAAAAGGAGAGGCAGACGCTGCGCTTCCGATACAGACTCGTTGTTAATTTTCCCACAGATAGGCAGAGGAGTACTCAACAGGAAGTGCCTAGTTTTATATTCGAGTCCGTGCTCAGAGAGGGAATCGATAGTCTCCGTGATGTACGAGCTTGCTTGCCGTGCAGATCACTGAGACCCGTGGCCGCATATCATTGGCTGACACAGGCTGGCGGACGCACTTTATCAAAACTGTGTTCCAATTTATTTTCACTTCAGGAAACAAAGTAGCTCTAATAGAATGGCATTTCTAAAGATAGAATTACAGATATTTATATGTATTTAAGGGTAGGACTACCAATTTAGTAATTAATCTTTGTTTTTAAAGACAAGTGGTACATGCTTAAATTAGGAAGAAAAATGTTTGAAAATATTTGCTGTGCTGTTGTACAGCTGTTGCAATTATTATAAGTTTGCCAGGTAAATCAAGCGGGGAAAAAAATATGCCCCTGTAACATGCCGTGAAGACCCATAGGGTTGTGAAACGTCGAGGCTCCCACATTTTGCAGACAATAGGCTCACAGATGGCGGTGAAGTTGTCAGTCTTATGAACCGGCCACCTTTTACTCCCAGGAAGTTTCCTGGTACTCATTTGTCCTAGGGGCTTAGTCGGCCCAGGGCCAAAGTGCGACTGGAAAGGTTAGGTTAATTGAAAGCTCCAGTTACCGCTTCAGGAATCGAAGGAAGGCTTTTAGTATAGTGTCTCAGCCAACTATGCTACTGCGCGTCCCTGGCAAGCCAAGAACACCAATATTCCTGCTTATAAAAAGTTTTAAAATGTTATTAATTTCGAATATGGTATGAATGTTTCTATACAGTCTTTGCCTGAATGACATTCGGTAACCATAAACGTGCTCATAATTCTGTATTTAGTATATACGTATTGTGATATTACAGCATTATTATTCAAGAAGAAAAACATGTTTCGCTGCAGTTCGGAGACCATTTTAGAAAAATTTGTTTCCTACTCTTCTGGTCAGGTTCAGGATCATTTATTCTGTCTTTCTGGAAATGTCGCAAGAAAGTTATAAATTTTCGGTAAACAATATTGATTAGCTTCAAACAAAGCAACAACCTATACAGATTATTCCAGCAAAAATGTAGGTCCAATAAATTAAATTGAAAAACAAACCTTCTAAGTAAGTAAAAAGTAAAGTAAAGCTATCCCTGTAACAGGCCGTGAAGGCCCATAGGGTTGTGAGACGTTGAGGGTCCCACATTATCTAGACAATCGGCTCATAGATGGCGGTAAGGTTGTCAGCCTTACGCGCCGGCCGCGCTTTACTCCCCAGGAAAATTATTTAATTAATTCCTGGTACTCATTTCTGTTAGAGGCTGAGTAAACCCCAGGGCCTAGTGCGGCTGGAAGGATTAAGTCAACTGAAAAAAAATCCAATGACATCATCGGGACTTGAACCCGCTACCTTCTGGCTTGTAGCATAGCACCTCAACCACTATTCTACCGCGTGACACTTAAAAAATTCAGCCCACATTTTTGGGTAAATATTCGAACTTCTTGGCATAAGAATTCTTTAATCTTCACTCTGACATATTCAGTGGAAATCTAATTAACTAATCGTTCAATGCGCATCACAAAAAGTTTGGTTTCAACTCCAGTGGCACAAGTTTCAAGGAGTTATGCTGGAGAAAGCCTTTGTCTTCACATTTCCCGCAATTTAAGCGACGTTTAGAAACGTTCGTGTAACCTTCTAACCAATGGGTACTGGGGGTAAAGCGGCCGGCGAGTGAAGCTGACCACGTGCCTCCAGCTAGTGCCGAGGTCAAGGAAATGTGGAACTATACATTCACGCCCCCCAAGCGCTTTCATGGCGCAGTGCTTAAATCTTTAAGCACAGGCACAACTTTACCTTTACAGACGCGAGTGTGAGTGCGCGCGCGCGGAAAATCCTCCCAGCTGCCTTCTGCTTAGGAATCGAACTACGGATGTTCAAAATGTGAGTAGAACGCCTAACAGACATCTTCACCGCATTGCCCAACTCCAAGCCACAGCGAGAGTTGTAATTTGTGAAGCAACACAAAGGTCTTAGCTGCCACCCGGGTAGGTACATCCCTTGCAACACAATGCTTCAAACAGTTTCCGCCATTATGAAAAGTCAAACATTTGCCGTCCGTTACCGCGAAGTTGTCTGGAGCTATCGCTACACAATACGGCTCATGCCCCCACGGTTCCATTTGTAAGGCATCGTAGCAGAACATGGCGGATCCTTAAGACCCCCCAACGTCATCCCAAGCTTATTGTCAAGTACATACAACCAAGATACGCCATTCAAATTCGTTGAATCAAGACAGCACGTACACAGAAGTGACCTGCAACAAATCTTACAAAAGACGCTTTGCTGTTTCTTGAAGGTTTACAAGTCACAGAATTCCGGCCTTGAATGGGCCAGAAATGTAATGTCGGTAACATACCACAGAAAATATTTATATGCGTGGGCCTTATTGGATTCGCTCTGTAACTAAAAGAAACATTATTTAGCAATATCAACACGTTAATAAAACCGAGGACAAAACTGACTTAAGCAATTTCTCTAAAGTTTTATATTTATTGATATTGTCTCGTGTTTGCTGGGAAACGCGACAGTAAATTGGGTGGTTTAAATTTTCGTTAGTGGGGGGTAGTGTCCAGCTGGGTCCACTTGGCACGGCGGCAACTGATCGGCCTATTGTACTTGCCCCGGGTGATTATGATAATGGAGCATTTGGTGGAATGAAGATTGGCAGGGGCAACAGAAGTACTCGGAGAAAACCTACCACAGCGCCACTTTGTCCACCATAAATCCCACTTAACCAGACCCGGGATTTAACCCGGGCCGCCGAGGTGGTAAGCCAGCGACTAATCACTTGATCTATGGCGCGGCCTAAATTGTGTGTTTGTTTGTAACTGTGAAAACCCCACTGTTAGATTTTCGTTTCCGGGGCAACGATTTCCTAGACTTCGCTGCCTAATAATTGCTAGCCGTTGCATAGCAATGGTTGTGTCCTGGTTCCAACTATTCCGGCCCTAGGCGGCACGCCGCAATATTATTGGCCTACGAACTAACAGTCATCTAAGGCAGTTTCTCAACCCCCTGGCCGCGGCCCGTTACCGGGCCATCGCCTTATAAAATAATATAATATAATTATAAAAATATAATTCACCGGGCCGCGGTCTCACAAAGGTTGAGGCCCTAAAACTATTCTTGAATGTTATTAATGGTGACCATCCTTGCTGATTCCATAGCACTAGGTCTGTTATTGCTCAAATAGTGCGTGCTACACGAGTATTAGCAATGCGCTACGTAAGAGCCAATCATCAACAGGGCAGCTGAACGTGACGCACTACAATCTACAAGATGGCTGGCAAGCCGAAATGCGTCTGTTATTGAATTTACAAAGAAATTGTTTTCATTAATATAAATTAATCTTGATAATACACATCACGGATATGAATTCCATCTAGATACTGCTATGTTTAGAGGTCGCTACAATATTCTTATGAGACAAGTAACACACTTCATAACAACTGGATTATCAGAATATTCCGTCCACCGCTAGGTCCGTGTATTTCACTAGGAAAGTGAAAGTTGATATTACAAAGCACATTTAGTGCCCAAATTCCACGTTGCGCTACAGACGTCACGTGCAACTACCCCAGTGCACGAGTAATAATATTACGTTTTTATTGTAGCCCTCACAAAGTTAAATCCAAATTTCACTGCAATGCAGCCCTTCCAAAGTTGACATTAACAATTATTCCAATCGTACCTAGTAAAGGCCCGACTCAACTTCTCTGCTCGTAACAAAATTCACATCCTACGAGTTAGGCAGCGTCTACACGAGCGCACAAAATGCGTCCGTTGTAACGAACGTACTTTGCTGAGGACGTTGCTAAGATCACCACACAGTTGCAGAATGCGGTGCGTAGTTTTTTGTCTGTAATGAAACTACGCACCGCATTCTGCAACTGTGTGGTGTCCTCAGCAACGTCCTCAGCAAAGTGCTTTCGTTACAACGGATGCATTTTGTGCGCTCGTGTAGACGCTGCCTAAGTCTTCATCTTTCCTTCATTCCCCAAAGTTTTACCCTCTCTCAAAAAGTACCTCTACCAGGAGAATCAGAGGGAGGACCTTCAAAACAGGAGGAAGAAATGTTTCTCTTGCTCCCCCCCCCACTTTCTCTTCTCACACTCTCTCTCTCTCTCAGAGCATACAGAAATTCATTACCCCAAATAATCAGCTGAACTCGAAGAAAACAACTGGTGAATGTTATTTTGTCACATTTTTATACAAGAAAGTTTAATTTATACACTTTGGCCTTAACCTGATATTTATTTTTACCCCCCATCTTGTCTATTCAAAACGTAATAAACTGATTATTGAGGAATGTATCCAGGATGCATTTTAATTATATGCTATGAATAAAGCACTAAATTAAGTATGAAAAAGAACATAGGGAAACCCATCTACTATAAATTATAAATACGATACATCAGCTACTCACAAGGGGTTGTTAATAGCAAGTGTTCATATCAGTGATGAGTACCACTATGGGGGGTACGATGCACGGGGAAGAGTATGGGGAAGCTGTATGCCAGATTGTTATGTGACAGAAGGTTCCTGTTTTTAATGACCTGGCTTGAGAAGTCGGTTTTACTACCACAAATTTCTGGTCATAATCTTACAAAAGGATTGATGCTGCTTCAGATACTGATGTAAGTAAAATAATCCTTCACTTACGTTTACATAAGAGTTAGGATTACACAGATTTTCCAAAAGAGTGGTCGCTTCTTTGCTTTCATTCTCTTTTTAATATGGTACAATTGTAAAGCTTCTGTCGGTGGCCTCATTAACAGCAGCAAATAATGTTAAAATCTGTAGAGGGTGACACCATTTTTATACATATTTCATTTTCGCCAGAACAAAACTCTATTTTAAAAAAATAAATAGTGAGGTGTGAAGTTCCTATGGCGGTAAATATGTTTCTTTTTCTTCCATCTTCAGGAAAGAAAAAAGGAGGCAGTATGTCTCTTGTTATTATCGTTACAGTTAATATATAACAACATTTTTACAATAATTCATAAATGATTTAATACTGTATTATTATGAACAACACTATATTCAGGTATGTGATACCACGTAGTCTGATACAAGTTTACCGACGTTTCAGTGGAAAGTACTGCCTCCATCTTCAGGGTCGCAGATTTAACCACACAAATAACCAACAAGACGCAAGTAGCAAGCAATCCCTGCTTATTGCCTGCTTCGTGCTGATTTCTTACTTGGCTTACTATTGAACACTGAAGATAGAGGCGATATTTTCCTCGGAAACGCAGGTTGACTTTCACCAGGCTACACGAACTATACTGCAAAAAAACAGAACGTTACATTGTTTACAATTTTCTGAAAATAATTGGTTGACCAACGTGTAAGTAGGAAGAAAGACGGACAGGGGGTAACTCAGAAAGTATTTTCAAAATTTGTGAACAACGAGAACTGGCTTATAGCATTCATTCCTCGAGTTAGAAGGAGGGGGGGGGAGGAAATGTAAGAAATACGTGTATATAAGTTTCCCTAAAAAATTAAAATGAACATCAGAGTAGAACACACACTCATTCACTTCCGTCTTTAATGCAACTTGAAAATGTTCATATGTTGCATGAGACACGGAGGTGCTGAGTGAGTGACACATCAGTTCAAAAGGATGCTCAAATACGGAATAAAATAAATATTAAATATTCTGATGATGTAACAGATGGACCATTCTAGCGACTCACGTGTTATTTCACATGGTGAGTCGCAGATCTTGTTCAGGAAAATTCGAGTATAAACATCTGAGACCGATACAACTAAGTACCTGAACAATAAATCAGTTTCCTACCCGTACAAAATCATAAGTCGGCTATTCATTTACAGCACTGATTTATTTTAAAGTTAAAATGATAAATAATTTAAAGTAAATTTTATCGCATATATCCAGAATTTATTCTACTTAAATTCGATTCATTATAATTTGTTACAGGTCTAGAAAACCGAAATTAAAGGCCATGAGTGTTGCGCTGACAAGGCGACACTCTTTATCCGCTAAAGTTGGTGGGCGCTCGGTCGGTATAGTTCGCTTGCGGACTACAGATCATGGATTTCGTTTGTTTCTTGATAGTTTGTTACTGTTCAGCCAAGAGAATTTTTATTTTCGAGTCAATTCATTATCTTTATCTCCATAATTAATAATTGAGTTAAAATTCACTTCAGAAACATACCTGTTGTATAGTTCGAATATGTAGATCTGAATTTTGGAATAAAACTTTTACTGTTTCTCACACATATAATCGTTTATTTCAGAGGAAATGATAGAGATACAGAACATGTATATGCAGTCGGTTTTACCGCTCTTTTTGGAAATGCAGAATGATGTTTCATCTCTAATGTTTGGGAATTGGTAGCACTGCGATAATTTCACCCCCCCTCCCCCAAACTAAATTTTTGTTTCTGATAACAACGGTGATGGATATTAGTTGATTACGGAATAAGAATGTGAGAAGACAGAATAAACAATGGTGTTAATATATTTTAAATTACTACTCTACAATTCGCCTGGAGATGTAGAGGAAAATAATGTAACTATAGGCAGTGAGTGTAATCTTGCGCTCGACTGGGAGTAGTAAGAAACTTGGAGTCTTAAAATAGGCCACAATAAGCAGAACATTTCATGATACCTGTAATTCAATATTACTGAAGTTGAAACCGGTTCTGATTAAAATATATGTCCTGCAACGTAAAATATTTGCTAATTAAACCATATTTCACACAGAACCAGTTTACCAATCCTCCTAAACAGGCGTGACTAAGTTGTAGTGAACACTATGTCATGTCCTGTCCTCCAGATGTTGTGGATATTATTTTAATGTGCATCACTGTACACTCTCTTCAGCAATAAGGATTCTCCTCCCTGTTGGGCCAAGGACCCATCAACGTTCACCATCTGCCGTACCCCATGGCTCTTCCATAACTGAAAAAAAAATGTTTGTGTTAATGTATGAGTGTCATTAGTAACAGTGGGAATAGATTTAGCTTAAAATGAAACAATTTCCAGCGACAAATCCAATTAACCTGAGGAATGACAAAACGGAGTACAGAGTTAACGAGGAATACGAACTACGGCCGTCAGACTTCGCCCACATATCGATATCAAAATCTGTCACTTCGACAACTTTCGTTTTGTTGATTAAGATATTAAAATGTTAAATTATTTAACAACAATATACTAATCACAAACGTTATATAACTCGAATTCTATTGGGGTTAATTTGTTAGGGCCACAATTCTAGCAAAATAAACTTCTTATTGTGTGAAATAATCCATGGTGTAATTTAACACGAGATATCTTCGAAGTTATATTTCTATTATCCTTGGAATGAGAACCCGTACAGTGCAAACAGGTTTATTGTAAATAATCCAATTATTTATATGGTCTTACAAGTTTCGGCCCTTCGGGGCCATCCGCAGATGCTCAACAGTAAAAAGAACTTACTTTACAATTGCTACGGGTCTCATTGTAATAAACTGAACTGTCATATCGATAAAACTGATTAAAATTGTAGATGATTATCATAAAAGACTTTTCTTGCTCTTTGGTGAATTTTCTGAATGATGCAGTTGGTTGATGCTTGTTAAATATCTCATGTCCTGTTGGAACCGCGTAGTGTCAACATGTGTGTTGGACTGTCAGGCAGTAAAGTTCAAAGTAGCAGTAGTAGTTCTAATAGTAATACTAATAACAGTACTGGTAGTAGCTTTTTGTTAATTTCGTCGACTTCATTACATTACTGTTTTTGTTACTGGTGTCAATGTTGTTATTACTGCTATTAGTATGTTAGTATATTTAATGAGGTAATTAAATTTATCCGCAGAATTACTGGGGTTTTTGACTCTTTCCATCATCCGGAATTCTAGGGAATAGAAAACACGACGTTTCGGAAACTGAATCTCTTTCCGAAACGTCGTCTTTTCTAGTTCCTAGAATTCCGGACGATGAAAAAAGTCCAAAAACCTAATAATCCTGTGTGTTATCCACCATCGTCAGAGCCCTTTAGAATCTAAATTTATCATTTTGGGAAGTTTGTTAAACGTATAAACCAGTGGCATGTGTCATCACCTTGATAGCCCTGCATAGATAAACACTTTCAAGTGATACTTCAACAGAAATAAAGTTTTACAACATGGATTTTTTTTTCCCATCCTGTACGCGTACAGGCAAATAATTGATGCGCACCGGTAAACTTGTTTAAAGTCAAAAGTCTCACATCCGCCAGCACGTTGTGTTTCGACCTTGAGGCTAAACACGAGCATGAGAGTATAAAAAACTTATTTTAGAGTAAAAGCGTTGCAAATATATACATCATTGTCTTATTAGTATGTTCCTCTCAGAGTAATAGATCTTTTTAGTTCTTTTACAGAAATTTTGCCAGAGGTGTAGGCCTGCAGACAGTTAGAAAGCTTCACTTCCTTGCTCTATGGCCTTGTAGATATAGGTTTCCAACTTAAAGAACCCTTCGAAGGCAAAGTCAAAGTCATTTTACCCATCTGGAGCCAAAAACCATATTTTTATTACTGTCAGATAGTTGTGAGTTTGTTGATGTGGGGCACCCTCTCTGACGAGAGGACTGGTCTACCGTTTACAATTGATGCTGTTACTCGAAAGCGCAGTCATTTTCGAGTCCGAGTCCCACGGAACTCATGATTAAATTTTACTCTCCCAGATTGGAGACTCTCCCCACGTGGAGGCTACGTTCCCGTACTTATACCCGCCAGGAAGAGGGTGGCCTGGTTATACCCCCAGACACTGGATTCCATTTTCGTCTTCTACTACTCGCAGGGCTATAGTGGAGGTACTGAAACCCGCCTCGACCCTGGGGCTTATCTGAAAGGCTAAAATTCATCAGAATACTATATGAAATTTCAGTTCACACCTCAAAAGAAACATTACGTCTCCGCTACAAAGATCAACCGGTTAATGCTGTTTAGGGAAATAGTCGCTGTTTATTGTGAGAACCAAACGGAACACACAAGGACGCTCTGTGGACAGAATGCAGAGTTCAAGCTTGTTAAAACAAATGGTTCATATAGTAACCACTGGGCTTTGAATGGTTAATGTTCTGCCTGATCAGGGTTATAAGTACACCGCAGGGCAATAATACGAGTATATGAGTATAGAAAGATAGTGGAACAGTGATGAACAAGGCAAGATGGAAGTACATGTAGTTCTAAGACAGACCTGGTTCAACAAAATGGCTCTCAAACTGAGTGAAAACGGATCTCCGCACCGAGAAGTTGGGTTTTAGTCATCAGCGCTACGGTAGGATCTCGCACAGCCTGTCATTAGTCCCATTTTATCATAAAAATCATTACCACTTTTACTGCAACATCTAAATCATTAGAAATTTAAAAAGTTTACTTTCTTTTTTCTTAGTGGCCACGCGGTCTAAGGCATGAAATTTCTTCTATCGCTCGAAAATTGGGATCATAGGTTCGAATACCACTCGAGGCATGGNAATAATAATAATAATAATAATAAGAAGAAGAAGAAGAAGAAGACTTTCTTTTTCATTCGTCTGATCTTTGTGGCTAAAGAAAATTAGAATGATTCATAATCAACATTTTTCATCTTCATTAGTTTACTCACGGACTGGACTGCCTTGATGCCAGCAAAGACCTGTCTTGCATTAACACCATTACCCAAAACATAACCTATACCTAAGAAGCATTAACGAGCTGATTATACCGAAAACCCGTGGTCCAATCCAACAGCACAGGAATCGTGGGAGCTGATTGGCTGGGGGGGTAACGACGCAACAACCAACTCAATCCGAGCCAGCTGTGTGCATAGCCCCCGGGAACCCCATCCGTGGTGGGCCTTACCTAGGCACACTCGATACGGGCTGATTATGTGGGAACATGTCTGCTACAGGCGGAGCACAAAAACTTGGTTAAGTTATTACTTTCCGTATGGGATAGTGTGGTTAAATTATTTTTGAACACACGTGTTCTCGTATCAACATTTCATTACGTAAACAATATTTGGCCTCAGGTTCACTGTCATTAAGGTGGCTCTGTACTTCACACGCTTCTGTAACGTCTAAGTTTGAAAGATATCACACCAGAATTTTGGAGCTATGTCGTCATTAATTGAGATTTTGGTTTCTAGTGGCAGCGAATTTAACATTATACTCACGTTCTCATATACTGAAGATGTAATTAGTGAGTTCCCCCGAAAGACTGGTGATCACTGGTGACACGACAAGATTCCACAATCCAGAAAACTACAACCTTAATAGGTTCATTGTGACTGAGAGCAGGGTTCTGTGCAGAACGCTGGGGCCTAGGAAACAGGAAGCAGCATGCAGTGAAGAGGTTAAGAATATGTAGTCTTCTGCAAGTATTCTTAGGGTGAGAATATCGAGGATGAGATGGACTGGGTATGCAGCATGAATTGGACAATTGAGGTGTATACACTTCATTTATTTCGAAAACGTAAATAGAATCGACATGTTAGAAGATGTAGGAGCTTAAGGGAGGATAATACAGTAGCGTTACAAGAATAATGTATCTTACGAGGCTGTGAGCTGGGTCGATGTAACTCAAGACAGAAATGAGTAGTGTGCTTTCGTGAACCTTCGATATCCTTAAAACTGGGGAAATTTCTTTACGGTCACAGAGCCCGTTGCCTTCTTCAGGGCTGCGTTGTAGAGTTTATTTAGCATTTACCACCCGAAAATGGTAACTAGAGCGAGCCTAACGGTAGAGGGGGGGGGGGTGAGAAAATCGCTAGCAGTTTTTTATCATGTTATCGTTTCTTGATAACAGCACACGGCACTAAATAATGGCGCGAACAGTAAAATATTGCGTTATTGCTATCGCAAAATTTATATCACTTTTAACCTCATAATGTGACATGTCACAGACTGAAGTGCATGCAGTTTTAAGGAATTTTATCCGAAATACATAACCTAAAATTTATACCTGCTCCTGCTGCTACTGCTGACGTCGTAGTATTTGAAAATGCCTTCAAGAACTTCGTGGCACGCGGTAGCGTAGTTGGTTGAGGCACTATGCTACAAGTATGAAGAATGCGGGTTCGATTCCCGATGAGGTCAGCGGAGTTTTCAATTTACCTAATATTCTACCGCACTATGGCCCTGGAGTCGACTCAGACCCTAACAGAAACGAGTACCAGGAATCTTCTTGGGGGTAAAAGCCGGCCAGCGGGTAAAGCTGTCAACCTCAACGCAATCTGTGAGCCGATTGTCTAAAAAATGTGGGCGCCTCGACCTCTCAAAATATTATGGGCCTCCACGGCCTGTTAGAGGGATAACTTTAGTTTATTTTTACTTTTACCTTCCAGACCTTCCTTTTGAAAGTGATTCTATATTTATTTAATGACTCCTGTTAAATGCATAGGTTATGTAGCATCGAATGATAAGATGACCTGTCAGTGAATTAGAAAAAAAATGTTTCTTGGCAATTTTAATGTATATATTGTGTTCTTCTCGGTATTGACACCATGTAGTCATGTAGAGGGATAAGGACATTTAAGAAAAATTACCGTATTCAGAAGTAAGTAGGGTGGTAACTTCTAGAACTTTATGCGATCATTCTGTGGATTCCATGCGTATATATAGCAATAATTACATAAAAAAGATTAAATCAATATATGTATATGAGCCTATCTTGATTCATTTGAGTATAATCAGTACAAGGTTTATTTTCAAACAGAATTAAATCTTATCTGAACTGAACTCGAAAGGGAAGATGCAACTTTTTGTTTATTCTGTGTTGGCTACGAGGCTATGTCCAAATGAAGTGTCCATTCCCCAGCGACCGCAGTAAAACGTCTCGTTCATATAGAACATGACCAGTCTTATGCCAAAAAAGACTTCCAATTTTTCAAAAATCCCATACTTACCTTACGTGGTAGACGCTACAAATTCTGACTGGATATCAGTTTGAAAACAGGTATAATTTGCGTATGATTAATTGATCAAACTGTGTTTTATTTATAGGATATATTCTAAAATACCTTTACAGTGTCTATACTTCCTATAATTACACTCATTATGCTATAAAACTGTAATTGTGTTCAGAATATTTCATCGCAATTATAATATAGTGATAAGTTTTAACCGGGATTCTGGAAGCTAAATTCTTGGATGTGACTTCAGGTATTCTGGTAGAAGTTTACTGATATTCTCACAAACATCGGCAAATTTCAACAAGACCACACGGTGTCACAACCCAGAAGATAGTACTCTTCACTGTCACCGCTGTAAGAACCTTAAATTCAAAGGTATATCTGACCTTAAAATTTACACTTTTCAAACATTTCAGGTGTCGTAAAATAAGTTAAATTGACAAAGGCAGGATATAAACAATACAGGAATTGAAGTTTCTTATCATAACAATTATAGCCGATCAGCATTTTAATGCTTCATAACCTAATATTAGATGTGTTAAGTAATTCGACCAAACAGAAACCTTAGATAAACTAATTATAGGGTCTGTAATATTTTTAGGGCTGGACTATGGGTTGGAAGACCCTAGAATCGGGATTCGATTTCATACAGGAACGGAAGTTTCTCTCTCCGCCACAGTGTCCATACCGACCTTGGAACTCACTGGTATCCAGTGAGTTCCGAGGGGCCTTCCTCGAGACGTGACGTTAACCATTTGCTTCCATCTAGGGCCAGAGGCTAAGAAAGACCCAAATTCTCAAGAAAGATTCTCTGAAAGACCCAAACTTTCAGTCCAGTATGACATACAAGTTTACAACACTTCAGTCTTATTCACCTTACATGTTTCAATTCAAAAGAATCATCTTCAGAGACGCACCACTACGAGCAGGAAACACTGTCACGTAAGGTGTTTTAATATTATGCACTTAGGTTATGAATAGTGCTCACTATATCACAGTTTGCCCTATGCAGCCACGTTGACGTGTAGATTTACGTGTGATGTTTCGTTTAAGCGTATTTGCTGGGTATTCGATTGGGGTTTCCCACTGCACGCCATGTGATGTTCACTTTTCCGCAAAATAGCATCCTTATGTATTTAAAATTGTATTAAAAATTTTTGTATGTAAAAAATTAGTTATTATGTTAAAAGTCGTGAACCAACATTGGGTCATGTTGTTTTTTCTTCCGAATGGTAGAAGATGTCGATTATTTCTCTTGGTTGTATGTTCTTATTGTTAGTTGTGTAGTTTACGCGCGTGCTGTGTCGTATGTACTGTATAGGGCAAACTGTGATATAGTGAGCACTATTCATAACCTAAGAGCATAATGTTAAAACACCTTACGTGACAGTGTTTCCTGCTCGTAGTGGTGCGCCTCTGAAGATGATTCTTTTGAATCGAAACATGTAAGGCGAATAAAGACTGAAGTGTTGTAAACCTGTATGTCATACTGGACTGAAAGTTATCTACTTTTTAATTGATAGTGTGACGGACCAGAATGAGACAAATCAAATTACCCAAATTCTGCTTTCACAAGAAGGCTAAGGCTCAGAGAGGGCCTTGGTATTCATCCATTTCTTTCGTCATTGTTTATGTAAGAACTTAAGTAAAATGTTCATGCTGGTTCAATCGAGTCTTTCCTTACAAGAAAAGGTCGTAAACGCACGCTTGTTATGATTCCATCAGCATGCTCTATAGCTCCTACCTTCGTGACAAAGTATAATTCGACATCTTACCGAACACCTAAATGTACTTATAGCTATTCAAAACGCAAACCCTCCCCAAGGAAGTCAATTATGATGATTTCATATTATCAGTAATTATTATCGTGACAAAATACAATTTGACACGAAGCTTGCTTAAAATTATTCAGACTGGGTGTAAAATATATATAGAATCCGTAACTTTTACAGGAAGTTGGGCATTGATTATTTTCTAGACTTCGTGTCAAAAGTTAGCCTACAGAAATTAATGTTTCTCACGTCCGGTCTTAATTTAACTCGCCTCGCTACAGATGGCAGCATTCTTCAGATCAGAATAGATAGTCTTTTGTTGCCTACTTTCAGTTGCAGAACGTTGTCTTCCATAATTTTAGAGCTTTCTATCACGTCACTTGTATTTCAGTGAATGTGAGCATATATAGGCCTATAATATATAATGGTGAAATGACAGTCTTGAGGAGTCTGGCTTTCATTGCAGATTTGTTACGCTGTCAAACCAGAGCTAAAATTATGCCGACGAAGAAATATTGTACCCTTACTGAAAGAACTGAGATTTTAAGAAAAAGAGTACAATGTGACAAGAGGCACAATAAGCCATATGACACACAAAAAGTGCAGGAATGTTTTGAGAGATGTAATTATCCACACACTATGCATCTTCGCGTTCCATAAGTACAGTCTGATCTACTAAAACTAATTAAGGTGCAAAAATAAAATTCATTTTTCTTTGTAAATGTGTCTTTATATGTTTTGTGTTCTTGCTTGATACACAAAATATTACATAGAATGACAAAGGGCACTGGTGAAGAAGATGTTTTACGAAGGAAGTCGTCTTCTGGGTTTTGGCGCCGTGTATTCTTCGTTTTGGCCGACGTTTCGGAGGATCATCGGCCAAAACGAAGAATACACGGCGCCAAAACCCAGAAGACGACTTTCTTCATAGTCATCGCCGTGAAAACCTCAAAACTTACAAAGATGTTTTATGTTAATTTTATTTTCAAGGATGATTAACCAAAACAGTCCCCAACTTTCTCACAGTTTTCTGCTCATTTCGAAGCACAGAAGAGAAGAAAAAGTGACCTTTTATTTTTAAAATCGCACACAAAAATAATTATTATATCTTACCCAGCTAAATGCGTATTTACTTTCATAAGGAATTATACTGTAACGTGTCTGCTGTGTGACGCGACACGAGTAAATTGCGCGGGTCTTCGGACCGGACCAAATTCTTTTATTGGGCGCTAATTTGTACACTCACTCGTACACTTATTCACTTAGAGCGCTATTACACCGTTTTTTTATTGCTAGTGGGGTGGAACTAAGTCCCTTGTACTGCGGCCACTTCTGGCCTATTGTACAAGCCCCAGATGATAGGTGAGGGTGATTGTGTAGCAATTGGTGGAATGAAGATTGGCAGGGGAAACCGAAGTACTCGGAGAAAACCTGCCCCAGCTCCACTTTATCCATCACAAATCCAATTTCACCAGACCCGGGATCGAATCCGAGCCGCCGTGGTGGGAATCCAGCGACTAACCGCTTGAGCTATGGCGCGGCGCTATTACACCGTTAGTACACCCTGGAACTCTTCTGCAAAGTCTGAGCACAACCTGCTTCTGTCTCGCTAGAGTCGAATCCAAAACTGTGAGTACAAAACTCAGAATCTCTACTGTGATTTCACTCTGAATCTCTTGTGATACTTGTGATTTCTGTGATACTGAACTCTCAAAGTCCAAGTCACATTGCGACTGACGGTCAGTCAGTCAAAGTCTTGGTGTCGAGCCCCATCTGGGGCTCATGACCAGATATTTATTACTGTTTGGCATTTACAGTCTTGTTTTTGTGGGGCGCCCTCTCTGACGAGAGGACGGGTCTGCCTTTTGTATATGCTGCTGGCCCTTGCCAGTGCAGTCTTTCTCGGGTCTGAGTCCCTTGGGACTCGAGACCATATTTTACTGTCTCAGATGTCAGACTTCCCTTTTCGTCGCCTCCTACGACTCGCAGGGTCACGGTGGAGGTATTGGACACCGCCTCCACACGGGGGAACTCTGAAGTCAAAGTCAAAGTCAAAGTCACAGTGCTCTCCAAATCCAGGTCCAAGTCACATTGCGACTGACGGTCAGTCAGTCAGTAAGTCTTGGATCGAGCCATGTCTGGGGCTCATGATCAGATACTTTTTTCTGTTGAACGTTATGGTTTTGTTTCTTGTGGGGCGCCCTCTCTGACGAGAGAACGGGTCTGTCTTGTTTACATGCAACTGGCCCTTGCCAGCGCAGTCTTTCTCGGGTCCGAGTCCCTTGGGACTCGCGACCGTATTTTACTGTCTCAGATGTCAGACTTCCCTTTTCGTCGCTACACCCTTATATATCCGGCGTTCGGACGGAATAGCGAATACCTTATCGCATGGTTAATTTCGTCTATTGTTACGCAACGAACAATCTGTTGTTACGGATATTCTTAGGCAACAGTCTGTTGGTATTCAATTCGTCGCTGTGGGAACTCAACAATTTCCATGTATTGGTTGTTGCTGAATTATGCGTTCCCGTTGCAGCCGTTGCGCAGCGATTGACGTCATATAGCACGTCACAATATTGTTCCCTTTCGACGTTAATTCTCCGATAATTTTATCGAAACTAATATTCCAAATTTTTCTTTGATAAAAGTGGACCCTGAAAGTAAAATGATTAGCCTGAGTCCATTAGCACATGCTCATCAACAAGAAATGCCTTCTAGGCAGGTGTTTTTGTTTCCATTCGACGAGCGATTTTATAAACGGTGCCTGTAACTGATAATAATGGCTGCTGTTTTTTTAAATATTCAGATCGTCTTTACCTTGCCTCGAGGCTGGATTTGAGTAAACAAAATTCAGCTGACGCGAATGGAACAAATGGGCAGAAAAAGAAACCTCTCATAAAATGAAATACTTTCCAACTGAGTGTTTTGCTCTTTATTTTTCATTGTTATTCACTCATTCGAAAGCCACTCTCTTAGTCAGCACACAAATGTACACAGATATCGTGCAAGGACACGTCTAATTCGCAAACAAAACATTAGCATACAATTGTTAATATATTTTCCTGAATTTGTAACATGTCATTAAGATTTAGAGCGTGTTTTGAACGGAATACTTAGGCTTATTTCATTTGGAAGGTTTTTAAATTGATCACTTAATTGAAATAATAGACTATACAGAGTTGCAAGATGGTCCCTAACAACTGAACACGAAATGAGCCCGGAAGATATGTTGTAGCCGGATATTATATGATTTACGAGAAGAAAACAGAAACGTTGATGCAGAAGAATAATTTAACTGCTGCGTCGGACCACCAACCATAGCTACAGTAAGGTGTGCCTCTACGGGTAAAACCGACACATGAGAAATCGAAATGTACACTGGACAAAGTTTCTTTTTGTATCTACTGATTTCTTAGGAACTGTTGATCAATTCCGGCCATACTTTCGATATATCGGCATAACAAAGAGCGTAACTCCTTGTAAAACAACACCGAATTTCAGCCTCAAGATATTTAAGTTGGCTTCATAACCTACACTCTTCGCCAAGCATAATTAGAATTATGAAGTCAAGGAGGTTGAGATTGGCAGGGCATGTAGCAAGCATGGGGGAGAAGAGGATGGTATGTAGAATTTTGGAGGAATAGCCAGTTGAAAAGGTACAACTAGGAAGACCTAGATATTTTGGGGATGATAATATTAAAATAGATATTTGAGGGATTACACATTTCCAAGGGAACGATCCAATTTGGAACTTGGATCACTTTTATGGATTTCTCGCTTGATCACTCGCTTCAACTCAGTAAGTTTCATAACAGTAAAAATGTCTGCTTTACAGATGTCGGAGAACAACGCCCCAAGGCTTATGTCACTTTTTCGCTGACTTCTCGGCTTCCTTAGGGCAGAATTCCAGAGCAGTAAACAGCAATCACCGGATGAAGTATACCTGGAGAAGGGAAAGAGAGAGTGGGGGGGGGGTTGGCGCGGGAAGAAGAACAGGGAGGATGTTAAAAGTCTCGGTGCAGATGAACGTAACAGCTTGAAACCATGGCGGTCCTCACAGGCGTCCTCACAGGCCAGACGGACGGTTCTGGAACAGTCGTTTACCAAAGCAACTGGAACATAAAGTTGATTATCCTCATCCTCCCTGCTATTACACAAACCTATCGTGCGTAAAGGAGGTTGTGCGGGGAAAATGGTAACATCCTAATTTAGACACGCCGGCTCCATGAAAAGGCAGGCTATTATAAGTTAGAAGAAATGCACTGTGAGACTGAGCAGGGGGGGAGGGGCGATTGAGTGTGCTTCAGTCTTCATCATCTGACAGCCATGGTATGTTAACCCTTTGGAGGCGAAGCAGTTTAACAGCACAGTGGTAACTATATGTACCACCTTCTTTACATGACATTTGCAGTCCTACAGGAGAAATATTCTTTTCTATGCAAAGTGCACTTACAGAAAGCGGGTCCATGTGACTTGAAGAGGGGCACGATAATCGTAATGTAGATGTCACTGTGTTACAAGAAGTTCCTATACATTACCCAGTATACTGTCACGTGCCTGAATGTGAATACAGACGGGGTTTGGTTCATTAATTTCATTAAATGGCCATGTACAGTATCGCTAACTCGCGTACTCTGTAGTTCACTACAGCAAGCACTACATTTTTCAGCGTGCTCTCTCTTCACCAATCGTTGTCTGATAACGACTTCCAACGGCGGACGTTCCCCTTTTTTGCTCGCTTAATGGGGTGGGGGTGGAATCCAACTGGGTCCACTCGGCACGGCGGCCACTCATTGGCCTATTGTAGCCTTCCCAGGGTGATTATGATTATGGAGATTTTGGTGGAATGAAGATTGGCAGGGGTAACCGAAGTACTCGGAGAAAACCCGCCCCAGCGCCACTTTGCCAACCACAAATCCCACTTGACCAGACCTGGGATAGAACCCGGGCCGCCCCGGTGGGAAGCCAGCGACTAACTGCTTGAGCTATGGCTCGGCCCTTAGCATTGACGTTCCCTTTACTTTGGATTCCCGAACTGTCCCCGGCCTCAGTTACCAGTTTCTAACACTAACAGCTCACGACTGAACTGCAGTTCTCTAACTCACTAACCAACTCTTCACTCACCTGCACTGCACTGCACTGACTCTCACTAATTTTCCTGTCTATAACATCCTGGCACGGACCGCATAGGAAACATCGTTCATCTGTCAATGCATTGGAGCACGTTAGAAATCTGCTGCATAACAGCAGACGTTGTTTACAGAGTTATTGCTCAGCAACGGGTCTACATACTTGCCGTTGTGAGAACCTGACATCCAATGATTCTATAAACTTTTAGCAACTAAAATCGACGAGTATATTCAAGAGTTGTAAGCCATAAAATCTATGGATTATTTTACCTGCCGCCGTCACTAGGAGGTTTAACATTGTTGTCGCCGTTTTCTTTATAATTCAAAATCTATTTCCTCAGTGAACAACGGTCCAAGCTTCCAAATTGTTTTATACAATTTGCTCGCAAGGAGACATGGTGAACAGTTTGTGTGTGAAGAATCCTGTCTTCTGGGATATAACGCCGTGTAGTCGGTTGACTTTCAGCGGACTACGGAGCGTTATATCCCAGAAAGTAGATCTCTTCATAAGTACCGCTGTGAAAACCTCAAATCCTACAGAATGTTTTTGTATTCTACAGGTATTCGGGAAGTTTTGTTCTAACTCAAGCTTAACGAACTCTTGTCGCTCTAAGTGGGTGCTCCCACAGACTGCGATTAGAGGAGACAGCCTCCAGATTTGAACCGAGTAAACACTCATGAACGGCCAACGGGATCTGCTCCTCCAAACTGGTTGTTAGGCGGAGGCTCAGAGCTCCACACCATGGAAGACTGGCTCGTTACGAAATGTTACGCATACCTGGAACCGGGACAGAGTACGCTGCTGTCATAAACAACGGGAAATTAAAAGGAGAAGGGTGGATAATGCGAAGGCGGAGTGTAGAGGAATGGTGTGTGGGATTTAGGCTGCATTCATCTGATCAGTTGCTGTCTTTGTGAACACCACATCCAATGTTGATTTGGTATTATTACTCAATGTTCACAATCTCATTGGCTGGAATACGTAATTTCAATAGAAAAAGGCGAGTAAAAGACGGATAAAGACGGACTTATGCATAAGAAAGAAAATAAATAAGACATTGCCCGTTTTCATGCTATGTTACAAAAAGGTAAAAAGGTAAAGTTAGCCCTCCAACAGGCCATGGAGGCCCATAGGTGTGTGAGACGTCGAGGTTCCCATATTTTCTCTAGACAATCGGCTCACAGATGGCGGTGAGGTTGTCAGCCTTAGGCGCCGTCGGTCCTTTACCACCAGGAAGATTTCTGATACTTATTTCTGTTAGAGGTTGAGTCGACCCCGGGGCCATAGTGTGGCTGGAAGGATTATGTCAACTGAAAATATCCAATGACCTCATCGGGAATCTAACCCGCTATCTTCCGGCTTGTAGCATAGTTCATGAACCAATAAATTATTTTCTTGATTGAGAAAAATGTTTAGTTAATAATTCAGGTAGAAAAATCTTCTTTTTAAAGTAAAGTCCCTGTGCTTAACTAATTAAGCACTACGCCATGAAGGTGTATGGAGGAGTGGATGTATAGATCCCTGTTTTCTAGACCTTTGCACTAGCTGGAGGTGAGAGGTCAGCTTAACGCCCCGGCCGCTTTACCACGGTACTGATTGGATAGGAGTTTGGGTGAACCCCAGAACCGGTCTGGACGACTTGCAGAAGAATTCTTTACGCTAAGGGGACTCGAATTCTGACCCCTGGGTCGTTCAGCCAGTAGTTAGTCGCTATATCGACGACGCTATCCCGGCTCACTGAAAATTCTTCTATTGGGAAAAGAAATGAAAAGGGAGGTGTGGCTACATTCCACACGACGCACATATCTGTGTGCAGTTGTGATAACCAGCCCTCGCAGTTATTGTAAAGGCCGGAGGGGCGAGGACGCAGGGGCACGGCGAAACGTTTCGAGTGGCCACGAGAGAGAGAGAGAGATGCGGCCTGGCTTCTATCTCGATTGAGATTAGAATCCCGACGTTGAGATTTCTATTACGTTTAGGATAATTGGTGTTATGTTGCCTCCAGGGGGCAAGAACTAAGAGGGGAAACTGTTATTTTGCTTGGAAAATAAAATACTGAGACGATACGTTATTTTACCATCCAACTGCGAGTGGAGGGGGATCCATTTCTTACGGACTACCTGACGCTGGCATCAAACATATGACTCCAGATTGGGGCATGCGCATTGTACTTTTTGTGGGATTAACTTTATGACGTGCCGGTCACGGTAGCCGAGCGGCCTAAGCCATGTACTGTTTTCTCTCGCTCGGAAGCCGGGATCGTGGGTTCGATTCCCGCACAAGGCATGGATGTTTGGTATGCATATGTGTTTATTCTGTGTTTGTGTTGTCCTTTGTCAAGGTACAGGCCTTGTGACGAGCTGATCACTCGTCGAAGGAGACCTAAAGTCTTTAAAATGATCATGAAACTGAAAATCAGAGGCCAGGGCCCACGGGGTCTGTAAAGGCAGTGAAAAAAATAAATGTGACGTCGGCATCCATGTTCTGGTTATTCTCAACTAGTCGCAAAGCTATCGGAACTCTGTATAATGTCGAATAAAGTGGGAAGAATTTGGAAATAAGTTGTCAAGGACTGGTTTGAGGTAGTGTTGTGATGAATTGAAAAGGATGTGAAGGCAGTTATCGTGGCCTGATAGAAGTAATACATCAGAATCTGCCTAGAGAAAACTGAGAAGGCCTCCGCCAGATTAGATGGTGCCCCAGCTGAAATTCGAAACACACATCTCCCGAATACGACTCTAGAATCTCACTGCTAAAGCAACCAACTCGATTATACACTTAGAATTCAAACGAGATTTGCCTAAGATTGTTATACTTCACGTGTATGTGTGTGTCTATAGACAGTGGTTTGATTCTGAATTGGATTTATTGACACCTTAAACACACCACTCGGAACTACAGGCAATTACAACGCTACTGCTCTTCTATACACTTTATACAGGGTGATTCATATAGAACCGGCCCGACGAAATGAGGTGTAATATAAAATATACCATACAGATATTAAAGTAATTTACACATATCTTGGATTGTGTGCCGTGATCAGAGCAGGTGTTGAAAGTGTTCGCCGTTTGCAAGTAGGCGCTAGAAACACTTGCTGTTCAACAGTGTACTCTATGACTGTCGCATGCGCACTGCAGACACGTTTCGGCATTGTCCTTGACCTTGCAGCATAAGGGCTGCCACTGCCGGATCAAGCGCACACCATTCGACTCAGCACGGCCCACGGATTATTATGTCGTAATTGTGAGCGGTTATATGCATCACCTGCGGAATTATTAGCAAATTCATCGGGCCGGTTCTATAAGATTCACCTTGTATTTCACCGTTTCCCCTACTAGCGACTTCAGTTGAGTATCCGTTTCCTGACAATGGATATTAACAGTCTCGCTGAATTACACACCCCAAATATTGCGTTACTATAGCACAAATAAAGTCTTCTCTTCACAACTAGACTTTTAAATCTCAACTGAACTGCGCTTAATAATTCTGATGCCTCAATTCCTCCCCTCCCAAGCTCATATCCTTGCTGGCTGGCGTCTCTATACTCGACTGACTAGTTGCCATTTCTTCGCAATCATCTTCGACTACCATCTCAGGAGACACCTTCAATTCTATTTCAGAGTCAGAGTTATTTTACGACTGACGATTTGCCTCCAATTAATTTGTCTTGGCGCCAAGCGCTTTGCTACTCAAGAGCACAGATTTCTTTTCAATTGAAACCTTGCGGTCATAGTCCTATGTAACATCCTATCTGACGAGAGGATGTGTCTGTCGTTGACAGTTGCTGTTGGCTCTCGCCAGTGCAGTCATTCTCGGGATCGAGTCCTCGTTATATAGCCTCGGGGCGACCCCAAAAGAAAATATTTTTTCAAAACAATTCCTGTATTGTTATGCCTTGCCGTTACATAGATACAGCAGCTATTCTATTGTTGTGTGCGTGTTCATATCCGCGGGAATCTGTTTACCGGGTCGTTGCCTAGCAATGAAGTCTACTCTGGCTCCGCTATTCCAGCTTTCAGGCGTCATGTCACAATACTTCGTTATTCTTTCCTCATGTAATATCAAAATCTAATGCCAATAAGGATGTTTCATGTGGTAGCTAAAAAAACTCGGTTTAGCAGAGTCCTTCTTGAAAACCTAACACTTGCTCAGCTAGACGAGAATTTCCCCGTCTTCTATTGAGGCCAAAGTCTCATTGCTCTGTTCACAAGAGCCTGAACTCTATCGTGACCAACATGATTCCGTTCCATAACTTCTCACACTGCAGGTCCTTTTTAATATTACCTGATTATCATCGCCTTTGTGGCCTAGTGGTCAGAGTTCCTGGCTACAGATCCTGAGGTCCCGGATTCGATTCCTGGCGCTACCATATCAAGAAAATAGTGGCTCCGATCTAGAAAACCGAAATTAACGGCCGTGGGGATTCGTTGCGCTGACGACGCAACACCCTCTATCCGCTAAAGTTGGCACTAACTTCGCCAACAAGCGGCGGTCGCTCGGTCGGTATAGTTCGCTTGTGGACTACAGGCCACGGAGTTTGTTTTGGTTTGTTTTGTTTCGGAGTGGTACCTTCCATTAAGATTTTCCGATCAAAATCTCGAATCACTTCTCGTCTCTTCTATGCGTGCTATATGCCCAGCTTATCTCACTTCCCTTGGATCGATCATCGTGATAATATTTGGATAAGAGTAAAACTTTGGGCGAGCGGCCATGTTAAATTTGGGCCAGAAAGCGACGTTTCTGCATGCTACACAACAGGGTTCCACAGTTGAAGCGGGAGTGAGGATCGCTCCATCTGGCTTGACTCTCCTTTGACCAAGCGCGCCAGTAAGAGTATGTACATAGGCCTATGAGCCGCATCTGTTCGGCCTCGACACTGACCCCAGTGCTAGAGACAGAGCAAGTATTCCAAACGTTAGTTTCTGACTCACTTTATTGCCCTCGATTTTGGTGTATTTATTCATTAATTAGCTTCAAATAGTACAAATTAAGAAGCTCCTCACTATCCAGTTTCCTCGAACCTCCTGTTGCTTCCTCCCTAATAGATCCGAACGTTATCATTAACATCGGCTAGTCGTGTTTCGTGAATCGATAATTGACGTAACACCAAAGCTCCCTACAAAGGGAAATCCCTGTAACGGTCGTTCTCAAGTCAAACGCAATACTTGTACTCTGTGTCCTGTAGATCTGGCTCACTGCAGTCACATTGACGCCTTGGTCTCAGAGCCTTTAATATTTCGAAGAATCTAAAATTAATTTGCATTAATATTTTACTGTCTCTAAGAAAGGTTGGAGCAAAATAATGGCTCTGATAGTATCCTTCAACGAAGAGAAAGCGAGGCAATTACGAAGGCCCATCCGCTTGAACTGCGTGAACTGAAAACATCGGCATAGTTTTTGGGTGTCTCTTGCGTTGCCGTCGGGGATCTGAAGCGGTCTGAAAGCTAATGTGTCTGGAAATGAATAGTAGAACGGTCAAGGTCTACAATTTCTACTTATCGCTTTCCTCGCCTTCTCTTCGTTGGAGGATAACATACAACTAATCGTCAAGACGAACATAAACACAGTCAATCTTAGTTACTCTATTATGGTCAGGGCATGTAGCATAAATAAGGGAAAGAGGAATGCATAGGAGATATTGGCGGGAAAGCCAGAAGGAAAGAGAACATTAGGAAGATCAAGACGTAGGTGGGCGGATAATATTAAAAAGGATTTTATATATAGGATGTAGTAGAGTGGACTGGATTGATCTAACTCAGGATATAGATCAGCGGAGGGCTTTTGTGAACACGGTAATGAATCTTCGGGTACCTAAAAATGCTGAGAAATTCTTAAGTAGATGCACAACTGGTGGCTTCTCAAGAAGGGCTCAGCTCCATGAAGTTAATTATTTTAGCTACGGTGGTTAACCGACGGCTTCCTGTCGCAGTGATACGGGTTCGGACTCAGGTCAAGTCATACGGGAAATATGCTGGATAAATTGGCACTGGGGCCAGTTACGGTAGCCGAGCGGTCTAAGGCATGTACTGTCTTCGCTCACTTGGAAACCGGGATCGTGGGTTCGAATCCCACTCAGGGCATGGATGTTTAGTTTGTGTGTGTGCGTTTTTCTGTGTTTGTGTACAGGTAGAGGCCTTGCGACGAGCTGATCACCCGCCCAAGGAGTCCTACCGAATGTGTAAGGTCTAGAAAACCCGAAGTGAACGGAGAAGTTCATGGAGGTAGGCCTAGGCCCACTACGGCTGTAGTGCCAGGGAAAAAAAGAATTGGGACTGGAGTAGATTTTCTCCGGGCACTAGTGTTTCCCTTATCAGCTCCCTTTCAATCAACTGTTCCTTATTAATTTATAATGCTATTATCGAAGACATATACTTTAGAAACTGACAGCGTTGTGAGATAACCATCCAATTCAGTGAATGAAAAACAAAATCATTAATTAGCCTTGGAGCGGTACGCGTCACAACAGTTAGTACAAACGCTCATATGCAGAGTGTTCTGACCTAACAAACAGGGCAATTAACTTAAGTATCAAATGCAAAATGTCACTTACCGTTCACTGTGTTAAGTGATAATGAGCTAAGAATGGAAAAGGAAAACTATCAAAGAACTTAACCGGCGTAGCAGCCCTTCATATATTCCTTGAATCTGGAAGACTTTTGTGATGAACATTACAGCGGTCCACGATTAAACATAACATGTGTAAGTTCCCCAACCTTAGTGTTAAATGTTTCATGCGGGTTGCCCACAGCTAATGCTGTGACTTAGCATGAAATTACTCTTGAAGAGAGAGAGAAGCCGGTAATGTTCTATGTGGAAGATTCTTCAGGTCTCTGTAATCTCCCCTCTACTTCATGTTGTGCTCTACCCCGGGCAAATCATAGTCTACAAAAATGGGGTTACTTGCAAGTTCCGGTTGGTCAGACTGAACTTGTATCTCAGTCGCCCTGCTTTCTCGAACCCCGATCGAGTTCCCATCTGGAATTGTAACTGTAGGTACAGGTGCGATTAGCGCCTGAAATAGGCAGTATCAATTTTCCCACCAGAATATAAAAGTGAAATAATTATTTGTTCATGAAGTTGGGGAAGGAAACGTGAAGCAGACAGGCACATACTGCGTGAAAGTTTGATATGGGAACTGGCTATAGGTGTGGGTTGATTTAGAACAAGGATTGTCCAAAACAGCAGATGTAAACCATCCAGGAGTACAGTCATGTACTTGTCATGTGTTTGTGATTGCGTTGAAAATGGTTCGGATAATTTTAATATTTATAGTGCCCCTCGTCAGTAACCCTCATCGGCTGGCGCAAGCACGTAATATAAGTCGCTGAAATACATGCCATGTGCACCAAAAGTCAAATCTACCATGGCGGTACACATTTTTTTTCCCTGGCACTACAGTCCCAGTGGGCCTAGGCCTACCTCCATGAACTTCTCCATTCACTTCGGTTTTTCTAGATCTTACACATTCGGTAGGACTCCTTGGGCGGGTGATCAGCTCGTCGCAAGGCCTCTACCTATACACAAACACAGAAAAACGCACATACACAAACTAAACATCCATGCCCTGAGTGGGATTCGAACCCACGATCCCGGTTTCCAAGTGAGCGAAGACAGTACATGCCTTAGACCGCTCAGCTACCGTGACCGGCGGTACACATTAATCAGTCTAAATTTTCTCGAAAATAATGCATTTTGCAGCAACAGAGCGAGAACATAAAGAATATATTTTACAATTTCTGTTTATAATATTGATGTGGTAAGTAATAAGGGAGAAAAGTCAAACGGTGTACTTAAATTTCGCGTCTCTGTATTTTCTACCGAGCTAAATTGGACCTGTAAGACGAGAACATTTGAGAATAAAAATGTCTAGCGAATATATTTGGAGCCGAGATAGAAAGTAAGAGGGGAGAGGAGAAGACTGCGTTGCCGAGAATATTTCTAATTTGTACTCTTCATCAAATACTACTAGGATAATCAAATCAATAGGTGCGGAATTGGCGGGCATGTAGCACGCATAGAATTGAGGGAAAACGCATAGAAAATTCTAGTTTGCAGAACCTGAAGAGAAGGCTTAACTTTGACATATTAGCTTAGGTAAAGGTGAAGGTGAAGCTATCCCTGTAACAGGCCGTGAAGGCCCATAGGGTTGTGAGACGTCGAGGCTCCCACATTATCTAGACAATCGGCTCACAGATGGCGGTAAGGTTGTCAGCCTTATACACCGGCCGCCCTTTACACTCAGAAAGACACCTGGTACACATTTCTGTTAGAGGCTGAGTCGACCCCAGGGCTGTAGTGCGGCTGGAAGGATTATATAAAATAGAAAAATCCAATGGCCACATCGGGACTCGAACCTTCGACCTCCCAGCTTGTAGCAACTACATCAACTCTACCGCTGGCCCCCAATTAATGAATCCCCGGATTCTGCAAAAGGTATATGAAGTAGAGTTTTCCTGTACTTATTTAATTAAGCACTGCGCCATGAAGGCTTATGGGGAGTTGATGTATAGATCTGCTATGTGCTTGGCTTCGGCTCTAGTTGGGAGTGAGTGGTCAGCTTCACGTCCAGGCTGATTTACCCCTCTATTCATTGGATACGAGGCTGGGTGAGCTGAACGATGTGGAGAAGAGAAAAATCTGTTCCATACCAGGACTCGAACTCGGACTCCCTGGCCGTCCAGCCCACAGCCAGTCGCTATACCGACTGCGCCATCCCGGCTCCCGTAAAATGCTCTTAAATTCCATAATTTCTTTGTCTGCTGAGCGACTGTGAGCTTTGCTGGTTCTGAGGTTTTCAAAGCGACGGTTATCGAGAATCATGTCTTCTGCGATATAACGCCGTGTAGTCTGCTAAAAGTCAACCGACGTTTCGGAGGAACATGTCGCCTCCACCTTCTACAGAGCTATAGGTTTGCTACCTACTTCATGCTTGTTTCTTTCTAGGCTTATTCTTCAACCCTGACGGTAGAGCCAACATGTTTCTTCGAAGCGTCGGTTGACTTTCGGCGAACTACAGGGCGACAGATTCTAGTTCATGACGTTACGGATATCGTAGATTGCAGGAACTATTATGCCGAACGGGCAAGGACAGAAAAATAATGCAAAGGTAAAATTTTTCCTTGTACTTAACTAATTAAGCACTACGCCATGAAGGCGTATGGGGGAGTGAATGTATAGATTCACATTTTCTTGACCTAGGCACTTGCTGGAGGTGAGTGGTCGGCTTCGCGCCCCAGCCGTTTTACTCCCGGGGAAAGAGCCCACGCTAACCATTGGATGAGAGGTTGGGTGGACTCCAGAGCCGGTCTGGATGACGTGGAGAAGACAATTCTTGACCCTACTGGGACTCAAACTCCGACCCCTCGGTCATCCAGCCCGTAGCCAGTCGCTATACCGACTACGCTATCCCGGTTAAAACGCCCTTAAAATTCACCAGTCAGTTTGTGAACTCTACTAGGAGAATATGAAAAAGGTTATGGTCTTCCACAACAATTTATGTCCATATTTACACTGCAACCGTCGGTTATTTGTCTTTGTATTGTGTCATGTAGGCCGTTTCTAGGAAACGGTTTGGCAAACACGTTTCCGCGGAGATACGATTCTTGAGCACACACCATCGCTGGGTGTTAAATAAATGTGTCCATAGATACGCGAATGGAAACTGTAGACTCCTGGAAACCAGCTCGTTGCTGTGGAAGCAACAAACGTGTCCATGGATTTTCCCAGTATACCGCTGAACTATTTAAGCGGCCGTTCAGATAAGAACGCATTCATTCGCATGTGAGGAGTCATTCGTAAGTCAGTCATAGTTCAAAGCAGTCGCAATAGAATGCAGAACCAAGAGCTGAGTGCTTCGTAGATCTGAACCAATTCAGTCACAGGAGAAGACAGACTAGAAAAGAAGACAAGGGTAGTCCAGTCAGAATGGATCGGGTCTTAAGCAGGCATTTACGGTGAGCTGCTGTAATTGATTGTGATTAAGAGTGATTGTAAAAGAAGGTGTCAATAAATCCAGAACCCGTTATTATTAGTCACGAGGCCATTAAATCTTGACAGTATTATCCAGTGTTATACATACAACATTGGACTTGTCGAAAATTATTTAAAATAAAAGTTACAGGTTTTAATGAGGTTCATGTCTTGTGACAATTCCCACTTCATTGAACAGTCAAATCTTAAAAAAAAAAAAAAAATGGCTAACTTCGATTTGATCTTCATTAAGGAAAAATAGTCTTTTTATTTCTGCTGATCTTCACCTGAGTGAAACGTGATCATGCCCCTGAAACAGCAATGTTGTCGGGAATTCTGAATTTTTAGTCTTGTGCTGAGCTCTTAAATTTTAAATTTCGGATCACTGATTCGATAAAGCGCTATGAAAGTTGTAATTAACAATTCAAGTCCAGAAAATGTTACGCTCTTATCGCAACAAATCTGCTCTATACTTCATTGTTGCAGTTAAAACTTTAAATGCTACAGTGTTTCGTAATAGTAATTGCATGCCTTTATAAATGTCGCAGAAATAAAAGCTACAACAAAGTGACAATAAAACTAAACTAAATGTCAAGTACTGCCAACATCCGCAACTGAACACGTGTAAGTACTCGTATGTGTGCATTCTAACTTAAACTAATTGCACTCACTTCGAGCAGTGTCGAAGTAACGTTTTTGTATGCAACAAGGACAGGCAAAAGGACATTGTGATCCTCAAAGGAATATTGTATTATATTTCAGAAAACTGTTACATTGAGGCACTATTTTAATTGTAAAGTATTTCGTCTGTAATGCAACGAAGTCAATCCTTTATTAAAATGCAGTAACATATATTTTATTCATTAGAAAGTGTTTTTTAAATATTTTAAATATCATTAACTATGTACATTTGATGCCACTGCTACATGTTTGAGCCCCATACGGGCCATCATCAGGCAACACTTACTTGTATTATTTTGAGAGGCCACTGCATTGTACACGTTGTCCTTCGTACCCTGAGGCACGTTGTTTATGTTGTTATTTGTTTCGTAGGTTATTTCCTTCCTGTTTTTAGCGGCCGTTTCAATGTTCCCTTTTAGTGTGTTGTTCACTTTAGTTGTGTGTGTCTTTTGCTGACTGTTCGTACGAAGCAAATTAACAACAACAACAACAACAAATATGTAGCAATGACATCAAATGCAAATAGTTAATGATATTTAAAATATTTGACGAACACTTTTTAGTGAATTAAATATATTTTAGTTTATTTTTAAAGATAGGATTGACTTTGTTGCATTACAGACAGAATACTATACTATTAAAATGTTTCAAAGTAAATTTCTCTGGAATGAATTTCACAAGAACGAGCCTTAGAACAAGACAGACAAGACGGCAGTTCAGAGTCCCACCATAACAGACGTAACTTCTAAAATCCTTAAGGATGCGCTTGCCTAGTGGATCCCTGTTAAGGCTCTAGTCAGTCTAGATGTACTACCACCAGCTTTGTTCTATGATGTCGCTGAATCCCGTACATGACGTCACTGATTCGAATGACTACCTAATCTGGGACCTTCCATGAAGGTTGGAGTTTGGCCGAATTTCATTTAGTCTGGGTTGGGAGACAGTGCAAAATTCGGTTAGCCTCCTCAGCAAGCAGACGCAGCGCACTTTCTTCTGCGGCTGGCTTTCACGTCTTCGCCGTCTTGCATCTATGTCTTCCTCCAAATGTTGATTCTGGCCTGCGTTTTGCTAAAATCCAGCTTCTGATTACGTAACTTCACATGGCCTTCACCAGGCCTGAGCCTCGAGTTGGTCCGAGACCCTATATTGGGTTGGAGTCAAGCTCACCCGGACCTTGCTGATAAGAACTTCCTCCTCTTTCTCGCTTGTAGCCTTTGAGACTAAAATGTCGTTTTTCCTGGGTGTTCCAATCTCGACAGGAACACCCTCGATGCAGGATCGCCTAACGTCTGTTTCGCAGCCATCGAAGATGGTACCGTCATCGTCTTTTCCGTTGAATTTCTTTCACTCCGAAAGTAAGGACGGCGTATTTCTTCCACCTTCAGCATCATCCTCTGCAATGAACACATCTCACTCTGTAATTCAGCACGGCAGTTTTCTTTCGTCTTAAAAAAAACTCCGTGACCTGTAGTCCGGAAGCGAACTATACCGACCGAGCGACCGCCTCTTGTCTGTGAAATTAGTGCCAACGTTTGCGGATAGAGGGTGTTGCGTGTTCAGCACAACGGATTCCCGCGGAAGTTAATCCCGGTTTTATAGACCGGAGCCGCTATTTCCTTGAAATAGCTCCTCAATTATCCTCATGAGGCTGAGTGGATCCCATTCAAGACCCACTGCTTCTCATAAAATCTGGTAGCGCCGGGAATCAAACCCGGGACATCTAGATTTGTAGCCAGGAACTCTTGGCCACTAGACCACAGAGTCGGTCTTTTCTTCCACCTTAACCATCCTCTTCAATGCTTCCATCTTAGTTTGAAGGTGAGCATAGCATCCATCATTCATCTTCATAAATTTCTTCACTGAATAGATCTCACTCCGCAAGTGTGTACGGCGTTTACCTCCCGTCTCCTGCATGTACCATCATCCCTTCTCTCAACTCCAGCATGAAAGTTTCAACACCGTGCATCCACTGCCTCTGCGGTAACAACTTGTTTTCTGTCCCTTCCTTCCTATGCTAGCTCCGCTGCATCACTAACGACGTGACAATATCGCTGAGGCTGTTACACGGCACGTGTTCTGCGAAGCTCCTCCACCGAAACTCCCAGGAGGGCGCTATTTCCCTCCTGTTTGCTGTGACGAGTTTTCCGAGTGGGACTCGTTCAGATGCTGGGATTGCGAAGCATCATGAGATAATGCCCGACACTGCCATTGTTCCTGTCTTCACTCTTTCCATATTTTTCAAGCCTCGCTCTTCCTGGCATGAATTTATGACACCAGTTGTCACGTGTTAGTGAGTCAGAGTCATAGTTACTTTATGACTGGCGGTTTGCCGTCAATCAGTTCGTCTCGGCGACAAGCCCCTTGAGACTCACGACCAGGTGATTTTTTTAAACTAAACCGTTGCGGTCATAGTCCTACTGTAACATCCTCTCTGACGAGAGGATATATACTTCATTTACAATTGCTGCTGATCCTCACCAGCGCAATCATTCTCGGGTACGAGCCCTGCGGGGTCACGACCATCTTTAATCTCTCAGATTGGAGACTCCCAGAACCTGGAGAGCCAGGTACCTGTATTTATATCCCCCAGGAACAGGATGGCCCAGTTATACCCTTACGTGTTAGTGATCCAAGTCCAAGTCACATTGCGACTGACGGTCAGTCAGTCAGTAAGGCTTCGTGTCGAGCTCCATCTGGGGCTCATGACCAGATATTTATTAGTGTTTGGCATTTACGGTCTTGTTTTTGTGAGGCGCCCTCTCTGACGAGAGGACGGGTCTGCCTTTTGTATATGCTGCTGGCCCTTGCCAGTGCAGTCTTTCTCGGGTGTGAGTCCCTTGGGACTCGAGATCATATTTTACTGTCTAAGATTTGAGACTTCCCCTTTCGTCGCCTCTTACGACTCGCAGGGTCACGGTGAAGGTATTTGACCGCCTCCACATTGGCAATGTTAGTGATTAAACGTTTTCCCGTTTATAACCCCTCGGCACGGACCGCTCAGTAAACACCGTAAACTCTATCGTTGCGTGTGTATATGTTTCGGGTATTACGTAGCAACGGCCGTTGTTTACAGAGTCGTCGCTTAGCGACTGGTCTACATGCTACAATATAAATGATTTATAAATATTTAGCTATTTACCAATAAAATAATACTTTCCTGATTCCAACACAAGAAGGTCCACTGATCTATCGAGAGACACCATTTTCTTACTCAACATTTTCATCTTACATTTACTTACTTTTGCTATAAGAATGCATTTAGCTCATGACCAAGGAGAATTCCATTGTTACCTGCTGCCTTATGACCTCGTGAAAATTAAAATGATTTATAACGAAATAAGGTAAACTTTCCCAATTTCATGACACACTACACTTCGCGATAAGACGATCTCAGATGGCCATCAAAGTAGGTAGGCGGAGCCATCTGTGGATAACTGTTAAAATCAACTCTTACGTACACAGTCCACCTAATTTCATGTCGAATTTAAAGTGTCAATTTACCTATCAAAATAAGATTACAGAAGAAGCTGGACAGGATATCACATACAAAATATGCATAAATTATATATGTCTTGTTATTTATATCTGTGACTAATCCTTCACCCTATATTTAACACCGAATGCCTTCGGATATGAAGAACCTGTTTTTCTTATCTGACCGTCCGAAATTTTCGAAATAAAAAACACGTGCCAATTAAACTTAGGCGCTTGATTCTGAAATTGATGTCAGCTTAATTATTGATGTTTACAAAACATCAATATTGTTCCGACTCTTAGGGATATTGGTTGTCAAACACAAATAACTATGATGACTACAACTCAAATTAAAATTTATTACTGTTAGGTGATGAAATTGCTTCCAAGATATTACCAGACTAGACTAACAAGTTGCTACAGGAAGCGGTGCTGGAATCCTATGAATAGAGCATGATATTCTCGTCCGTCTATTGGGGCTAGATTCTGAACGTACCTAACAGAAAATAAAGCCCAAGAAACAATCGTAGTGTGACATGACGCCTGAAAGCCGGAATAGTAGAGCCAGTGTAAACGTTCATTGCTAGGCAATGGTTCGGTAAACGTGTCCCCGCTGCAACGAATACGTACGCAATAATCGAAGTATTTTTGTGCTATAATGATGGCAACAGTGTTTTCTGTTGGGTCCGATCAGAGGCTATATAACGAAAATTCAAGGAGGTCTGAATTAGAGTTGAGAGTCTCGTTAGACGGCAGTCGAAGATGATTGAGAAGAAATTGCAACTGGCAGTCAGCTGAGTTTTGAGACGCCAGCCTGCCAGGACATGAGCTTCGGAGCAGAGGAACTGAATTGAAAAATTGAGGCATCAGAATTACTGAGTGCAGTTCAGTTGAGATTTGAAAGTCTGGCTATGAAGAGAAGACTTTGTGTGTGCTATAGTACAGCGATACTTGGAGTGTGTAATTCAGTGTACAGTTCCTGTATTAAAATCTGTTGCCAGGAAACTGATAGTGGAGACTGTAATAGACTGAGTACACAAGCGTTTTCAGCAGTGAACTTAAAAAGTATGGAGCTGAGCGGTAGCTCGATATTACTTCTAATTACGAGTTGGGCGTATAAGTATAATAAATCCAAACATCCAATCCAAACCCCGTCTAATAGTCACCTAAACTTACTTACTTATTTACTTACCCATGGAGCCGCCAATTCTGCAGCTACTCAAGAATTTACCAGCATTTTATGGAACCCGAAGATTCTTTACCGTGTTCACAAGAGCCCTCCAGTAGTCCTTATCCTGAGCCAGATCAATCCAAGCCATAACATCCCATTTTATCTCTCTAAGATCCATTTTAATAATGTCCACCCACCTACGCCCTGGTCTTCCCTGTGGTCTCTTTCCTTCTGGCTTTCCCACCAATATCCTATACGTATTCCTCGTCTCCACCATTCGTGCTACATGACCTGCCCACCTCATCCTCCTTGACTAGATCATTCTAATTATACTTGGTGAAGAGTACAAGTTATGAAGCTCTTCATTATGCAGTTTTCTCCAACCTCCTGCCACTTCCTCCCTCTTCGGTCCAAATATTCTCCTCAGCACCCTGTTCTCAAACATCATCAGTCTATGTTCCTCCCTTAATGTCAGAGACCAAGTTTCACAACCATACAGAACCACATGCAAAATTATAGTTTTATATATTCTAATTTTTATGTGTTTGGACAGCAGACGAGAAGACAGAAGGTTCTGGACTGAATGGTAGCAAGCATTACCCGAATAAATCTCCTCTTAATTTCCTCCTGAATCAGGGTTTGATCTGTTATCGTCGTTCCCAAATATCTGAACTGCGCCACATTTTGAAAACATCTGTTACCTATTTTTATATCATGATTTTGCCCTGCATTTTGGTGACGAGACAGCAACATATACTGCGTTTACTTCTAGACCAACCTCTTTACCTGCGTCAGTTAATAGGCACCTCTACATGTGACAATATACGTATTTACAGTGCATTCCCGTAACTTTCAACGAAGGCAGTTCTCCAGGCAACCATCTTGCACATAATGTCTGGAACAAGACTGGCACTGCTGTCGGTGCTACCTGCGCGGGCACCAAAGTACACGCTCTGCTAGCGCCAATGAAGGCGCTGTGTACAAGCGACCGACTAGTTCCATGACGCAGAGGTTTTCCTTTTTTCTTGATCTGTTTAAGGACGCTTTCAATATCGAGACTTTATATATATATATATATATGTAGCATCGGATGGCGGAATGGTCGTTGAATGAAAACTTGGGAAGGATTTGGAAGAAAGCTACAGTAGCGTATTCCAAGTACTGTCCCTTAATTTTCCTAGATGGACTGAGGAAAACCACAATGAAATCTCATTCACGGCAGTCCACGTCCCAGTCGAGATTCGAACCGAACACTTAGCGAATACAGCCTTCAATTTTACCCCTAGGCCAACCTATTCATCCAAAGGCCACGCCATAGCTCAAGCGGTTAGTCGCTGGCTTCCCACCGCGGCGGCCCGGGTTCGATCCCGGATCTGGTCAAGTGGGATTGGTGGTGGATATAGTGGCGTTGGAGCGGGTTTTCTCCGAGTACTTCGGTTTCCCCTGCCAGTCTCCATTCCACCAAATTCTCCATCGTCATAATCATCCGAGGCAAGTACAATAGGCCAATCAGTGGCTGTCGTGCCAAATGGGCCCATTTGGACTCCACCCCCCCTAAGCGAATTAAAAAAAAAAGTACCGGTTCAGCTAGTCCAAAAATTCAGCGCCTATGAACTAGGTAGATCCAAACACGTATTCCTTAACTCAGACTCCAATATTATGCTCCCATCTTCCCCCAGATCAAACAAGTTGTCTCTTGTTGGATTTAAGGTTCTCTGAGCGGTAACAAAAAGATTATGGTGCTCTAGGTTTTAGTGTTCAGCTCGCCTCCTCCTTCGGATGGTTTCTTGCTTGGTATAACCGTCGGCCCAGAAAACGGAAGCGATATTTTCCTCTGAAATATCGGGCTTTTTCTGAACCACACGGCGTTACAACCAAGTAGCCTTTTCCGTTCAGTTTTTCCGACGAAATATTTATAAGTATTTCTCATTTCTTTAATAAAATGAAGCAAGAAAAATATACGCCAATGTAGGCTATGTTTTTCTCTGACATTAAGGGAGGAACATAGACTGAGGGTGTTTGAAAGCAGGGCGTTGAGAAGAATATTTTTTTTCGGTAGAAGGATGAAGTGACGGGAGGTTGGAGAAAACCGCATAATGAAGAGCTTCATAACTTGCACTCTTCTCCAAGTATAATTAGAATGATCAAGTCAAGAAGGATGAAATGGGGAGGATATGTAGCATGCATAGAGGGAAGAGGAATGCGTATAGGATATTGGTGGGAAAGCCAGAAGGAAAGAGCCCATTAGGAAGACCAAGACATAGGTGGAACGAGAACATTAAAACGGATCTTAGAGAGACAGGATGAGTTGGTATGGACTGAATCGATATGGCTCAGGATAGGGACCAGTGGAGGGCTCTTGTGAACACGGTAATGAACCTTCGGGTTCCATAAAATGCTGGTAAGTTCTTGAGTAACTGCACAATTGGCGGTTTCTCAAGGTCTCAGCCCCATGCAGAGAGTGGGATATGTTTTTAGGTCGGTCTCTATAACAGCGTGGGTAGCTTTGCCATTAAGAAACTAACTGCACTATTGTCAGCCGGTCGGTGATACTGCTCAACATTACCGCTCTGCTAAGTGCGCTTATCAGTAGTGATTAGAGCGCAGCTAACCGCATGGAAAGGCTGTGTGGTGGAGAGGTACAGAAAATATTACAGTGGCATTTGCGATATCAACGGCGCCATTTCGCGTCGCCGCAGACTGCAGCTGTTGGTTATGATATGGATCATTCATAGGTCACTTGAACAATGCAGCGTAAATTACTATTTAATGTAATGAATGCACAGCTTCTCAATACGTCCGACTCAGAAAGTGTGTATGAATCTGAGCTGTGCAGTTCTTGGTCTGCATGCCCATTCGCGTACGGGTCGTCACACAGATTATTATTATTATTATTATTATTATTGTTGTTGTTGTTGTTATTATTATTATTACCAACGTGGTGTGTAAAGATCTCGACATATTTGCAGACGGATCGGTTTCTCTGAATCATATTTTACAAACGTGTACCAAACCTTTTAGAGTGTTATTGGATTAGTGTTTTCATTAACTACAAATGTGTACACCTCGGATAACTTTAATTTTCTTATGTAATTGGTTTTAAATTATTGACTTGTTATTAATTTTATGCTATCACTCCCAGTTGTCTTATCTTAGTATTTAGTTACTAATAGCATTAGCAACATTCATGATAATTCATAATTCATAAAAGTATGTATATATTTAAGTCTTCTTTAGATTTATGCTCACAGATTTATTTCTGTCATATTTGTATTTTGTTTTAATTATTTTTCTGTATATACTCCTGCTAACTTTGTAATTGGCCACTGTGCTATTAAGTTATTGCACGTAAATAAAGATGAATTGAATTGAATTGAATTCAATTATTAAAAGCCGGGATAGCATAGTCGGTACAGTGACTGACGACTGGACGACCGAGTATTCGGGGTTCAAGTCCAAGTAGGTTCAAGAATTTCATCTTCTCCACGTCGTCCAGACCGGCTCTGGGGTCCACCCAAACTCGTATACAATGGGTACCGGGGACTCTTTCCGCGGGGGGTAAAGCGGCAGGAGCGTGAAGCTGACTACTGGCCTCCAACTAGTGCCGAAGTCAAGAAAATGTAGATCTATACAGCCACTTCCCCATACGCCTTCATGGTATAATGATTACTTAGTTAAGAACAATTTTCAATTTTCAATTGACCTAATCCTTCCAGCCACACTATGGCCCTGGGATCGACTAAGCCTCTAACAGAAATGAGTACCAGGAATTAATTAAATAATTTGCCTGGGGAGTAAAGCGCGGCCGGCGCGTAAGACTGACAACCTCACCGCCATCTTTGAGTCGATTGTCTAGATAATGTGGGACCCTCAACGTCTCACAACCCTATGGGCCTTCATGGCCTGTTACAGGGATAGCTTTGCTTACTTTTTTTTACTTTTACTCGTACTTTACCTCACAGAAACCTGCATCTCCACTATAAACACGAATTTATTAATGCTATTTAGGGAAATAATTGCTGTTTATTCTGAGAGTCACATAAATCACAAATACATCCACGTTATGATCAAATTTTATCTTTTAACGATGGAGCGCGTGGTACATGCGGTTATTTGAGCGCTCCGAAGGCTTAGTACACCAACCCTTGTTATTTTATGAGTTGCTTCTTCTTCAGTGGCACGGCTAGGACGGCTAGGACTGATGTGAGCGAGGCTAGAAATGAAGCAAATGCACACATCTACTGGACGGCGGAAAAGGGAATGAATGCAGTGTTCAATCTGTGCTATCTTGCCGTTAGCCTGTCGCTTAAATTTCAACGTAAAACACAAACAAACCAAATGATTACTTACTCAAGAATGGTAGAGCCATACCTCCACTCCCCCATAAGTCTTCGTGTCATGCTACTTATTGGATTAAGCACACGGGCAAATTGAGACAGCTCAGTCTGAATAGCGAGGGGTTACAGCCTCACGGCCTGGGTTCAGTTCCCGGCAGAGGCAAGAAATATTCTCCACTCCACAGCATCCAGACCGGTTTTGGAACTCACCGGGGTACCGCGGGTAAAGTCGAGGTCAAAATTATGGAGCTATACATTTACTCCCCCATACTTCCTCATAGAGTAGTGATGAATTAATTAAGCACGGTGATAACTGTACCTTTTACAAGAACAATTTTGCCAGAATCAAGTCTCGGAAACTTTGCGTTTTGAAATATGAAGAGGACGGTGTTTTAGATAAAACAGGACGATAGATAATGTCCAGAAACATAGCATTTGTATTAATGTACCTTACTCATGGAGCTGAGCCCTTCTGGAGGAGCCGCCAATTTCGCAGCTACTCAAGAATTTCCCAACATTTTATGGAACCCGAATGTTCATTACCGTGTTCACAAGAGCCCTCCACTGGTCCCTATCCTCAGCCATATCGATTCAGTCCATACCAACTCATCCTGTCTCTCTAAGATCCGTTTTAATGTTCTCGTCCCACCTATGACTTGGTCTTCATAATGGTCTCTTTCCTTCTGGCTTTCCCACCAATATCCTACACGCATTTATCGTCTCCCCCATTCGTGCTACATGACCTGCCCACCTCATCCTCCTTGACTTCATCATTCTAATTATACTTGGAGTAGAGTACAAGTTATGAAGCTCCTCATTATGCAGTTTTCTCCAACCTCCTGTCACTTCTCTCTTCGGTCCATATATTCTCCCCAACACCCTGTTCTCAAACACTCCCAGTCTATGTTCCTCCCTTAATGTCAGAGACCAAGTTTCACACCCATACAGCACCACAGGAAAATCACATAAAATCGTAATTAAGATATAAAAGTTTGTTACGATGGTACATTAATTTTCTCGTATTAATGTACGTCAACGTCTCATTCGTTCCACTTTCTCCAGTCTTCAGTTACTTCCTCCCTCGTCCCAACTTTTTCTCCTTGCCACCTTGTCCTGAAGCACACCGTGTAGTCTGGTAGATTGTTGAGAACGTTTCAGTGTAACCTGCAATTCCATTCTCGAAACAAAAGGGCGGGAAGTTCCTTCGAAAAATTGATAACGATATACCAGACTTTACGGCGCCACATCTCAGAATACAGTAATCTTCATAGTCACCATCCTGAGAACCTCAAAGCTTGCGCCCTTAGGGTTTGCGCTCAAATTTCACGCTCATACAGAGACCATTCCTATATTGAAACAGTAATTGTGTTTTTTCACCGGCTCTGCAGCCCACTTGGGCCCTGGCCCCTAACTTTCAGTTTCATGATCACTTTGCAGATGGTAGGACTCACTGGACGAGTGATCAGCATGCCTTAGACCGCTCGGCTACCGTGACCGGCCAGTAATTATGTATAGCGCATTTTAATCTGTTTACTGAGACGACACGAGACGGAAATACAAAGGGATCCTTAACCGGCTGCCAGCAAAAATTGCCTGAACTTAATCTGCTCTTTAACATGATGCATGTAATTCTGTCTTCTCCCAGCAACGACTATGAAGAGTAAAAGGTAAATTTGCCCCTGATAAAGGCAAAAGGGCAAAGCTGCCCCTGTGCTTAACTAATTAAGCACTAAGCCATGACAGCGTATGGAGGAGTGGGTTCATAGATCCACATTTTCCACTACGAAGAGTAGCCTATATTATCTTGTGCGATGTGACGTCATGTTGAACCACTACTACCAACTGCCTCCAGCTTCAGGGTCGAAGACAAACAAAGCTGTTGCTCGCTTCTTGTTCATTATTTGGCTTACACTTCCGACGCTGAAGCTGGAAGTACAAAATTCTCCCGAAATGTCAGTTAACTTCTGTCAAACCACACAGCGAAATGTCGCATGAAGTAATACAGTGCGTACAATCAAGTGCGCGCCGCGGCTGCAATTTGCCGTGAGTCATTGCAACTCCTCCCCGCGACTGGATCCGTTCTGCGGTGGTATGACTCACGGCAAATTGCAGCCGCGGCGCGCACTTGATTGTACGCACTGTAGTTTAAATTCTGATTCCCAGGCATTTGCAACAGTTCAGGAGGATTCTTGTGGGGGGGAGGGGGATGTATACAGGGTAGTTGATCGCAGGAGCAGGCGTAGTGTCCGTTATTGGAGGTTGTAAGGCTATGAACTGAAAGCTGTACTGGCATACCTCGCTCTATTGCGTTTTTCACAAATGGAAAGTTTGTGGCAACCCTGCGTCGAGCAAGTCCAACAGCATGTGCTCTCTTCGTCTTTCCGTGTCACATTTTAATTACTTTTGCAACATTTCAAACTTTTCCATTTGTATTACTGTATTAGTTAAACTTAACTGACAAAGTAGCGGCAGGGTTTGAGGTGACTGACTCCAATTTTTAAAGAAGTTCTGTTGCGGGTAAAATGCTATCAAACAGCACCACATGCTACACGGAAATCTTTCGTGAAAGGAAGGGTCAATCAATTCGGTAAACTTCACTGTTGTCTTATTTTAAGAAATCGCCACAGCCCACCCCCCAGCAGCCATCAGCATCGAAACAAGACACTCCATCAGCAAAGAGATTACGACTCGCTGAAAGCTCAGATGATGGTTGGCATTTTTTAGCAATAAAGTATTTTTTGCTAATATGGCACATTGTTTTAGACATAATGCTATTGTACACTTTATAGACTACACTATATAGCATAAACATAATTTGCACATGCACTGGGAACCAAAGAATTCGTGTGACTCGCTTCATTGCTATGATGTGGAACCGAACCTACAGTATCACTGAGGTACGTCTATAGTCGCTGTGCTGCTGTGTTTCTGGCTTTGTCTCGCCACAGCAAGTTAAGTATACGGAGGCCACTTGTATTGTTATGCGCTTGTTAACTTTATGCCACTAATATCATGGAATGTTAAGAGACGAGATGGGTGATGCCACAGATGCTTTTTAAGGTTAGAAATAATGTGATGATTTGGTACAATAGATTTTATCTTTTTTCTTTTTATTCTTTGCCCCACCACGTGGCAGCTATGTGGTTGGTGTTATTGGATGTCTGCGGGCACTCATAACGACAAAAGCATCCAATAACTAGGAGACAGATGTGGCGGATGGGTTCCAGGCAAACCAATAAGCAGTCAAAATTTCTTGCCCCGAGCGTCGGAACACACACCGAGTTCCCCAACCCCCTTTCCAGCAAGAACTTTTGATCAAAGATATTAGTACAAGAAGGGTCTATGGACTGTGACAAGCCGGAAATAAAAATATATTCATTCTATAAACACAACTTCCATTTGTATCGTTCAGAGGAATATATAGGATTTATTGTGTGCTTCATTTAACGATATGTACAGAAACCCAGTGTATATTGACTGGATGATAATTGTGAAAAGTGAATTGAGAAGTGTGCAAGCAAGTGGTATTAGCCTAATTTGAGTCACTTTCCTAGCATATGCCTAAAGGAGCTAAGGAAAGCCATGAAACAGTAGACTGGAGGCCAAAATTCGAAACTTCCACCTCTAGAATTAAAACCAGAAGCATTGCTCCTTGAACCAATTTGCTCAGTGCTAATTATATGCAACTAAAAGACTGGCAAGCGGTCACGGTAGCCGAGCGGTCTAAGGCATGTACTGTCTTCGCTCGATTGGAAACCGGGATCGTGGGTTCGAATCCCACTCAGGACATGGATGTTTAGTTTGTGTGTCTGTGCGTTTTTCTGTGTTTGTGTACAGGTAGAGGCCTTGCGACGAGCTGATCACCCGCCCAAGGAGTCCTACCGAACGTGTAAGATCTCGAAAAATCGAAGTGAACGGAGAAGTTCATGGAGGCAGGCCTAGGTCCACTGGGGCTGTAGTGCCAAGGAAAAAAAACTAGCACGAAGAAGTAAATTCTCTGCTCACAATTACAGGGAGTCACGAGGCACAGAGCCCTACACCACGCCAATGCACAGACTGCTTTCCGTACCTTTACAGGTTTGTGGGCAGCCGAAGCTGTGTCAGTGTTCTAACCAAATCTCCCTTTGTTCCTTAGCTTGAACCATCCATATCAAACTCACATGATCACGCATCTGTTACATAGCCTGCAGTTCCCACACCTTACATCAAAATTGCAAGAACCTGGATAGTCTAATCGGCATAGCGACTGGCTTCGGGCTGGACAACAGAGGAGTCGGAGTTCAAGTCCAGACCGGCTCTGGGGTCCACCCAACCTCCTATCCAATGGGAATCGGGGCCTCTTTCCCAGGGGGTAAAGCGACCTGGTCATGAAGCTGACCACTCACCTCCAACTAGTGCCGAGGTCAAGAATATGTGGATCTATACATCCACTCCCCCATACGCCTTCATGGCGCATCGTTTAATTAGTTAAGTACAGTGACAACTTTACCTTTACATCAAAACTGCAACAATGTCATGAAAGCGCCCCGGTTTCAGATCATCTCCAGTAATACTGCGTGTGCTTATGTGACTTCTTGAAAACGCTCAGGGGTAAGAAATCTTTCTCTACTCCACAGCGTCCAGACCGGTCCTGGTTCCCACCCAGCCTCTTGTCCAATGAGTTCCGGTGACTCTTTCCCCGGGATAAAGGTGCCAGGATGTGAAGCTGAAACTGACCTATATCTAGTGCCGAGGTCAAGAAATGTGGAGTTATACCTCCACTCCACCATGTCATCACAGCGTGATGCTTATTTAAGCACAAGAGCCTGGGTGGTCCCAAAAGCCGGTATGGACGGCGCGGAGAAGAGAAAAATCTCTTTCCTCTACCGGGAATCGAACCCAGGCCGTCCAGCCTATAGCTCGTCGCTAAGCTTACTGAGCTATTGCGGTTTCTTATACTACACTGAAAGTTTCATATAGCCTCATTTTGTTTAGTTCATATAATCGCTCTGAATAAGCAATGTCGCTTCCAAGTAGTCAAAACTCAAAACACACTGTGTTCCCTCTTGAGTTGCAAAATGTTATAAGCCATAAATGCACAATAGGCTATTAAATTTTAAGAAGTAATATTAAGGCTATGGGACAAATAGTGACCGTGACAGCGAACACTGCGCAGTAAAGGAATTGCAGTGCTGATGGAATAGGAACATCAAAAATATGATTAAGCCTCTTGGCCTGCTAAGTAACACAGCGGTTATATCTCGACCTCCCCATATTTGCAGGTCAGTGAAAAGTGCAGTTTTGCAGTGTTTGCAGGTCCCTATCAGACTGTACGGTGGCAGCAGGAACCGAAATAGCTTTACAGCCTCTCTGCACCTACAGTAAGCTATAGAGTGTTTCTGTACAGTCACGAAAAGTGCAGTTTTGCAGTGTTGCAGGTCCCTATCAGGCTGTACGGTGGCAGCAGGCTCTCTACACCTACAGTAAGCTATAGAGTGTTTCTGTACAGTCACGAAAAGTGCAGTTTTGCAGTGTTGCAGGTCCCTATCAGACTGTACGGTGGCAGCAGGAACCTAAATAGCTTTACAGCCTCTCTGCACCTACAGTAAGCTATAGAGTGTTTCTGTACAGTCACGAAAAGTGCAGTTTTGCAGTGTTGCAGGTCCCTATCAGGCTGTACAGTGACAGCAGGCTCTCTATACCTACAGTAAGCTATAGAGTGTTCCTGTACAGTCACGAAAAGTGCAGTTTTGCAGTGTTGCAGGTCCCTATCAGGCTGTACGGTGACAGCAGGTTCTCTACATCTACAGTAAGCTAGACAATATTCCTATACAGTCACGAAATATTCACGAAGTTTTTCGCCGGTTGCAGCTACATTTTCCGAAAGCACCTGCATTAAATAAAATTTTCCAAAACTGTGTGTGTGTGTGTGTGTGTGGATTCAAAGTTATTTGGATAATATTTAAGAAATCTGCAATCTCATGGGGGAAGGTGGTTGCTACCTACAATTTCATAAACCATGATGCGAAATATGATTGGCACTAAAAACATAAATTTGAGGGATTACCAAGAATTTTCCAGGGGATAAAGAGGGACCCGCTGGCGCGTAAGGCTGACAACCTCGCCGCCATCTGTGAGCCGATTGTCTACAAAATGTGTGAGCCTCGACGTCTCACAAACCAATGGGTCTCCACGGCCTCTTACAGGAATAAATTTATCTTTTACCTTTTACAAACAATGAAAGAGCACGAACAAATTTTCGTATATAATCCTCTAATAATAAGGTTAAATTTTGGAAAACGGCTTGCTCTGAGTCAAGGATTGCAGTAAGTCTGCTTGCTGGTACATGGATGTCCTCAGAAGTATTTTGGGTGAAAGCAGGAATTTTAAAATTGTTTCTAATTACTTTAATTACACTCATTTATGACCGCAATAAATGCAGCGGCTCCCAATCTCTGTTCAGGATCGTGGGTTCATAAATTCTTAGGATGTGTTCAAGATTCACATTAATTGAGATATTCGGCTGTATTTAACGGTTATATTCTCTAAGAAAACTACTTATTATTCGTTATGTATTTTCTGAGAGACGAAGCATGCCAAAAAATATTTTAGAACAAAAGTATTATACACTAGAACGCAAGTTGCAAAACAGTTCTTAATCTAATTACGTCAACTCGCATTTATTTCTGCAGAGTCAAAGACGCCGGCTGTAAGTTACACGCATTAAGATTCTTCTAGATGTCAGTCATCCCAGAAAGGAAAGCGACCCCCGATGTAAACAGCCATTGTTCAGAGCAGTTACCAAGCAACGAAAGTGAAAATAGACTGAGAAGACTTAGTGTGGTGTTTGAATATAATAAATCATTTTGGATTTCTTTCCTGTTTCTTTGCTGAATTTTTTCGATTTTAGTATGTAAAAGTGACAAGTGGTTAAAGTTCGGGTTCTGGGCAAAAATACTACGGTGGGGAGTCCAAATATTTCGGAGCATGGACTCTCTGGAAGAAGAACAATTGGCATAGTAAATATTAAAACAAAACATACCGAGGATACGATAGTGTGCTGTTTTGCCATGACTACGCCCACCTTAGTTGGAAGGATGATTATGACAGGAAAGGAATTTGGAGAAAAATCTGCTGCAGTGCCATTTCGAGCACCAAAGCTAACAAAATGATGGTGACATATTGGATAAAACGTCACGTAGCAAGCGGCAATGCAACGAATTGGTAACCCTCAATTCCCCCCCCCCCAATATGTGGTTTCACACATCGTTGGAAGTATTCTCCTGCGTATACGGCAGAAATTGGGCGATTAGAGGAGACAACGCCTGTATTTTATTACTAGTTTCAAACAGATGGCACCTTCAGGAGCAATAAGAGACGACAATGAGAGAGAACTGAGGGTTCTCTGATGTTCTCACTGTAACCTGCTCCATCGCAGTGTCTTGCGCACTCTGCTTTCATGTTCTTTTCCGTCTTCTTGGACCGTACCCGCACTGCCAAATGTAGTCAGAGTTTTCGTTGCGATGGCTATTGTACAAGTTTATGAGAAACACTCAAGGCCCCAGCTTTGCCTGTCTCTTCTTGTGCGAGTTCGTTGTTCAATTGATCTATTGGCGCGTATTATGAACATTGAATCAAATATATAAATGCAATTTAACTCATGTGCTTACAAATTTCGAAACCGAATAAGAACCATAAATTGATGTACAATTTGAAGCTTTCACGGCGAATAAATTCGCTAAAATATTCTCGAGCGATCAGCCGTTTCAACGTTGAGTTAAAAACCAAAGTTTCTGAGATCTACTTCGTCACCATCATCAGGGTTGAGACGGAGAACTCCGAAACGTTGGTCTTTAACTTAGTGTTGACACGACTGATAGCCTGAGTAGATTTCAGCACAAATATACATTGATTTATTTATTGTCAGTTCATTTTACAGCTTGTCTGTAACTCGTACTATATAGTGTCGAGTGACTGGATGATAGTGAATAATGATTCGGAAAGGATGTGGAAGGAAGTGGTCGTAGCCTAAGTTCCCTGCGTCTGCCACCACTTACTGAGGAAAACCATGCGTCGGAATAGTTGTTCCGCCTGAAATCGAACAGGCCGCCTTCCGAACACAAGTGACAAACTTTATTGCTTGAGCCAACATGAGCTATTCTTTCTATCCTGCACAATGACATCAATTTAATGGTTGGTCAGTCGGTTAAATTGGTTCTGGTCCTCGCCAGCATAGTCATTCCTGGCTTGAGGTCTCGGTCGAGATCCGTAAAGAAGATTTTGATTCTCTCCTAGACATGTACGTTATGTGTTTAGATGTGAGGCCTCTTTCTGGTCATTTTCATAGCCTATTGCTTCTACAGGATGCGCGAAAATTCTGCAATCATAACCACCATTGTCAGAACCTAAAATCCTACAATTTAAACCATCATCTGTTAACAAAATTAATGAATGAGTAAATCAACGCAGTTTATTAACCCGAACAGAGCTATAAACGCATTTAAAAATGATGAAATTAACAGCAATATCAAATAAATCCATTCTTAAAGCTGACGGCTAATGCTTCTGGAAAGTCAAATGTTGACTTGATACAGTCATTTAATATATCCCATTACAGTCTTTATAGAATACCGAAACGTCGGGCAGAGTTTCTGTTCTTGTTGTTTCATCGCAATGGCCACTTGAACGTATCTGATGATGGACGAGTAGGCCGAAACCTGTGGTACAAAGACGAGTTTTAAAAGGATTTAATTTTAAACTTGATATTGTGGCATGACGGACGGTGAACAACTAGAAACAAATTCTAGTACCAACTGCAACGGGAGGCTGAGATACAACATTACATGAGCTACTTACCGTTCAATATGCGATTATTCTTCGCCTCGCGCTAACCTTTCACTCGGCCCAGGCTCCTGCTGCAACGCGTTCTCCAAACTCGTGTCCAAAACAAACGGTAAAACAGCACTTATGTCTTCTTTCTACTCATCAGCTGTGTCATCGAACGATTTCAGAATTTCAAGCAACTCCCTGAACGTGTCACTTTCTCTGGGAGTGTTTCTAACCGGCCCTAATACTTCTTCGCAAGAATTATTTTTACACAATTCAAGAACTCGCTTCAAGTTTGGATACAGTCCTGTGGTAACAATGCCGCTCAGATTCACAGGATACATCCTTTCATTTGTAAATCTCTCGCCCGTGATCGCTGCATCTGTTAACACTCCAGAAGATGATGTGTTTATAGGAGTCATATACGACAATATTTTCTTAGCATCATTTTTTAATTCTTCTTCGAAAGTATCGGAATAGATTATAATCTATTCCGATACTTTCGAAGAAGAATTAAAAAATGATAAAGCATAATTATGCTTTCAAGAATTTCTCTAAAGATTCGATGTCTTTCAACTTCACTTCTCTGCGTCGAAATTAACATGTCTTGGTAATGGCTATGAAGATGTTCATATATCGTGTAAGATTTGAGGCTTTCACGGCGGTGACTATGACACCGAGTATATGTGGTGACACCACATATACACGGTGCCAAATCCCAGAAGACTGCTTTCTTCATGTTCATATATCCTTTGCAGGCTTCCTTCCTGTCCATCTGACACTATTCTGGGTATGTCAACAGGACAAAGCATCATGTGCGCATACGAAATGAATGGAGTAATGGTGGGTATTTCAGTTTTTTTGTGGTGGTGGTGGTGGTGATGATGTCGTAGATATAATTATATTTTCAAATTTCCCATCAATGATATAAGGATACACGCAAGTAGCGTCCTTCTTCACTTCTTCGCTGACAAAATCTGTGCTTCGTAGTTTGTCGATAATATCTCGCATTAAGTGACTTCTTACGGTCATGTTTTTGTAGGACAGAATCACAGCGCTGTAAGAGATACACATACAAGCGCATCAGACTGTCATGGCATCCAGCTGTAGTCAGTTCTTTTAGATCCAACGGAAGGTGTTTAATCTCTTCAGGCATCCCCGACGGGTCAGGGATAATATGCTTTCTTAATCCTTTCATATTTGCAGTAGATATATAGCTGTGCTTCCATACTATATTTCTAATATCTTCTTTCAGTTTTTCTTCAATATTTGGTTCATTTTCTCTTCCTACAGCAGATATGGGCAACATTAGGATAGTAACATACGAATTTTTTCCTTGTGTTAAATTTCCAGGCACATTAAGTCTACTAAGAAGAGATTTTATGTCTTCTGATGCATTACTGTAGAGACTGCTGTTTCCTGGCTGTGACAGTTTTGCAGACGATAAACCGTACTTGTTCAGCACAAATTCTATATCTTCTTCCAACTCCTGTTTGCCTCTTGATGCAAATTGTGGCGTAAATATTGAATGTTCCGATTCTTGAAGCTCGTACTCAATAAGAAGTTTATTTATTTCTGATATTCGTCGAATATCAAGAGGCTCTGGTGATTCATTTGGTGTCAAAACTGTTGAAGTGTGTATGTCGCAGTTTTCTGTTAACAGACTCCTTATATCACTTTTCAATTGGTCGTCAGAATGAACAGGCCATTTCAAATATTTCATCAATTCAACAGCAGTCTTCTCCATTCTCGCAGCGTCTTTCCAGTTTCCCCCATAACTACTGCATATACTTCTCACTTTTTCTGTCAATCCTCTCTGCATCTTTTGTGATATTTCCTGTATTGACTCTCTGATGGACTCTTTTCCCAAAAGATGTTCCATCACATTTCTTGGATAATGTAACAGTGTTGTCAGTTTTTCTTTCGACTCGCTGTCAGAACTATCAGATGATAAGAACTTGTTAAATAGTTGCTTCAGTAAATCTCTGGTATACTGGAAATTCTTGTGAATTGTAGACATAGCGTTAAAGAAACGTTTCCGGAAAAAGATAAATGCTTCTTTTAAGTTCTCGGCAACCATCTTCTGACTTAGCTTCAATATATCAAACGGCCAAATAGAATTATCATCGCTGAAAGACCCACGATGTAATACCGGTTCGTCTTCTAGAACCTCTGCAATCGAATTGACAACACTAATGTCCTGCGAAGCAGCGCCATTGTCCAAACGAATTTCATTAGGCCTATGGGATTTCAATGATATGAATGGTTCGGAAAAATTTTGTGCGTTGAATTTCTCTTCGTGATCCTGAGGCGCTCTAACGACCATGGCCGATGTATCATTTCCATCAGAGGATTCAAAAGAAACAGCTGACAGTGCAGTCTTCAAGTGCGGTAAAAGAGCTCTGATGTCATCCTTCACTTTATCTTCTGCAGTAGGTGATGTCAGTATTGTTAAAAATGGAAGTAACGGATTTTTCGTGTCGAAATAATCATCAAAAAACAGAATTCCCCCTGGATGTTTGTTCAAGTACGATACCAAGCGATTTAAGGTGCTTTTAAGTCCAGCCCTCTCTGTCACATCAAACAGAAATGGCACAAGACTGTATTTTGATGTACGTAAATCGGTTCCTTGGGGCATTGCTGCTATTGTTGGCGTGGCCGCAGCTGTTCTTCCTGGGGCTGGTGGCAATTCTTTGTTCCTTAAGAACAATTGCAAGGTACGAATGTGCCCTTTAAATGCCATGGGAACTTCACTAGACGACATCATCTTCTCAAATACGTCTTTAAGGGTATCCCTCTCTTATCGTCTTCTCTACCTCCACTGCTGAAAGTAACAATGTTGGCGGGAGATCTCTGCCCTGGTCAACTTCTGATGCGACGTTCTGAACAAAAAAAGAAAGCAGGCTTTCTAACCAACCAATGAATTCAAAGAACAGAGTTTTTCTTGAGAGGCTATTAATTGCTTAGCTTGTCGAGAAATTGCCAACCTTTTAAGGAATCCTAATGTTTATTTCTGTGATTACAACATCCCGCCACTGGACCTTATCCTGAGTCACAATTTCACATCCTATTTCTTTAACATTCGCTTTAATTTCAACCTCACACCTACTCCTAGATCTTCTAAATGGTTTCTCCCATTCAGAGACTTCGAGTGAAACTGTGTATGTATTTCTCATTTCTCCCATGAGCTCTCTATGTACCTTGATTTCGCAGCTCGGATAATAATTGATAAAAAAAATTGTTACGAAGCTCCATATTATGGAAATTTCTCTATCCTTGTTTCTTCCTCCTTCTTGGGTTTAAATATTGTCCTCACTCCCCTCCCCTCACGTTCACTAACACCTTCTACGAGTATCTATTACTTCCTTTGGAGTGGAAGACCAAGTCAGACCAATATAAAACTACAGAAAAAATTTCAGATTCATGTACTTTAATCCTAAGGTTATTCTTTAAAAAAGCAGATGTTCGTCCACGAAATAGAAACAGTCTACTCAAGGCAGATAATAAAATCAAGCCGTTAAAGTTTATTTATAAGCAGTAACAGCCACTCGGTTTCTGAGCACACACAAGATGGCAGACTCGTAGCAGTGTTCAATGGCGATGGTTTTATGACTGGGCACAAAACGTTAGCTATTCGGTCCACTTTAAGGCATATTGACATCTCAAATTCAAATGACTGTTTTTGATCCAATAATGTAAATCAGCCGACTTGGCTTTTATATTCAGCACCACCACACATCAAAGCATTTTGTTTTATTAACGTTCTTTGATGTTTCAGTATAATTTACTATTATCATTAACTTTCAATAAGGTATCCGACATTGAATATTATTTCTACACGAGTTTAACTATTTATCCTGTTTGAATGTTTTTATTGATTTGTAAAATTCTTAGTCATCATTTCTTCATACAACTTCTACATCTGTCTTTATTAACATGTCTCTCCTTTTTCCACACGTTTTAAACATAAGCACTTCCACAGTTAGAGAATGATGTTACAGAACTGTAGAAAGTAACAAACTCTGAAATTAACCTGAACTGAAAATGACAAATATTTTAATGATTAAAACTTATTTCGAATATTTTTATGCTAAAATATGAACAATAGACATTTCTTTATGGTTTAACTAAACAGTACATTCTTGGGCTACATGTGTCTTCAAAATAACAAGCAAAAATGGAGTGCATTCTGTCACAAAAGGCACGGTCAACCGACTTTAAAATGCGAAAAACGTTCTTTCTAAGGATTGTTATACATTTGTAGTCAAGGTGAACGAAATACATGGGAGATTATGGACGATACAACACTGTAAAGCACAGACGTAAAGAACTGAATTTGAATGATCTTGCAAACTTTTGTGATAGTTGATTATTAAAAGCCCACAAAAGTTTACTTAACTTGGAACAATTAATGTCGTGCTTAGTTTAATAGTTACATACTGAAGAGAAAAATATCGTAACCTATGTCTGTTGTATGAGCAACTTTCGTTGGCCTGACAATGGCAAGCTTACATCAACGTAAAATCAACAACTAGAGACAAAATTCACAGATAAAATTGCAGCAATTTTACTTGAGGGAATATCAATTCACTGAGCGGGGCATTATGTCTTCAAGTTAAAATGCAATACTACTATCTAAAATTAATTCCAATAATAATTATAATTATTGCAAGAAATATAAGTAGACATACTAACAAAGTACACGAGGATTATAAGACATTTGCATTATATTGGTTCTAAAATCTAACTCTTGTAATTTGGTTATACTGAATTCTGTTATTCATTACATACTTTTATTATCATTGTTATTATATTACGAATATCAATAGGAAGACGGCTTATCTTGTAGGCCTCCTCTAAAGACATATTCGACATCCTTAACAGGAATTATATAATTTCAATTCAAAAATAAATTATACACGTAAATTATTATTCATTTCCATTATGCCCATATATTTCGATTATTTAACTTCGAATCTATCCGTATAAACTTAATTAAAATTAATATATCAGATCGAATTCAGGCCATAAAATTTAGTGGCCAGGAGTTATATTAAGTCAAAACTAGCCATGTTGCATAAGCGCCATTTTGATACTTCTAAGACCTAAACACCACATATCACTTCAATATGTATAAATGTGCGTGTTTCTGAGTGCCAAAAAGTAAGCTACGGCTACGTAATATTATTAATAGTACAGTTTATTATATGATATTGCATTAACACCTTGCTTTGAACAGCTCTTGCTTTATCAATTAGTTAATTTATTAACGCTAAGTAAAATAAATCTTGAAGAAAGCAGTCTTCTGGGATTTGGCACCGTGTATATACACGGTGCCAAATCCCAGAAGACTGCTTTCTTCATAGTCACCGCCGTGAAAGCCTCAAATCCTACAAAATAAATCTTAGTTGTTGATAACGACTCATATACGTATTTTATTTATGATGAAACAGAAACAAAACAAAAAAGTCATATGTAATGATGTAATTTGTTTCACACTCTTCACTTTACATTACACTATCAACCACGGACTATTCATATTTTACTTTTAACAAACATGTAAAATTATATTAAACTATTCCAGACTTATTGGGGTTTCGGACTTTCGATTCTCATTCATACATATACAATACTTATTTCACGCATGAGTGACCGATAGAGAACTACTGACGGTGCATACCTGTGCTTGATTAACTGGGAAGCACTCGAGGATGGGAACACAGACTGTGGAAAATAGCATTGTGCCGCTGTACTCAGGGCAACTCCCTTATGCTTCTGCTCGTGGCTGGCACTTCCAAATGAATGACTTGTAATGTGTGTACTGTACTTAGTCATGTCAGTCTCCAGGTTGTGACCTAACGCCAACTTTAGCTACCGTAATCTCGTTTCAGCAACAACAAAACAGGTAGAGGTAATAAAAATCATTCATTTCTTATCCTACATTTCCTCCCTACCCCGGGATTTCAGTTGGGACAGTCGGTAATAAGTCACTAATGGAAGTACGAAAATCAACTCTAATGGATGTAATANAAAATAGAGGATATACTTGGAGAGAATCAGTTTGGATTTAGAAGAGGAAAAGGAACCAGGGATGCAATTGGGATATTGAGAATTATAGCAGAACGAACTTTGGAGATAGATGAAGAACTGTGTGCTTGCTTTATAGACTGGCAGAAGGCATTTGACTGTGTAAATTGGACCAAATTAATGCAGATCCTAAAGGAAACAGGTATCAATTGGCGCGAAAGAAGATTGATTAGTAAATTGTACATGGATCAGAAAGTTAGAGTGCGACCGGGTAGAGAGGAGACAGGAAGTGTGAAGATTGGTAGAGGAGTTCGACAAGGAAGCTGTTTATCACAATTTTGTTCAACTTGTACAGCGAATGCCTTACCAAGGAAGCTCTGGATGTGCTCGGAGACTTCAAAATAGGAGGCCAAATTATTCAAACTGT